>NW_024870874.1:19692500-20046649 GCF_019054845.1 Dipodomys spectabilis
TTGGACTGATGGTCATGTCACTCCAGGCAAGAAGCCCAGTAACAAGGTCATTGCCAAGTCCAAGTGAGAAATAATGAGGGCTTAAATATTGGTTAATGACAGTGAAGGTGGACAGGAAATGACAGGTTCATAAGATATTAAGGAGATGAAGTTGGCAGGATGTGGTAACTGTGGGTGATCAAGATAGCTCTGTTCCTGACTCGAATAACAGAATGGCTCCAATAGGGGAAATAAGGTGTTTAGTTAGGAGAGAGACATAGAAAATAAATGAACTCCTTTTGATTCATTTTACCTTTGTTTGGATGTTATTGTTACTGATGGGAGATGTTTTTTGCTGGTTTTGAGACAGGAACTCATGATGGGTTGGGGGGAAGTATTTTGTTTTGTTTTTTCAGACAAAACTCACTATGTAGCCTGGAGCTTGCTATTCTTCTGCCCCGTCCTTCCAGGTGTGGGATTACATGCATGTGCCATGTTGACTTATTTTAATGTTAACTGTTGGTGAGACCATCCAATAGAGTTTGTCAGTAACATTTTGGATATGTAAGCCAAAGACTTAGAAGAAAGGCTGCCATGGAAATATGAATTTCTGAATCATCAGAATATTGATGGGTCAAGTCTGGTAAGAGGATGAAATTGCATGCAAAATACACTATTTAAAGTATGTATAACAGGAAAGAGCCATCAGCAGCAAGAATAGACTCAGGAGGAAATGATGTTGTAGAAATCAAAGAAATTATATTTCAGAAGAATAGCAACTAAAAATATCAGATGCTTCAGTATGGCCAAAGAGTGTGAAGAATAAATCATACCACAGCCCAGGGGAGCTGCCTCATACCAGATTGGCTCTAGAACTTTTACTGCAATTGATTTAAGACTAAATTTTAACTACCTATAAAAATGTAAAAGAAACATAAAAAAATAACTAACCCTGTATGGGATGGAGGCGTGGCTCAGTTAGTACAGTGCCAACCAGTGAGTGAAAGCATCATGTACTGAGTTTGAGTCCTAGTCTCAGACCTAAAATACATACATACATACATACATACAAATGTGGAGTCAATGGATTTAGGCAACCCCTTTGCTGCTCCTAAAATACAAATTAGATTTTTTTTAATTATAACTTTATACTAAAACTACCAGCACAACCATGTTCATTGCAGCATTATTTTTACCATAGCTAAGACATGGAACAAAGCCAGATGCCCCAGTTGATGAATGGATCAAGAAAATGCAGTATATATACACAATGGAATTCTATACTTCTATCAGAAAGAATGGCATTGCCCCATTCGTAAGGAAATGGAAAGACTTTGAAAAATCATACTAAGTGAAGTAAGCCAGAACTAAAGGCTCATAGTTTCCCTCATTTGTAATAATTAGCTTATGTCTCCAATAGTCCTAGAAGAGGATCACAATAGCTCAATAGCTATGTACATATGAGTATATAAGATGATGCTAAGTGAAATGAACTCCTAGATATGAAAACAAGAGATTTTTCTGTTATTTTTTTAATGTACTATGTGAAGTTATTTCTTTTTTTCTTTCGTTCTTTTTCCCCCTATAATTTCCCTATGGTTTATCCCCTGTTGTCACTGTATTTGTAGGGAAAGGGAGGGGAACAACAAAATAGTGAGACAAAGGACAAAGGTGAGCCAATGCAACAGTGGTACTCACAAGACAATGTGTTAGAAATGAACATTACAGCTTAGGGGGAAAGTCTGGGGGAGAGAGGGAAAGCAGGAGAAAAATGAGGGAGGGGTTAACAATGTTCAACAAGAAATGTACTCTCTACCTTACGATATAACTGTAACCCCTCTGTACTCACCTTGACAATAAAATTAAATTTAATAAAAGATGCTGTGATTAAAACAAATGAATTAAAAAGCTTAGTAATAAGCAAATGTTGAAGTTGAGAGCTGAAGTTGAAGTTCAAGTATCAGACAGGGCCTCGGTAGCTAGGGACCAGCATTTTAACACCTACTAGACAGAGAGACAGGGAACTGCATCTTATGCAAGGCACAGTTCTATCTTCAAGTGGGACCAAGAAAAGACTGCTCATTTAGTGAGGGTCTGTGAAGAAGAGAGAAGAGCTAGAAAAGAATGTTGAATTGAAGAAAATTATGTATGCATTATTTGGAAAACTAACCTAGAACTCTGGAAAATATATTGTAAGAAAAAAATGAAAATACATGAAAAGAGGGAATAATTGAGCATCCCCAAGATCTTAAGTAAAAGGATTGGGGATAAGCAATGAGGTTAAGTAAGAAAATGAAAAACAGAGTGTTTTTTGCTGTTGTTTGGTTTATTTTTTTAATAGTCCCTAAGGGAAATAGGAACCAGAAATAATTGACCAGAGACACTTTTCAAAAATGTCAAAATATTCAGGCCTGGGATAGTTCCCGTCTATAATCTCAGGTACTCAGTAGGCTAACACAGGAGGGGAATCACATCTCTGGAGAAGAATATTAGAAGGAATTCATGTCAATCAGTAAGCCAGAATTGGCACACAGCTGTAATCTCAGCTTTGAGAGGGAAGGTCAAGGCCAACCCCCTGCACAAACGTGACACCAGGTGGAGCTCAAGGGTGTCGAGTGCCTACCAAACAAGAGAAGGTCTGTGTTCAGACCCCAAGTACCAAAAACAGAAAAGTCAAAGACTAGTGAGGGTCCCCTGGCACTTGATATCATAGTCTGAGGTGGTGACACTCTGTAAGATTGCACTCTTCCCCACAAATAAGGTTGTAAAAGTTAGATTGAGAGATTAGTCTGTATCAGAGTAAAGATGCAAGGAAGTAACAAGAGGAAAAGGACTCATGAGAGAGCGATCTGAGAGACTGGAGAGACAATGTTTCTCTGCTTAGAACTTTACATCTCTATGGACGGGCATTGTTAGTAACACAATTCCAGAAAGCACCCATAGTTCTCTTACTTATTCTAACTTATTTTAGAACCACACAATATTGCTGCCTGCAGTGTGGACCAGGTTGCTTTGTCAGGTGTCTGGAGTCCACAAATGTCAATTTGTCTGTTTGGGGTCCAGGAACTTTTATTACCTATGTATCATATATATGTGTTAGGTGTGTGTAATGAATCTCAGTATGACTCTTAACACCAAAGTATATTCTAATCTGTGATGATAGGAACTTCCTGAAGTCTTGGTCATCTTCAGCTAATTAGACTCCCCTTTGTATGTAAATGACATTGTGTTATCAGTGTTGCTGAGGATTTTTAGGCAATTGAAATTAGCTATAGCAGCAGAAATGTTGAGCCAAAAGAGAAGTTTTTTAATTAAGTTGGAATTGAACCCTTAGGTGAATTGAACCTTTAAGATTCATTCTGGGAAGAGCAGTATTAAAAGTGAACCCAACCCATGGGCCCTATTAAAGGACTCAAAGTCCATCAACCGTAGGTCAGTAGCCAAAGCCCACTGGAGTTAGAAATAATCAAAGACTTTTTCTGCCTGACATCTGCAGCACAGGATTTCTTTATGATGGTAAATTTGCTTTAAATAGAGGTGTATCCACAGTTCAAAAAATATTTTTGAGTAGAACTAATAGATAGTTTAAATCAAGAAGCCAGTGAACAACCTTGGTAAAACTTTTGTCACTTCTAGATGTCATCATGTATCTATTTATATATACATATATATTATCATATATACATTTTGGAAGATCTGCCCCTCAAACCTACCAGGCACTCACATTAATCTTAAAGGATTAACAATGATATGAGGGACTAGGTAGTAATACCAGTTTTCATGAATTTTACTCAACAATTAAGAAACAGAAATGTAGAAAGGATTTTCCCCATGTGACCTACTAATGAGTATTGTTGCTTCTAAGCCAGGTACTAAGTTAGGTTAAGAAGAGAGATGAATCAAATGTTTCTCCTGCAGCAAAGACAGATGAAAAATGCTAACTAAATACTAGGCATTGTGCTAAAGTATCTCATGTTGGGGTTTCTTTTAGGGGCATCGTCCAATCAGAAGAAAAACTTGTTATTAGTGCATCATGGGCAAAAGATGATGATATCAGCAGACTCTTGAAATCTCTACCAAACTGGATTAACATGGCCCAGCCCAAACAGTTGAGGCCTAAGAGAGAAGAGGAAGAAGATTTTATCAGGTAAAGACCTATTTTCTAAGTTACATTAAACATAAGCAGGAAAAATTCATGTGTAACCAAGTCTTTCTTACATGAAATTTTATCATTCTAAAAGATTAATTACTTAACTTGAACATGTGTTTGTCCTGTGCCTTACCTTACTCTTCATCTATGCCTTACGCTCAAAACAGTAGAAAGAAGAAATTGACATGAGTCCAATCTGAACTATGGCTAAAGTGGATAAAATTCCATTTAAATACCATTCTCTCTACATAGGAGACACTATATATTTGTTCAGCAGTTATAGACTGTGTTTCCCGATGAATATGACAATAAGATAAGGTTCCTGCTAGTATAACGAATGTCACTTTTCTGGACATGTTTCTTCAGGTCAAGATTATTAGTTGGACTTTCTGTAACATACAAACCAATATTCTTCTCATGTTTATTTACATGGGTTGTGTTGTCTGCTCTCTTCTGCTTGTTTTGATAACAGTAAGGTCTCAATCAACAGCATCACTCAACAGTTACCTCTGTATAATTTAAATTATTTACTTCACCATGGAATTTGATGAAGCTATTCATTTTCACATGGCTGGCCTGTCACAGTGAAAGATTTTCACCTCTGTCATCGTAACTGTGTAGAGGAGATGAATGAGCTGGCAATACTTGGTCACATTAACACTGGGCTCATTGTGACTGTCTTGTGATTATCAAAGTAAAATAATAATGGTATAAAATAAATAAAATAGGATCTTTTTATAGAAGCAAAGCCCAGCGAGTGAAGGAAGCAATGGACATTATCTCACTTTCAATTTATCTTGGAGCAGTGGCTCACTTGTCTCAGAATGTGGATTAGAACCGGAAATAAATAAATCTCACAAAGTTAACTGTGTCATACAATAAAGTTAGAAATAGAAAGGTGAAGAGAGTACCCAATTTTTTCAAAGACTTCATTTGAAAGATTTCAGCACAAATGAAAGATACTCCTACCAACCTGATGAGGGACATCATCAAGTGTCAGTGAGATACCTGTGCAATTCTGTGGAGTATATGCTAAGAGTAGAAGTTTGGAGTAATAGTTTATGCAAATGTTGAGCTTAATTCACAAAGTTGAGCAGTTTTCACAGTGTTTGTGAGTTACACCCACCCTCACCGTGGGATGGGACACTTCAGTTGCTCCATATCTCACCAACACTTGTTATTTTCCCTCTTTTTAATTATAGCCATTCTAGTAGGTGTGCTGAGGCATTGCATTGTCCTTTAATATGCATCTCTCCCATCAATGATGAAGTGGAACAACTTTCAGTGTACTTATATGTATTTATTGGCCATTTAGTATTCTATTCCATAACATACATTTTCAAATCATTTTCTCCTTATTTTTATTTATTTATTTATTTTTTGCCAGTCCTGCAACTTGAACTCAGGGACTAGGCGCTGTCCCTGAGCTTCTTATGCTCAAGGCTAGCACTCTACCATTTGAGTCACAGCTCCACCTCCAGCTTTTTCTGTTTATGTGGTACTGAGGAACTGAACCCAGGGCTTCATGCATGCTACTAGGCAAGCGCTCTACTACTAAGCCACATTCCCAGCCCCTCTAGTTTTAATTAGATTGTCTGTTGATTTGAAACTGCTTTGTTGTAGATAGATCAAACATCTGCTTCTTTATGTGTTGTCTCTTTACTGTCTTGGTGATGTCTTTTACTAAGGAAGCTTCAAAAACTTTCACTAACTTGGGCATATTAATTATTTTATGGCTAAGACATGTTTTAGCCTATTTAGGAAACATTTGCTTATATAAAAGCCACAGAGACAGTTTCCTCTAAAACTTGGGGTGCAATAAATATCTATTCCCAGCATTCAAAATAAATCATACAGTATTGAATGATTGTTTCTATTCCTAGTACTTCACTGTAGATCACATTATCATGGCTTAAATAGTAGAGAGTTTCTTCATGATGTGTTCTGTCAGGAGAGATCCAGAATGATTGAAAGATTGATTAGCACTCCAAGTAGAAATAACAACTGACCTTAGGACAAAAGTCAGCTGTAAGGCTCTGGTTTTACACAGAAATCTTATCCTTTTGCCAGATTTTTAAGAGATCTAGTAGCCATAATAGTTACCTTAAAAGAAATAACTAGGGGATAATTTATTCTTTCCAGTTTTACAAATTACTTTAAATGAATGTGTGCATCATTCTTCCTCCGTTTATTACCGTATAATTTCTTAATCATGTTTTCTGCTTGCAGAGGATTTTTAATCATTTTTATCAATTATATTGAATGGCTTAGAGTTAAAACTATTTCTAGCTCTATTCCAGGAAGAGAATGCTGACCCAAATTGATGAACCTGTGTACCACCTTTATTCTTTGAATTAAAGGAAGTAGAATTTTAAAAAGTTGTGGCCTTCTGAGTTTTGATTTCTTCACTGTATTGTTCAGCTTCCCATCTTAAAGTTGAAGATGGAAACTTAAGCTAAATTATGAACTTGCTATCTATCCTTTTTTGTTAATTTTTTTTGATGGAGTCTTACTTTTTGCCGTGACTGAGCTTGAACTGCAGTCTCCCAAGTAGCTGGAATTATAGGTGTGAGCTACCACACCATTAATATAATTTGCATGCAGTACAATTTGCTGTGATGACATTTTCTGTAACTACCTCCCAGATAAAAACACATAATTTTTCTAGTGTTCCCAAAAGATCTACCCTTGAGTTAATCACCATTCTGACTTTTATCATCATAGTTTAGTTTCACTTGTTTCTAAATTTTATACAGTTAGGATCATAGTAACTGTTTTCTTTTACTGAATATTATGCCTGAGAGACCGCTCAGGTTTTTGCATAGAGACATTGTTTTAAAAACAAACTATTTGCTTTAACAAAAGAGAAGTCAAATTTTAGGCCTGTTTTGTTTACCTGTGATTGATTATTTCCTCTTAAACTGTCACATTCTTTCTCCAGATTAGAAGTTGAGAGCAAGAAGGAGTGGAGGTACTTCATTTATATTCCAGTGTGGTAGAGTTAACAGCCAGGCTTGATGTAGTACATTAGAGCACCTCAAAACATGGCATAAGCCAAAAGGACTGAAAAAGTCACACTGTCCTCCTATAATTAGTTTTTAAAGCTCAGAAGTCTATTTGGCGAAGCGATGAATATGGAGCCCAGTGCCCTTTACATTGAATAAAGCTATGTCCCCCTCATTACTAAGCAAGGTCCTTTCTTCTACTTGTTTTTTTTTTTAACTAAAAAAATAAGGTGATTATTTCCAGGTTTAGCTCTGAGGAAAAGGGAAAAAGTAGGTCAAGCCAGGGCTCTCATAGATAAAAGAAAAATAGCAAATATCCTTTTGTTCTCAAAGAGGCTGAAAGCAAGCTGTCTGGCCCATTGTCTTTGCACCTGCCATATATTATCTGTATATTTTTTCCTTTTGAGATGGTGAGTATCTGCTGATAAAAGACAGCCCTACTTTCTGAAGGTGTAATTAACAGGAAGAGGAAGGTGTTAGGGAGCATAAAGGAGGAAGAGAAGAGATGTCTCGCAGTTGGGGAGACCATGTGTTAAACAACCCTCCCAAACCTATCACCCATTTCACTGAAAGCCCCTTGATTTCCAAAAATACCTAGCATTTCTCTAGAGCCAGCCTTGAAAGCTCGTAAGTATGACTGGCAGAATCTGAGTTCTAGGGGGTAAAGTTAGGTCAAGCAATACATAAAAATCTACAAATTAGTCTTGAACTATAGCAGACAGAAGATGAATGATAAAGAATTGAATTTCTTAGCCAGGTACTGATGGCTCATGCCTGTAATCCTAGCTACTCAGAAGGCTGAGATCTCAGGGTCATGGTTCAGTGCCAAGCAGAGAAGAGCATGAAACTCCATTTAACCACCAGAAAACCAGAAGTAGCATTGTGGCTCATAGAGCACTAGCCTTGAGCAAAAAGAGCTCAGGGACAACACCCAGGGCTTGGCTTCAAGCCCCAAGACCAATTGAAAAAAAAGGCTCTGGACCATTGTGCAATCTGTCTTCACAATCTTAACAAGAGTTATCAGTGCCTAGCAATGTATGGCAGAATTACTAGTTTCCAAGTGTTATTATTGTTCCTATTCAACAAGTTCGGAGAAAGTAAGTCACTTCCTGAAGTTCACAGAGCCACTAAGTGACAGAGGAGAGTGTAAACCTACATAAACTGGCTCCCAGAGGCACCACGTTGTGGTCAACCAGTGTAAAAATGGATCAAGTGTTTCTATTTCCGGGCTTTTGAGTTATTCATTTTTATTCGTCATTATAATCTTGTCTGATAATTAAATTTTTTTAGTTAATGCCATAGGCATGTATCTTGTAGGCACTTTGACTCTAGATTTTGTCTAATATGTTTGGTGTTCATTATATTACATATGTTTTTGTTTTCAGTTTGGGGTTTGTTTGGTTTAGTTTGGTGCTAGTATTAGGGCTTGAACTTAGGGCCTGGACACAACTCTTTAGCCTTTTTTGCTCAACGATGGCAATCTACCATTTGAGCCACCTGCTCTACTTCTGGTTTTTGGATAATTTATTGGAGGTAAGAGTGATAAGACTTTTTTGTCCAAGGTGGCTTCAAACTGCTATCTTCCTGCACTTCCTGAGTAGCTAGGATTACAGGTACAAGCAGTAATGCTTGGTTTATATTTCAGTAACACATAGTTAAACAGCATATGCCTATTTACTTTTGGGAGGAATGAGGAACTGAAGCCCGTTCAAAACAACAAAAAAAAAATTAGAAGTAATTACTCTTAAAAAAAAGAAAGACAAAACAAAGGAAATGAAATACTTAAAAATTATGTAATGTATTACATATGTTTCAGATGGAGGATGATGGAATCCTGAGTAGGGCAGAGAGCTTTGAAGACATTTTTAGCTATATTTACTTCCTGAGTAGCTTTTTAGTTTATCTAGAGTACCAAATGACTAGTGTGTTCATATACTGCTTTTTGTTGCTTTATGCAATTATAAAAGAAGATTAAGTAAATAAGAAAATATTTAGCATGAGCTCTATATTATGTATTTCATGAAAAAAAAGAGTTAAAATAAAAGCAGTAGAATTCTTAGGGTGCAGAGTAGCCTTCCCCTTGGGAATCTCATGGGCCTGGGGCTCTTCATTTTGTTTCTTCCTGTCATAGTCTATACTGTCCAGTTACTTCATGAAATTCAGATTAGACAATTCAGAAGGAAGTAGATATCTACCCAATGTAGGAATATAGTTAAATATAAAAATAGTCTGAATAAAGGAGAGCATAATGTTCCAAGAATTTCTCTTTGAAAGGTTCCCAACATAATATAAAGCAACAGCTATTAAAAGGTTCCAGCTAACTGCAGCTATTAAAAATCTTCAGATAAATGTGAAGAAGCAATGAATGAGGTGATACAAGGGAAAAAAGACCTAAGCTATCTTGAACAAAATGTTCATTTGAATGGAGACATTTATTTCACTATCTCTGTAAGCTTAATATGACTTTTAAAATGTAATTATACAAGGAAAGATTAATCAGAAAATATGAATGTTTTAAATAAGTGCAGAAGTATAAAATGCTTTACTAAAATGTTGGCTTTTTCTTCTTCCCTTCCTCAATTAAGCAAGAGGAATATCATGGATCTCTGTGGGACATTGCCAGGCAAATCAGAATGAGAAGCAGATCTAAATCTCAAGGTTAAAAAAAAAAAGCAGTTCATTAGCTGTAGACTCAGCTACATACATCACTTAATGTCCAAGATGATTGAATTAGGCATTTTGTTATTATATCAAAATGGTATGACTCTCGTTAGCAAAAGAACGTTAATTGGCGGTATAGTTTTGAACAAACACAAACTTAAAATCTCCCTTTCAAAATACACAAATGCTACTCCTTTGATACGATTTAAGAATGATCATCCTGTTAGTATCATTTTAAAAGGTACTTACCTGTTGGTTTCTTTAATATTTTATTTCCTTTTAGATTTCAGAGCATGGAGCTGTTTACTATTCTTCATTTAGGTGTTCGTTTAACTATACTGTTTCTCTTGTGTGAAGTTATAATACAAGGAAATTATTACCCTTCTAACTTAGCCCCTCTTAGCCCTTGTGGCTGATACGTGAGCGGTTCCATCATGGTGGTGGGCCAAATCCCTATGGTGAAACAGGGTGGATGATCAGGATGAGGACAAGTGATTCAGCTTTTGATGAATCTTGAGCTTGCTGCCAACTTGCCCAGTCAGCTGCAGGCTGACATTGCCTGCCTGGTGAGAAAGGACTTGCCTACTTATATCCATCTTTCTTTGCCCCCCTCTGGGTTTTTTCTGGTGGCTCTTTTATCCCTTTCTATCAGTCATGCCCATCCTTCCTGGAGTAGCACTAACCATCCCATCTACCCGGTGCCTGTGCAGCTCAGCTTTCAAGCTTCAGCTCAGGTATCAGATCCTCCTGCATCTCCTCCCAGAAACGGTCCTCCCCTCCTGCAAACCATCCTGCTCCCTGCCTGGACCAAGAGCTCTTAGTCTGGGGACAGCCACATTGTAAAAGGTGTTTAGAACATTGTATAATGTGAGGAATGGACCTCCTAGAGGAGAAAATATTATGATAAGTCAGAGCCAGTTAGAACAACAAAAATTATAATTACACTAGAAAGAGGAAGATGATGGAATTGGGGCCAAGGAGAGGGAAATAACTAAATCCTCACTCATCCATTGAGCAAGAGGTCAGAATAAAATGTCTAAAATCAATACATCAACAGGTACCAGTCTCTCAGATTATTTAGTGAGATAAATGTAATCATGGGAAGAATTGAAATGGTGTGTGTGTGTGTGTGTGTGTGTGTGTGTGTGTGTGTGTGTAGTTTATAAGGCACAGGGTAGTATCTAGGAGGAGTGAGACAGGGGTCATCTATTATCATTATGGGTAATTATTACCTTGGTTTTAAATTTTCAAATCAGGTTAGTATTTCCTGCCAGTTTGCTAATTCTCCACAAATGCACTGCCATTCCAATGTTTTCATCTCTGAAAAAGATCTTTAATTTGTGTTTATTTTGCTGCTCATTTTATGCACAGCATTTACTCTACTCTGGAGTGTGTCCTTGGCCTATCCATACCTCTCTTTCTTCTAAAACTCTTGCCCAAGCCATTCTTCATGCCTTCTCCCTGTTTTAAGAGAGCTGCCTTGATTGAAGATCTGGCACTTCACTGTTACTTCCGAAGATGGAGTGTTGAGTGGCTCTTTCCTGATTTAGACTTTTTGTAAGAGAAAACTAAATGATAATTTGAGAAATAACTAGAATATTCAGTAGGATGGAATATTCATAGGAAGGTGTTCAGTGCTATATCAGTTTCCACTCTTAAACTTTTTATCATTCTCTGTGATTGAAAAGCCAAGATATGACATGTCCAACTTACAATAAATGATTACTGATTATGTTAATCTTTCACTGATGTTCTTGTGAGGTTTAAGACATATATTGATGGGAAACTAGTGTTTGTATGAATGCATAACTCATGGAGGCTGCTAGAAGAAAAACTGCTTGCTTCTGCATGTCTCGTCAATTAAAAAACAACTTGGATGGCATTGGAATCTTAGTGAGGAGTACAAAACTATTTACATAAAAAGTGAACTACACTTTTGTATTAATGATTGGAAATTAATCAGAAGTAAACTAAAGCTGTTTAATGTATGAAATGTGTTAATGATATGGGCAAAGATCAAAAAGTTGTGCTGCCAGGGAAAAATGATACATTAAAACTTCAGTTATAGAGAAATTTTAAGGCATTTCTTCTCATATAAATTGTGCAAGTCGGAGTCAAACAGTAAAAAAAATTGTTTTAATATAATGAATTCTGCATGATCGTGCTTTTGAACTTATCACAAAGCTAGCTACCTTGACCTATGATTAAAATCTTGACCTTTAATTGGAGAATCGCTGCTTGAACTTTGGTGTTTTGCTACCTATTCAGTTTTCCATGGATTCTGGCTTTTGTGTCTTTCTTTTAGATAGAAACCCCTATGCTAGCAAAGCTGCCTTCAATGGAATGGTGCCTGTAGTTCTGTCTCTAGACTGTTGCTCCCCTCCCAGGCTGCTGCCTGGCCAAGTACAGGCTCTCTTCTTCTTCTTCTTCTTCTAGAAAAGGTTCAATTATACGCAATAGTTTTTCTGTGTACACTAAGCTGAACGCAACAAATAAACCTCCCCAAAATGCTTCAACAAGGACAGAAAGACTAGCAGAAGAAAATGTGCACTTACTTGTCCATGGCTTTGACCTATCCAAACATGACTGACAGCTGTTCTATGCTTCATCTCTCTGGATCTGACATTTGAAGGGCAGAAATAGTTTCCGAGAGTTCTGATTGCTGTAAGTAATTCTGTTCAACATTTTAATTTGGGACAGTAACTTCTCAGCACACATGTTGTTTTATACCTTCTATAAAACCTTCATTCCCAGAAACTCAAGACATTGATTAGAAACTCAGTGTGCCACCAAGAGATGCCGTTAAGGTGATTCCCAGGAGACTGCTGGCCTAACTCCTAGTTTGGACAGAGCTGTAGAGAGATGCTAATTTTGAAATGCCTGGCAATGGCCCTTCTAATTCTCTTTCCTTGTTTTACTTCCCTGCCCTTAAAATTTTTCATTGCTTGTAATCTGACAAGTTTTAAACCCACAGAAAAGTTGAAATAATCCTTTAAATACATATATACCATACATTGGCTTCAATCTGCTATTCATGTTTCCATACCAACTAAACTCTCTCCACATGTACTCACCTACTGCCCTCTTGACAGACTATCTGAACTGTTGCTCTTTAGTACTGCAGCATATATCTCTCAGGAGAAAAGATAACCTAATAGGGACCCATACCTTTACTAGACGTGTTATTTATGCTGCGACCTTAAGAAGTTACCACAAACTTAGCAGCTAAAATCATTATCTTACAATAGATCAGAAATCTAACACAAGTCTTACAAGGCTAGAATCAAGGGAGGTGTTTATTTATTTATCTGCAGGGATTTATTTATTTCCAGAAGTTTTAACAGATAATCCCTTTCTTTGCCTTTCTGCCTTTTAGAAGCCAGCCTCCTTCCTTGGTCTGTGGTCTGTCTCCATCTTCAAAGTGAGCAAGAGAGCAACTCTGCCCCTTCCCTGATCAATTCTCTCTCCCAGACCACAGCTGGAAAGGATGTCCATGTTCAGACACATATCGTTAGATTTGGCATACCCACATTATCCAGAATAGTCAACCTAGCTAGGGTTCTTAACCTCAGTCACATCTGTAAAATTCCTTTTCCACTTAAAGTGACATAATCATAGTTCCTACAGTCATTCTGCTTATCATACCTCATCTAACAAAATTGGCATCCTATAAAAGCTGTGGTTAATATATATCATACCTCCCCAACTGCATCCCCAAAATGTCAGCTAGGTTTTTGTTTTGAGGAGAGAGAGAGAGAGAGAGAGAGAGAGAGAGAGAGAGAGTTTGCTTATCCTAGAGCTTTTCACTCAGGTTTTTTGCTTATAGCTGGCACTCTACCACTTGAGACACACTTCCACTTCTGGCTTTTTGCTGTTAACTGGCCGTAAGAGTCACTCCACCTTTAAGGTCTGGGCTAACAATGAATTTTGTTCTTCTGCATCCTGATCAGGATTATATATATAAGCCACCTGGACCTACCTTAGGTAGGTTTTTTTAAAATGTAAGATGCAGTAGAGATTCACATATTATATCTCTAGTTTCCGCTAACATACATCAGTCTCAACAATTCCTTCCACTTTTTCATGTCCCTGAAGCTGTCCACCATTAATGCATGCCTATAATTCTAGCTACACAGGAGTCTGAGCTCAGGAGAATCAAAGTTCAAGGCTGTCTTGGGAAGAATAGTCTGAGAGACTCCATCTCCAAAATAACCAGTAAAAGCCAGATTGGAGGCATGGCTCAGCTGAAAAGTAAACTAAGCAAGTCCGGAGCTGTTGAGTTTAAACATTGGTACGGCAGGGGGGCAGGAGGCGGAGGGTGATTTCAACTACATGTCTAGATTCATCTAGCAGCTTCATTGTGATTATATCCTGAGCTATCTCCTGATATGTTCTATCAGGAACATATTATGGGTAATAATTAAATCCCCCATACTATCACTTCACCCAAAGCCTGGCAAAGCTAAGCCTGACCATTTGAGTAAGGTAGTGACTGCCAGATCTCTCTTTTATTTCCTTTCGTTACTAACTAGTAATCTTAAGAATGATTCCCAGAGACGTTGTGATTTTCTAGTCTTAGTCAACACCCAAAGATAAATGTCATCCATACAGCTGTTTAGTAAAAAAAAAAAACAAAAAAAAAAAAACAGCTTTTCCTCTACTTCCTACTCTCTCTTATAGTCACCTGTGATGTATCCATGTATTTTTAATTCAGTTTTAAAGTTATGACCATTTTTCTTTTAATTTTCTTACTGAGATGATTTAAATATATGAAGCACCACAGATCTTCGTGTTCAGTTGGACACGCTTTGACAATCTATACACACATGTAACAATTCATTATTCTACTCTATTACTAATGAGCATTTGGGTTATGTCCAATTTCCGTCCTTTATAAACAAAACTGCTCTAAATGATTCCGTATGGCTAATTAATTCTTAGAAAATGTTTTTGTCCTCATATGCTTCTATTCTTTTGAACAACAATGTGGAAGCAGAATTGTGGGATCATAGGATTAGAGCAGATTTCATGTGATGTGAAAGGATATGCTTCATATCCTTATCAGCATTTCATTCTAGTCTTTATTTTCTGTAAGAGCTTACCTGAAAATGGTTGTTACTTCTTCTTTAAATGTTTGATAGAAAGATCACATGGACCTGCATTTTCTTTGGAGAAAGTTTTTCTTAATTATTTCAATCTTTAAAATATAGAAAGGGGCATTTGTAGTCCCTAGTTCTATAGCCCATTTTGCAAATTAAGTAATTCAAGGAATTTGTGAAGTCACTGTCACAGTGTTAAAATGTTCCCTAGTTATCCTTCTAAAATCTGTAAGATCTGTGGTAGTGTTCCCTATTTAGTCTTTAATATTGGCAATATATGTTCTCTCACTGTTTTTCTTCTTTTGTTGTTGTTGGTCATGGGGCCTGAACTCTGGGCCTGGGCACTATCCCTCAGTTCTTCAGCTCAAGGCTAGCGCTCTACCACTTGAGCCACAGCACCACTTCCAGCCTTTTCTGTTTATGTGGTGCTGAGGAATTGAATCCAGGGCCTCATGAATGCAAGGCAAGCACTCTACCACTGAGCCACTTTCCTAGTCCCATCACTTTTTTTCTTGATCAGTTTATGTCAGACAAAAAATTGCTAACTCTCCATAAATGCACAAAGAAAATACGTTAGGTTTGAGGATGCCATGTCTTCCCACAACTACTTTGCTGTGCTGGTATAATAGGGAAGTAGCTACAGATTTCATCTGCAGACCCTAGTTTGCCAGTCTCTGATTTTATCAATTTTATAAACTGCTGAGGTTTTCATTGTTATCGTTTTCAAACACCCAATTTTTTGCTTCGCTGATTTTTCTCTCCCCTTTAGCTGTTCTTCATTTTTGTTTTCTGCTTACTTTGGATTTAATTTGCTCTTCATTTTCCTAGCTTCTTCTAGAGAAAGTTAAAATCACTGTTCCTAACTGTATTTTCTTTTCTGATATAAGCTTTTGGAGTTATACATCTATTTATAAGCAGTGCTTTAGCTGTCCTCAAATTTTGATATGTTATGTTTTCATTAGCATTCAATACAAATGTTATCTTTCCCTTGTGATTTCCTTTTATGAGCTACAGATTTTTTTGGCTCAACTTGCTTAAATTTCAGATATTCAGAGATATTCCAGATACTTATTTATTCATTTTTTTGTACTGGTCCTAGGACTTGAACTCAGAGCCTAGGCACTGTCTGTTTTGAGCTTTTGTTCTCAAGGCTAATGCTGTACCACTTGAGTCACAGCCCAGATCTCAACCCTGGTTTCTAGCATAACTATCATTTATATTTATTTAGAACAGGTAAATAAGTATATGTGTATATAAATACATAAGATATATTATATATTTATATATACATAAATAAGGATAAATATTTATACACATATACATAGATAGTATATATACATATGCAGTACACATGTTGCGTATCATTCTTAGATCATTTATCTGTAATATATATACATTTGTAAATATATGTGTATATATCTGCATACATACATACACAGTAAAATCTAGATCATGGCAGATGATCAGGGGTCAGTTTTATATTATATTTTATATTGTTCAACAACTGAACAGTTATTTAACTATTTCACCCATTTTTGTGGCTGGCCATGGTGTGAGAACTAATTTAATACCAGTTTCTCTATCGTGACTGAAAACAGAAGTCATTATTACTGTTATTTTTACTTATTTATTTTTTGGAAACTCAAAATTGTCCCAGATATAGCCAGGAAGAAATCTCATTTTCTGCCAACATGACCCCATTAATCTTTTACCACTTCTAATAGAACAAAATAGATAACACCCACCTTGTATTTTTCATTTCTAAGCCTAGACTCAGCTATTCCTTCCAAGTATCTCAGTGCCTTTACAGAGAAATGTCATTTAGAAACTAAAATCTAAGCACTAAATGTACCCATTGCTATTAGGATAGTTTAGCGCCCACAGTTAGGCTTACAGCCAGGCCTTATTAAAAGCAAGTTTCTCATAAATATCTGCTAAAAAATGAACAATTTGATAATGAAAAGTAAATGCAAATTTTAAAAAATGAGCAGACTTAGAATAAATATTCCTCTAAAGAAGATATGCAAATGGTTAAAACAACATGAAGAAATCATTATCGGGAAAATGCAAACCAAAGCCACAAGGAGATATTACTTCTTATACAGTAGCTGGTTGTAATTCAAAAGGCAGATAGTACCAAGTGTTGACAAGGATGTGAGAAACTGGAACCATAATATGCCACTACTAAAAGTGGAAACTGGTAAAACTACTGTGAAACATTTTGGTTATTTTCTTTTTTTTTTTTCATTTTGGTTATTTTCCTCAAAAGGCTAAAGAGAGTTATCACATGATCTGACCATTCAATTCGATCTCTACCCTCCTTCCCAGTCCTGCTCTGCACACTTGGGCTGCGTAGCTTCAGGTAGCTAGTCTACAACATGGCAAGTTCTTAAATTGTAGAAGTACAGGGTATAAAGAAAAGAAATGCAAAATCATCCATTGTGATCACTGAAGGAGAAGACAAACTAATGGGGAGGAGCAATTATTTAGTAAATAGGAAGAGTAGCTGCTCGCAGGGCAGTGTGTATTGAAGTGCCATCAGTTGAAGGATGGAGTCAGTGATGAGCTTCAGCAGTTTCTAGGAGGAAAATGAAATAATAGAGTAATCAAGATAATGGGACAATTTTGTTACTTTCTATTGATGAGGGGTTACAGAGATGATTTTAGAGAAACAATTTTTGAAAACATAATTGAAGAACCCATCAGCATGGTGCTGCCCCCATTATTTTTGAATGGGTAAAATAGGTTTTGAAAGGGTTGAAGATTGAGTTAACTGTAAAGCAGAAATGATGCCAAACTTAGGCATGTCTTTATCATGTCTCATACGAATGACTCATGCTACTAGGAATCAAGGTAGGTGACCAAACCTTTATCAGCTTAAGCTCTGCCTAAGTGATGTTTAATTAGGTCACCCATTAGATCACTATTATCTCAGTTTCCCTACCGATACTACATAATCCTCTTGTCAAAGAATTTCATCAATTTTCAGTAGTATTATATACAGTCAAATATTATTACATATTGTATAAACCAAAGTCTTTATGTGGACTATACAAAATTCTTTCAGGTGCTTACTTACCTCAGAGAAAATGTAATGGCAGGGAATTGGTTACACTAGGAAATGAGGATCTAAACACCACACAAGAAATATGAAGATAATGGACAGACTAACCACAGTTAGAAGCCATTATCACCACCACTACTTCCTCCCACCATCCCACCCCTTAGCTGCAGTGCCATGAGAAAAGGTATGCTTGCAGTGCCCATAAGCACTCAAAGATAGCGCATACTAGAAGCCAGACCATGGAGGAGATACAGCCACTGCTAGAGATATCTCTCATCTGGAAAAAAGGGTATAAACACCCTGGCTTTTCCTTTCCCTGTGTCTTCCAGTTTTCCACCAAGGCTTCTAACTGGGAGGACCCATTTAGGAGCCTGGAGAACAGCCAGGAAGGGTTAGGCTCCCCTCCCACACCGTGGGCTAGAGAAGGAGGGGGAGGTAAGAGTGACGGAGCTTAAAGCAGAGCATGTAGGTCTTCTGTGTTCCATCCTTTTGGTTATTCTATCCATTCTCACCCTACCTGAATTTTAGAAATTCCTAATTTTGCTTAATACAAGGTAACTGTTCATCACGTTAAAGACATTCCCTCTCTTTCCCTCGTAAAGAGACATGAAGTTCGCCAGTCATGACTTCGTGACTGCAGTCATCCCAAGTCCAGTTACTCTGCAGACCTCCTCTGCAATCTAGATAAAGTTCTGCATCTCTGGTAACTTCTAAACTAAATTGGAAGTTAATTACTACAAACGTTGCTCCTGGAAAACACCAGTTAGTACATTTCATATCCATTAGAGTGGCCATTATTTAGAAACAAAAAGGCGAACAGAAAATAGCAAATGTTGGCAATGATTAGAGAAACTGAAAGCCATGTGCAGCGTTGGCAGCAATGTAAAATATTGCAGCCACTGCAGAAAACAACTTTCTCGTCGAAAACTTCAACTAGAATCACCATGTGAGATATCAGTTCTACTCCTAGGTA
This sequence comes from Dipodomys spectabilis, assembly GCF_019054845.1. NCBI lineage: Eukaryota > Metazoa > Chordata > Mammalia > Rodentia > Heteromyidae > Dipodomys > Dipodomys spectabilis. Next base: position 19,711,432 of record NW_024870874.1, read on the forward strand.
TACAGCAAAAAGAATTTAAAGCAGGGGCTGTAACAGATACATGAACTAATGTTCCTGTGTGCATTAGTCATACAAGCCCAAGGATGGAAACAAATCAGTTGTTGATCAACAGGTGAATGGGTAAACAGAATATGGTATGCATATACGATGCCATTATTACTCAACCTTAAAAAGGAATAAAAGCCTGGCACCAGTGGTTCAAGCCTGTAATATTAACTACTCAGGAGGCAAATCTGAAGATCACTATTCAAAGCCAGTTTGAACAAGGAAGTCTGAGAGACTCTTATCTCCAGTTAGCTTCCAAAAAGCTGGAAGTGGAGATGTGGCTTAAGTGGTAGAGAACCACCCTTGAGCAAAAATGCTAAGTGACAGCACCCAGTCTCTGAATTCAAGTGGTAGTACTAGCACTAAAGGTCATACTATGAATACCAAATATTTCAAACAAACAAAATCTAGATGTGGCATACCTAAGTTCAAGAGCAGAGATGAGCCCAAAAACATGCAAAGTAAAATAAGCCAGTTGCCAAAGAACCAGATAGTTCTCTTATATGAACTCTCTGGAATCAGCAAATTCATTGTACAGTAGTAGAAAGAGGGAATGGACAGTGAGTGTGTGATTTGTAGTACAGACTTTCCGTTAGGGAAAACAGGAAGCTCCTGGAAACCAATGGTTACATAGCATTGTAAATGTACTGCATGTCACTGAATTGTATGTTTCAATGTGATACATCTATATCATGGTAACATATGCACTATATATTTCTGTGTATTTGAGCATAATAAAAAAATAAACAGAAACGATGAACAAAAGGAAACCTATTTCCCTGTACATGTTATGATGTACAGCTGCTGAAGTCTTCTTTCCTGTTAGTGATCTTAAGGCAGTATGGTACCGGTCACTGCTTCAGCCACTTATTCTGTGTTGTCCTCACCTTCTGCCAACTCTGCCAGCCTGTCAAGAGTTCTTTACATATTTGTGCTGACACTGCCCTTCGTATTTTGTTAAAGTAAGGTCTTAAGTTTTTGCTCAGGGCTAGCTTTAGATCAGATTCCCCCCTGCCTGTACCTCTCACAACACTGTCACAATTTGTGTGCTTATTGATTGAGATGGGGTTCTCACTAACGTTGCTAGTCTCAAAGTGTGATCCTCTTCCAAATCTCTACCTCCTGAGTAGCTGGGATTACAAGAACAAGTTACCACACCCAGCCTAGCCTTGTATCTTAAAGACAATGAATTCTTAGTGGACCTGCCTCTGCTGAGCTGCCGTGGTATTTACTTAACTCTTTCTATAGACACTGAAGTACTAAGAAGAGTCCCAATGAATCCCACATAGGCCTGTGGGCCTCTATTATACAAAAGCAGCTTACTTTTTCCCTTGGCAAATCACGTCATTCACTCTAGGTAACCACTCTAAGTAACCAGTTTTTCGGCTTGTTATTTCAGTAGTGTGAGAAGCAAAAAACAGCCAGATGACAACTTCTTCCAATTCCATTGTCGTTATTTCCCAGAGGAAGGATTCCTGGATACCAGTTTAGCTTGTTTAGCCTAAAGCTACAGGAGAAAAAGCAAAAAGAATACTATGACTAATGAGAGAGGGGGCTGTTCCAACTTTTAATCCTAACTTACCAGACACTTTTTTTTTTGTTACTAGGGGCATACACACACACACACACACAAATAGCACTATATATTGGTCCCTGAGTCTAAGCATTCTAGCATGGTAGCCTGATAAGTCATCTCCAACTGGTGTCCTTGCTGAAGTCTGTCTAGTCCACTTGACCCCTGGCAAGCCAGCTCCACAAGGACCAAGTCGATTTTGAAGACGTTGGGGTCTCGCCTCACTTGTTTTGCCATAAAATAAGTGTCAAAAGCATTGGGGGGGTTGCCATGATTGTGAATAGGACTTTTCATAGATCTACTGGCAGAGGCCTTCCAGGCAAGGGGTCTTCCATGTCGTTTCATGCCCTGAGCGGCTGTTCTGGGTGAGTACTCTGCCTGCTGCACAGTAGGAGGACTCTGACCATCTGCTTTGCCTCTCGAGCAGGTTCTTGCCCTTCCTGACTCTGTTTCTGTGTCACTGGGAACTCACCCTTTCGGCAGCATGTCCCAGGCTCCTGCAGCCACTGTCTCAGAGCTGGGCCCTGCAGTGGGAAGCAGTGTTAAGAGAGATGGATAGAGGGACAAGGAGAGAGAGGGATGGGCCCAAGTGTGTTTGTCATGTAGCAGATATAGCACAAATCTGCAAATCAATCACTACGGAGACCATTTATAGTTCTTTCATAATTTCATTTAGTCTGCTGAAATTGCAGATTTTTCTTCCCTTTCAGTGGCTAACAGAATTATTTAAAGACTAAATGGAGACAATTTTGTGCATCTTTGGCAAAACTCTCTGAAATGAATTCTTGTCAGATAGACTTTATAGATTATAATTGTGTGGTAAAATTCACTTAAACAGGTTTAACACTCTTGGCAAAATTCCCTTAAATGAATTCGTGTCAGACTTCTTTATAGATTATAATTGTGTGGTAAAATTAAGTTAAACAGATTTAACACTCTTGGCAAAATTTTCTTAAATGAATTCTTGTCAGATCAAGTCCTTTAAAGATGAACAAAAAGTGTGTGGTTAAAAATGAAGATCAAGAGGCTGACGGATATTCAGTTTCATAGGCTTCCTGTGAGCTTATTAGCCCACAATTATGAAGGGGGCTGTGCATGTGGGGTTCACTACCCCACACCTTAAGTTTGCTGTTCCTGATGTGTTATGTAAGTTCTAAAGACATACGCAACTTCTTCATTGAATACTGTTATAATAAAAAGATTAAAATTATGTAAAAATGGGGGAATAATTCTGGTTCAAATACAGATGATTGTCTTTCTGGATATCCATTGCATCTTTAGCAAACCTAGAGCCACAATTCAGATCCATTGTCATCCACTGTCCTCACCTCCCAACTGAACTCCAGTATCAGTAATACCCATGTACTCTTGTCTGCTGTGCTGACAGTACTTCCGGTTACTAAAAAGTAAATATTACCATACACATTGGCTCAAGTTTGTCATCCTGCTTAGTTAGAAATGGGAGATCTGGTAGTTGTACACTGAGTTCCTGCAACTCCATCATACTCAATGCTGGGCATGTGGTACCTGTAATCTCCTTAACCAAGGGAAGCATAAATAAGAAGATTGCAGTCCAATCACTTGCACATAAAATGAGACCCTATATTGAAAATGATGAACACAAAAAAGAGACTGGCTGGGCTGGGAAAGTGGCTCAGAGGTAGAGCACCTGCCTCGCATGCATGAGGCCCTGGGTTCGATTCCTCAGCACCACATAAGCAGGGGGGAAAAACCCGGAAGTGGTGCTATGGCTCAAGTGGTAGTGCGCTAGTCTTGAGCTGAAGAGCTGAGGGACAGTGCCCAGGCCCAGAGTTCAGGCCCCACGACTGACAAAAAAAAAAGAGAGAGAGAGACTGGCTGAGTTGTTCAAATGTAGAATGCTTGCTTAAAAAACTTGAGGTCTTAAGTTAAAGCCCTAATACTACCAAAAAAAAGTAAACCTGTTTTTGAAAAAAATGTAGAAAATACAAAAAAGCACAATCTATGGTCTAGTTTTATGGTTAACATTTTGAGGATATAGATGGCCATTTTTTAAATCAATTTATATATAATTATTAAACAGTAATACAATGTAATAAGCTGCATTAAATATTTTTCTATGATACCAAGTATTCTCTGCTATATAATTTGTATTGACTCCATAGTTTTTCATAGCCTGGATGTGCTATAATTTCATAAATCAGAAGGTTTAAGAAAAAAAAATCAGCTAGTCAAACAACTAAGCCCATCCCTCTAAGGTTATTGAAACGCATAAAAATCTTCCACCAAGCTTTTGCACACATACAAATCCTCCAAGGAATAAGTTTTTTGTGTGTAGGGGTTATGGTGTCAATCAGTTATTCCCCATGTCAAGATTTCTGTGCTCTTTCCAGGTTGTTAAGGGGAGATTATAGATTCCTGTCAAATGAGATGTCTACTATGTATTCAACATGAGGCAGTTTGTATTTTTCTCAGTCTGTTGCTCGCACATCTGAGGAGGTGAAACAAATCTCAGTGAGCCACAGGGAAGTGAGCTCATCACGCAGCACAGACATAGCCGCATCCAACACATGGCCACATAGCACAGACATGCCGAAGGCCCATGGATCCCTGCCTTGGGATCTCACTTCTAAGTACATGCACTTGTCTTCATGGTCACATTTTACCAGGGTTATACCTACATGCATAAAGATGCCTCTAAGCCTGGCTTTCAAAGCCTTCTGCCTCCCTCATTTTTAACCACTTTTTAACCACTAGCTCAGAGGCATTGAGAGAGAGAGAGAGAGAGAGAGAGAGAGAGAGAGAGTGTGTGTGTGTGTGTGTGTGTGTGTGTGTGTGTGTGTGTGTGTGTGTGTGTGTGTGTGTTATAGCTATCAAAAATGATTAAGGGGCTGGAAGAGTTGATTTATAAGGGCAGATTAAGAAGATAAATATTTACAACTTGAGTGATAGCCTAGGGAAAGATATTACCCATGTCTTGTGGACTCAGCTCATGAAGGAGACATAGTTTTTGCTTTTCCCAGTAACTAGATTTTCAGTAGCATCTAATTTCTGACCAAGTTTTTAGAGGATGAGATCACTTATGCTAATTAGAGGAGTGTGTCAGTTCGAAATTGCATTTAGCAGCTAGTCACAGAAACTGGAAATATCAGTGGCAAAGAGGAGTTCATTGTCTCTCCGATGACATGCTGCCTGGAAGCGCATTGTCTGGGACCGCACCGGAGCCCCATGATGTCATCAGTGTCTGGTGCCCTCTTATGGCCTGGCTCCATTATTCTCAGCACTGACTTCACTCTCAAGGTCACTTGATGTTTCAGAAGAGCTACTGCAGCCCAGTTGCCATGGCTGCATTCCAATTCCAGAAAGGAGGGAGGCCAGGCAAGTTCCTAGAACACTGTGGAGACAGCTTTCTTGTAAGCTCATCTGACATCAGTTAATATGCACCTGGCCATCACACCAGTAAGGGAGTCGGGGAAATCTACCTACCAGAGTCTTTATGGTGTCTCATTTTGTTTATAAGTTGGGCACACTGACCCCCAACAACATCAGGGTCCTTTTTCCATGAAGGTATGGGACACTTAATGTACTTAATGTACTGGATAGGTAGCTAGTGTGTTCCATCACAGTAATCCACCTCTTGAAGACTCAACCTTGAGACTTATTTCCTAGTGTTTGCTCCCTTGTAACTAACTTTATTCATCATCCCAACAGACCTCAAAATACTGATAACCTCAACTTAAGGAGCATTTAGCAAATTCCAGGCTCTGTGTTCTGCACTTCACCTCAGTGACTAGGTTCAAAATGTCTCTGAAGACTGGACTTTTTGTGAAACCTACCTCTTTCTATGATTCCTGTTAGTAAAAGAACTCCAACACTGTTTATTTGTTTGCTTATTTTTCTTTCCAAAAATACCTTAACGTTTATCATTTCTTTGGCTCACATCCTCTTTCGTATAAATAAATGAATGAACTAGTCATCTTCCTCAATTGTCATCTGTTCTCTCAGAGAGACCGGCTCCAGTTAGCCTTTAAACATTTACAAAATATTTTGTAGCTCCCAGATGAGCTTGGTGGTTCTATTTTTAGGCTGAAAAGCAGGTATATATTTGGCATCCTAAGCTGTACATCAGATTCCGCAGCTGGAGAAGCAACAAAGAAATAACCTCTCTTACACAAGAGAGCTAGAAGCCATCCTAGGGGCTGTCACTGTAATTCAGGCCCATGCTGCTCCTGCAGGAGATATAGCCACTGAGGTCATTTCATTTGTTCTAAGAACTCTGTCTCCTGCTAGAATAATTTTAAGCAAGCATGCAATGGTTTCTTCCTGAAGTTAGACCTTGGAGAGAGAGCATGCTGTGAAGTAGAGATTATAATGGTCATTGTGCTGTCTGTGCCTTAAGAAGCATTGCCCATCCCTGCCTTTGCCATGCTGTAAGTGAAGTGTGTTTCTGATTTTTTTTTTTGTTTTTTTTTTTCAGGGCGGCCTTTGGCAAAGAGTCTGAAGTTCTAATTGGGAACCTGGGTGATAAACTTATCCCCCCACAAGACATTCTCCGTGATGTCAGTGACCTTAAAGCCTTGGCCAACATGCATGAAAGCCTGGAATGGTTGGCAGGCCGAACCAAGTCAGCTTTCTCCAATCTTTCTACATCTCAGAGTAAGTATTGGAATTTTCTATTGTGAGGATGATTGAAAAGAGAGTGGCTAAAGCAGAATCTGTAGAACTTTTGCCTAGGCTGGTCTCCAAACACAATTCCCCATCTGCCCCTTCCCAGTAACTGGAATTACAAGTATGAGCCACCAGAACTGGCCACTATCTTCTTAGACCTTTTATTTAAAATATGATTTTTGCCAGGTCCTAGTCGCTCACACCTGTAAGTCCTAGCTACTTAGGAGGCTAAGATCTGAAAATCAAGGTCCAAAGCCCATCCAGGTAGAGTGTGAAACTCTGATCTCCAATTAACAAGTAAAAAGCCAGAAGTAAAGGTGTTTCTTAAGTGGTAGAGTGCCAGACTTGAGGAAAAAAGAGCCAAGCAAGAGCATAAGCCCTGAGCTCAAGCTCTGGTTCCACTGAAGTTGGCAACAAAAACGTTTGTATTTAATGATGAAATTACACATATTTATTCTCAAAAATGGAATAGAAAACTGTGCACCGAGGGATTAAAAATGTGTGTGATATACCTTTCACTGCGTGGGCACAACCATGTTGTCAGATGGGCCGGGTCAGAATGTGGTTTATGTTGCGTCCACCCTGTTCCTTAAGAGGAGTTGACCTCCTTTCCCTGTGTGGACTGTGGGACATGAGGAAGGACTCTTCTTAACATGGTTTGATGTTACTCTGTACCCCATAAAATCCTGTAAGACCAACCAGTGTGTCTCAAGAACAGAAAGCAATACCTTTCCTCCTCCTTACAGCTTGCCAAGGGCAGAAACCATCGCAGAGCTTAGGCCTCTGCACACAGCTACGTTCTCACATTAGCTTGATACAATGCTGATCAAAAATGTCTGAAAAGAGAAAAACAGAACTGGCTCCAGAAGTGTTAGAAACTGGAGACAAAGAACAACAGTGATTCTAGGAAGAGGTGGTGGAGAGATAGCAAGTATAGATTCCAGGGCAGTAAGGAATAGGATATGAATAAGAATAGGAAACCTCTGTTGTCACCAATGACTCAGAGAAAACTAATTTGAAAACTTTAGGACACATATACATTAATAAATATAAAAGATTCTATTTAGAACTGTTACTTCAAAAAAAAAGAAATGTTACTTCAAGTGTGTGTGTATGTATATACACATATGCATATATATATGCATATACATACATACACACATATTCATATATATATAATGAAACAGATAGAATAAAGACTAGGAAAAACTTTAGGACACATCTACATTAATAAATATAAAAGATTCTGTTTAGAAATGTTACTTGAGTGTACACACACATACATATATATATGATGCAGATAGAATAAAGACCAGGAAGAGAAGAAAAGGTACGTGTAGATGTGTGAGTAAGAGATTGAAACAGGACAGCAAGAAGCAAATGATGAGCCTGAAGAGGAGAGCAGCAGAGCCAGACCAGAATGTGATGTAAGCATCACTTGGCAGGTGAGCTTTAAGAAGAAAATGCCATGTGATCTGCACTAGGAACTTCAGAGTGAGTTACGTCGCTGTCCTTTGAGAAGTTGTTTAGCAATGATTCCAGGGATGTAAGACAAGTGAACAAAAATCATGGAGAAAATTTTCCCCCCAAAATACATACCCCATAGCCACACTGTAAGAGGTACCTTGAAGGGTCTGGGAAGGTGGCTCAGTGGTAGAGCGCTTGCCTTGCATGCCAGAGGCCCTGGATTCGATTCCTCAGCACCACATAAGCAGGGGGAAAAAAGCCGGAAGTGGTGCTGTGGCTCAAGTGGTAGAGCGCTAGCCTGGAGCTCAAGAGCTGAGCGACAGCGCCCAGGCCCAGAGTTCAGGCCCCACGACCGGACCCCCCCCCAAAAAAAAGGTACCTTGAATACTCACTGCTTGTAGAGGTTTTGTGTTGGTTATGTCCCCATCCCAAGGGCCACAGCAAGGTGGGAGATAAGACAGAGGAAGCAGCCTTCTGTGTGAGCTTGTATCATCCGCTTTAGATATAAAATACCACTTCCTAGTTATGCTGTTTTGATTTTTTTTTTCAGTACGAGGATTTTGCAGAACCCAGCCAGGGTCTTGTATTTTCAAACAAGCATTCTGCCCGTGAAGCTATGACTCCAGCTCTTTCACTTCACTCATTCAGATAGGGTCTCCTATTTTTGCCCAGGCCAGCCTCAGACCACAAACCTTCTGCCTATGCCTTCCTCATATCTGGGACTACAGGTGTGTAGCACCATGCCTGCACTAGACTCCAGCCACAGTCCTCCCTTCTCCTCCCTCCAAGTAGCTAGAATAATAAGTGTGACCTCTATAGACTGACACATTTTCACTTAAAATATTAGTTTTATTTGATGATGGAGTTATACGTGCTTATGGATAGTTTGGATATAGTATTACGTTTGAGCAGAGTCCACATGAGGAGAAGTATCTTTGAAAGGCCTTTTCAACTTTATAATCCCACAGTAGCAGGCATTGTATCACAAGCAATAGTTGAAATTGGCCTTTTTCTCTCCTAGATTCACTTTGCTCCTCCTCTCTCCAAACAAAAAGTCAGAAAGAGCTTATTTTCTCTGCGAGTTGCAAATGAACAACTCTAAAAGAAACCGGATGTTTTAGTTCCTGAAAATGCAGTGGTGGGGAAGGTTGTTGGTGATGTTTAAAGGATGTACTCTCATTTGGCAGGCCCCTAGGGTCTAATATTTAATGATATGGTCTCATTTCAAATGGCACAACATTCCAGATCTCTATTCTGTCCGTTCTCAGAGGCCCCCCAAGACAAGATTGTTCATAACCTTCATTGCAAGCCGCCGAGTGAGTCAGACAGGCTCACTTGGCATCAGCTGTTTTCAAAAGGAAAAAAACTGCTCTCTGAGTTATGTTTAACTCTGTAATTGTGCAATTTAGCTGTTGTGTCCATGTCAGTAAGAGTACCCAATAGAGATGATGTCTAATTCGTGTCTTTAATCAATCTCTGCAATTCTGACAAACAATCTCTTCTACCACGCCCGTTAACACTGTCTCATGCTCACTTCCATTTTGTAATCTAAGTCCTACCCTCTCAGTTCCTTTCAGGGTGATTATTCCGCCCAGTGACTGATTTAAAGGACTGTCAGCTTTTTGATGATCAGTGCGAAACCCAAGTGAACTGGAATCGCTATTTCTGATGCTTTTGCTAAAACAAAGCATCAGGCCGACTGGGCTTACCCTGCTAAGAGCCAGCCTCGCTCACTCAGGCTGGGCTCCTCGGGGAAGATACACATTGGTGTTGATATCTGAACAAAACAAGGGACTGTCTGTTAATGGGTTACTTTGATTGCTGCGTGTCACTGTGACTCGACAGTGGGAATAAGGGACACCTCTTTATTCTTCTTTTGAAAAGTAGACTAAATGAAGACTGCAGCTACGGCATTTCTGACTCAGAGCGCTTGAAGGAAATGCTGGCCTCTTGTCCAGCACTCCCATATGATCGGCAGGATGGGGGAAAAAGTATCTAGAGAGGATTTTCACGTATTTCTTCTTCCATGTCCTGATAATTATTTGGCAGATAAATGATGTATTGCATTAAACTTAAGAAGCTATAAAAGCCAGACGTGGCTCATGCCTGTAATCCTAGCTATTCAGAAGGCTAGAGATCTGAGGATTGAGGTTTAAAGCTAGCCCAACAAAAAAAAAAAATCCAAGAGTGTGGCACAAGTGATAAAATGCCAGCCTTCAGTGGAAAAAGCCAAATGAAACCCCAGAACTGGCACAAGAAAAAAGAAAGAAAGAAAGCTCTAAGTATAATGGATCAAAGAATACCTGTAGAACGTTATTTCATAGTAGGATGTCTCTTCTAGTAGTACAACCGAATTCTCACCCCTGACATTTCACATCATCCTGAAGAATGTATTGCATGTTAGCAGCGGTGTGATAAGCCATGCAGATTAATATTAATGATATTAATAGGTTAACTTTCTAATCTTTTTGCTATTTGCATAGATATTACTGTTTCTTCCTGAAGAAGGGCATCCTCACTTCTTCTAGATCTAGACTGTAAGGACAGTGCTGTTATTTTCTGCTACTGCAGTGCATACTTTTTCTTCCCTGTGGGTGTTTTTCTTCTCAGCCTTGGCTTCACCTGTCCCTTTAATATTCTTTTTTTCCCCTTTTTCATGTAGTTTTTATTGCTATTTTAAAGGGGACGTACAGAGAGGTTACAGTTATGTAACTCAGATAAAAAGTACATTTCTTTTTGAACAATGTTACCCCTTTCACATGCATGTACGCACTCTAGTTTGCCTGCCTGTCTCAACCCACAAGTTTTATAGTTCACTTTCTACATAGTGTTTAGTGAGTACCACTGCTATATTTGTTCACCTTTGTCCCACCACTTCTGTATCTCCTCTTACCCTCCCAAAGACATAAACAAACAGAACAAAAACAGCAACCAAGGGGGGAAAGCTCTATTTCCATTTCCTGGAGTTCATTTTAATAAATATTACTTCTTTTACTTGCATAGGCTAAGTGAAATAAAAACAATGTATTGACTCAGAAAACATTGATTCAAAGGTGGGATCCAGAAATTTAGAAGACACCACCCAGTCATGATCCTAGCTAGGCACCCGTTCTCTCTCTATCTCTTGGTACTTTGTCTGTAATTGATTTCAATCTCAGGTAAGCACTCTCCAATGACAGCAGTACTCCCAGGATGCTGTGGTCCCATATAAAAATAGCATTGTTGCCTAGTGCTCGGAGAACCTTGATTGACCAAGTTTGACTTTCTCTGGTCCTTTGTCTAAGTGTCTCTGTCTCCCCCTCCTACCTGGAGAATACCTTATGTTCAGGATCTGTTTAACAGATGTGCTTTCAGTGCAGGCAAGTTGAGCAGAATCACATTTAGTGTGGAGTATTCACAGTCTAGATTTGTACATGTTTTCCCTAATTGATCACAATTTGAACTTGTGGTAACAGCACAGTCTTATTTGGTTTTTGTTTATTTGTTTGGTTTTGGCTGTGTTGGGGTTTGAATTTTGGCCTCATACTTGCTAGGCAAGTACTCTATTATGTGAGCTATAGCTTCAGCCCCCTTTCACCTTAGGTTTTTTCCTTAATATTTTTATTCTCTTTAAGCAGGAGTTGCCATTCAGCAAAGCAGTTTAAGAAGATAGTGTGTCTTGATCAGTGTCGCCCTTTTCCGCGTTCCCACCCACCGCTTCCCTCGCTTTACTTCATTGCTTGCAGATACACATTGATTTTTTATTGCCATTTAACAAAGCAGTTTATGTATGCATTGCAGTTGGATCTGTGTCATCACTTCAGCATTTCCTCTCCCCTTGGACCCACCCTCTCAAAGCAACAAAATAAGTGCCAGGAAATGGGTACTTGTAAGACAGAAGTAGGGCCAGAGGAAGAGGGATACTAGAATGAAGTTGGGAAAGGGAGAGAATGCAGTCAAGAACTCACTGTATATACTTCAGTTGTTTTTAGGTAGGCTCTCGAATTTTTGCCTGGGGCTGGCCTCAGTAAGATACTTGTACCTTACAGGTACCTACTACCACACCCAGATTATTATTTGCTGTGATGGGAGTCTCACACCTTTTTGTCTGGGTGGGCTTCCAACCTTTCCTCCCTTCTGAGTAGCTGGAATTACAGATGTGTGCCACCCTGCCTACCCTTACCTTTAAGGCTTTAATCTATTTTGAATTGGTATTTATAAGTCAAGAGATAGGAGTCGCATTTCATTTTTCTGTAAATGGATATCCAATTTTCCCACCACCATATTTTGGAAAGACTGTCCTTTCTCCAGTGTATGTTCTTACCACCTTTGTTGAAAATCAGTTGGCTGTAAATACATGGGCTTACTGCTAGGCTCTCAGTAAGGCCGCACTGCCTTGAAAAGTAGACTACATAGAACCGAGAGGAGGCTGGAGTGCCGTTTCACCGGCATTGCTTTCTCGGACAAGACCCTCTTCTCTATCTTGAACTTAAAAAAAACAAAAACCTCTAAGACTCAAAAGCCAACAGCTTTTTCACTATCTAAGAGATAATAGGATTCTACGAATGTCCCTCTCTGCCTTCCTATGTTATATTTCACTTAAAAGTTAACCATTGGCTACTTTCTCTTTTAGAATGCCTTCATATATTAAAAATACTTCTATCACCTCATCTCTAGATCATAAAAACCTATGGCCTGTGAGACTCTTATCTCCAATTAGTCACACACAACACACACACACACACACACACACACACACACACACACACACACACACACACACACACACACACACACACACACACAAATAAAGTAGAGCCCTAGCTCAAGTAGGCTAACTTCTATTCTTGAGCAAAAACACTAAGGGACAGAGCCAGGCCGAGTTGAGGCCCCATTGCCGACACCAAAAGAAAAAAAAAGTTGTAAGTTATACTATTTTTGTTGAAGTTGTGAAGATTTCCATATAACTCACAGTTTTCTCATTGTTAATGCCTTACCTGAGGTTAGTACATTTGTACAACTAATAAGCCAATGTTGGTGTATTGTGATTAGTTGAAATTGATGCTTTGTTTAAATTTTCTTAGTTTTAGTCTAATGCCCTTTTTCTCTCCTAGGAGCCTGTGCGGGTGTCACAGTGCATTTAGCTGACATGTCTCCTTAGGCTCATCTAGACTAGCTCCATAGATTTTCCTTGTTTTTTGATGGCCCAAATAATTAAGAGGAGTATTATGGGTTGGGTTCTTGTGGAGTGGCTTGCAGAAGCCCTTGCTTGCTTAGATGGGGCTAATTTTTTCTCCATTTCTGTAGTTCTTTATACCTACGAAGTTTTTTGCAGTTAATTTGCCAGTTCTATTTTCAGAAGCACGGAATTGACAGGATTTCCCTTTTTGTTTCTAGACAGGAGGAACAGCCATTAGAGGGGTGGTACTGTGTCTGGGACAGGCACCAATCTTCCTCTTAGAAGTCAGTCCCCAGCTGTGCCTAAATCTGATTATCAATGGAAACACTGCCACCCTCTTCAAACTGAATGAGAAGGGCACTGTGATTCAGTGTTTCTCTGAACACAAAAGGCTGCAATTCCCAAACCTAATAGTGAATAGGAAGTGTTTACATTCAATTATGTTATTGAAAATAAAGATGGAGGGGTTGGGAAGGTGACTCAGTGGTAGAATGCTTGCTTTGAATGTATGAGGCCCTGGGTTCGATTCCTCAGCACCACATAAACAGAAAAAGCAGGAAGTGGCCCTGTGGCTCAAGTAGTAGAGCGCTCACCTTGAGCTGAAGAGCTGAGGGACAGCGCCCAGGTCGAGTTCAGACCCTGTGGGGTCTGAACCAGAAAGGAAGGAAGGGAGGGAGGGAGGGAGGGAGGGAGGGAAGGAAGGAAGGAAGGAAGGAAGGAAGGAAGGAAGGAAGGAAGGAAGGAAGGAAGGAAGGAAGGAAGGAAAAGAAAGATGGAAAAGGCCCAGGTGGCTATCCACCCCATCTCCTCAATACCCAGTTGTGTAACAGGCCATGATGATTATAAAATTATTACCTAGTGTAGTTTTATATTTTCAGAAGGTGGAATTTGAATTCTTTCATGTTAGAGCTCACTATCTTGGACTTTTGATGGTTAAAAAAAATCAAGTCTCCTGGCTATTTTTCTGCTTTGGTACAAAAGACAAAATAAAAATTTCCCTGGTCGACCTCCTGGGAAACCATCCTGTTTCAAATTTGCTTTTGTCAAATCATTAAGCCTTAGTTTTCCTTGTCACATTTCATCTGATTCTTTTTAATTAGAACTCTCTGTGTGGTAATTTCTCTCCCACTTCAGTATTTACAAGTTTCAAATATTTGTAGACGGCTATCAGACAGCAAACTCAGCCCTCCTCTGCGTGTGCATGTGTGGTTTCTCTAATCACCTTTCCATACCTAGGTTCATGGTCCCTCCATCATTTTTTATCTTGAAAGCTGTCTTTATCTTCCTCTGACTGGTTTGATGGTCCTGTTCCTCTTGTTCTTTTTTTAATTGATGGTAATTTTCAAATTTATTGTCATTGGTTAACTTCATGGTCATGCTGTTTAGGAAGGAAATTCAATTACCATTGGTTGGAAAATAAAATTGCTATTTTGTTCATGAGCTTCCCACCTGCTGTCCAACTCTGAATTTATTTTGATCTTGTCTAGTTGACATTCCTTATACTTCTGTGGGAGCCTTTCTTTCTCATGAAAATAATGTCCTCGTGTATGTCCCTATTATATCCAGTTTTATAACGAATCGTACTTCACAGGAACAAAACCCCCAGCTGATAATTGTATTATGGTTCAGTTTTGTTCATTTTCGGTCTTAATTGAAGTTTTTATAATGAAGAAAGAATTGAGGCTGCTCTGCTCAGGGTGTTTACTGGATTGTTCTTAGGATGCTCTTGGACCTGTGTTGTTCTTGGGAATGGAGTGCTGATTTTCTTACATGCCAAAAGGATTACCACCCAGATCCCTCTCCTTGATATACTATTTACTTGACTACTGATTAATAGCCAACCTGCAGGCTGACCCCAGTGGCATTCCAGCACAGTTTGAAGGCTGATGCCCCACCTCCGCAAGCATTCCTACTCTACTTCCTTCCTCCCCTTGAGTGCATTCCCCTCGTGCTCCACTCTCAGTTTGCTTCTCTCCATTCATGTAGGTTTTCTTGGAATTCATAGGCTTTTTCCCATTCTTCTTTTGTGTTCTAGGAGGCATAAAGAATATGTCTGACTTTGAAATCAGACACATTTGAGGACAAATCAAGCATTTTGCCTCTCCCCCATTCATGGAGATTCTATTGTAATTCACAGACTTCTCTCATTCTTCTTTTGTGTTCTAAACAGCATATAGGATATGTCTGACTTGTAAGACAGACACATTTGAAGATAGATCAAGCATTTTATTAAACTGCCACAGGGAACAAACTTAGCCTTTCTGAGCCAAATAGGTTTCCTCACCTAGTAAAGATAAATAATGAGAGATATTCTCTAGACTGGAGATGAAACCATGAACTTGGATGCTTAGCTGTGTCTCACACACAGTGAGTGCTCAGTAATAGATTCCTTGGCTTC
The DNA here is from genome assembly GCF_019054845.1 of Dipodomys spectabilis. Lineage (NCBI taxonomy): Eukaryota > Metazoa > Chordata > Mammalia > Rodentia > Heteromyidae > Dipodomys > Dipodomys spectabilis. The sequence continues at coordinate 19,726,720 of NW_024870874.1, forward strand.
CTGCCACCATTCTCATCGCTGGAGCCCTCATTCATAGTCCCAAGTCTTCTCTACCCCCTACCCCCTCACATCTCTCTTTATCTCAAGCTGTGTGGTGGCTTTGGAAACTCTGTAAACCCTGTAATTATCTGTGCTCCCAAATCCTTTGCAGTAAACCATGGTTCTCACCTTACCACTTTCCAAATATGACTGTGGTCATAGGAGTCTATCTGAAAGAGGGCCCACATCTGCAAACTTTTTGTGCCCATCTGAGGGCCCACGGTGCCTTCCTGCTGTTCAGAACTATGCAAAGATTCAAACCTAGTTCCTTCCTGTCAGTCTTCTGCGGGGTAGTCTGTAGACGTCTTTGCCATTCCCACATCCTGATTAAAAAGCAGCATCCCCTTCTCTTCCCCCACAAGTAGGCGATTATCATCTGCAGAGTTAGACAAGGCTAGTGCTGTGGGCGTTCTAATGTAATTACGGAGTTCCAAGTCTACCCAGAAAGAATTATGTGGCTGTTTCTTTGAAAGTGCCAACATTTATATCCATAAGGGAAATATTTTATTAAAATATGATAATATCATGGATGCTTAAGTGTGGTAGCTGGGAGCTTCCACCCAAATGATTGTATCTGCAAACAAAATGAGAAGATGGAAACTGAAAGAATAAATGTAAATGAAAATCCGTGAGAAAGATAGGAAGCAGAATTTGGAAAGCAAAGTAGGCTCCAAACTGGCATGGGTGAAATTGTAGACCCAGGCTGAGAATGAAGCAGAAAGCCTGGGCCAGTGTGTAGCACTAAAGAGGATGGCTTCCATGCCTATGACTTAAACCAGAAGTCAGAGAGCCAGCCACTGGTGGCTCATGCCCCTGACCCTGGCCACTTAAGAGGATGAGGTCTGAGGATCCAGGGTGAAGCTAGGCTGAACAGACAAATCTGTAAGACTCACAATTAATCGGCAAAATATCAGAACTGACCTATAGCACAAATGACAGAGCACCAGCCATGAGTGGAAAAACTAAGGGAGAATGTCCTGTCCTATGAGTTCAAGCCCCAGTACTGGCGCACGCGCACGCACGCGCGCGCGCGCACACACACGTAAAACAAGTCTGAGAGGACAGATCTATTTGCACTGAGAAAGGGATCTTACAATGAGAAGCAGTGCAAAAGATTATACCATTCAATCTAAGCTCTTATCTAGAAAGCCCTTAGTTGGTTAGGTACTTTAAAACTAGAGATAAGCCTAAGAACCTGTGCAAAACTGTAACTTAATAAACTCCTCACTAAAGAGAGCCTGTGGGTTTTAACTTCTTTACCTTGACATTAAGTTGAGGTGTGTTACAAATGCAGTGGGTGAGGAGAGCTGAATCCTGACAAAGAAACCAGAAGGAATGCAGGAGGCTGGCTAGTTTCATGGCAGAATTCTCCATGGCTGGGCGGACTGAATGTAGAAAAATGTTCTCACTGTAAACTGGATATGCCTTTATAGAGAGCTTACTTATTCATCAATAGTGCATAAGGACTTTTCCCAGACTGCTGGCCCCAGGAAAGTATGGCAAAGGAGCCTATGTGCAGCTCCGTATGCATGCAACAGTCCCAGAGGATGCCATGATAATGACACTCCACAATTAGATTGCATTTCAGACCTTTCAGGACCTCAGTGGTCATTAATTCTTCATCACTGTATCCCCCGCCTCAAGCTGTAGTTGACAGACAAGCCTTTATTCTCTACAAAATGTGGTCAAGAGGCACAGAACTTTGGCCATTTGCCCAAGGTCAAAATGAGTCAGTGACAAAAATCTAGACTAACCCTGACCTTCCAGAGTGCAGACTAGCAACTCTGGAAAAACAACACAGGCACTTGTTATAAAAGTGCCTCAGATACCAACCAATATTCCCACTTTACCACAGGAACAGACAATTCTTTAGCTATCTGTAAACCTGTAGCAAAATTAAGGCCATGCACCTGTGGGAAGTCAGGCGGCCTTCCTGTTCTTCAGAACTGTAAGAAGAAGGCTCAGCTATTAGAAAAGCATGCCAGATCCATAAATGGCATGGGTGGCATTGAGTACCTTAACCGGGTGGGGGGAGGGGGGAGGGAGGAGTTTCATTATTTCACTTACTTTAAGAAGCAGTACCCTGTCATTCCCCCAGAGCTGTTTTAAAAACCAGCTCTGATAGTCATGCATTTACAAAATGGTTCTTTTATTATCTTAAACCCAACACTGTAATTTATGTTAACTACTGTCACTTAAACAATAAAAATGTAGACGTTTCTGTCTTCATTTGAGGAGCAGGTATGTGTCAGGTATAGATTTCTAGGACACAATGTTGCTTTGTAGCAGTGAATTTTATGTACCATCATCTTCAAGCTCTGGCTGTTGAATTCCTGGGTAGTCCTAACTAGGTTCATAAGTAACAACTTAATTCAATTTTTATGAAAGGAAGAATAATGGGGACTTTTCTGTAAGACTGATGAAAAACCTAAATGTCTTTATAGAAACCCAGAATATCTGATCCAGTTCTTCAGCAAAGCAAAAATCCTGTAAATGTCAGAAAGATGTTACATACTGGAAAACCCCTTTGGTCAAATTCATCTAAAGAAGGTATTATTTATCAGTGACTTTTTTAGCAAGTCTGTCAAAAGCTTCTTCTACAGATAAAAATTCAATAACCTCTCACTGAGGACGTGCCTCAATTATCACTCATTTAAAAACAGTCCCTCTAATAGAGTATTTTATCATGCTGGACAGTCTCTGCATTGTTCATTATTTAGTGTTTGCTAAAGCTGATGGCACTTCCACTGCACTTTCCTTATCTCGACTTCTTCAGAATTGGATTTTATATTTCCAAGCCAACCAGATATGACAAGTCATTTTCTTCCCTCTTGTCTTTTAAGAAACGCAAACTTGATTTCTTTCTTCAACAGTCACCACTTAAAGATTAAAGTTATTGGAAATGTCTGTATTAACTAGCATTGGGATGTGCACAGGAAAATGGTTGCATTTTAATTGCGGTTGGGGTTTTCCCCTCTTCCTTTTCTTTCTTTTTATTCTCTGATGCATGCACGTTCTGTATCTCTTTGGGCTCCCCACTGCTTTCTGCAAAAATACACAGTGTCTGGCCAAGATGAGGCATTAGGCAGTCTGATGTGGTTAGAGGACAGGCAAGGAAGGTATTATCAGAATTATTATATTATAGAACCTCAGTAAGGTAGCGATAAGCGATGTAAGTGGATCTCTCTGTAAACATAGACAGTCTTTATATAAGAAACTTCCTGAAAGGAGAATGATAAAGTCATTAGCCTAACACCTGGGGGAGAGATGCCAATTCAAACGACATCTCTTTCTATCTATATCTCATTATTGTGAATTTGGACTATTTTCACACTGAAAGGGTTCTACTACCTGTGAAGCATTATTTTTTTAAAGATCTATATACAACCTGAGCTCTGAACCCAGTCTAAAACAATTTACTTTTAAGTGTTTTTTTTTTGTGTGTGTGTCTGAGGTTCTGTGGTGGACGCTCATATAATAAAGCTCTTTTTAGTTAAGATTGTCTTTCGCATCATAAAGAGAAGCCCTGGGAGATTCAGGTGAGGCATTCTAAACATGTGTCTTTGCCACTGAGCTCTCTCACCTTAGGCCTGCAGTGAGGACCTGCGGAAGAGTCCCTCTCTTTCTCCAGGGAAACAATAGAGCTTCACTCAAAAACTTTGATGCCGAGATCTTGACTTCTTCTTGATCCAATCTTTTCAGTAGTGATCTCAGAATACTGAATAAAAGATTGCATGAGAGAGAAAATGTCACCAAAGTATTAATTTTAAGATCTCTAGATTGTGAGCATCAAGTAGAAATAACATTGGAGTCATCCCAAATGCACTGATAAGAAGGGCTGTGCTTTACATTGGCTTTATGAAGAAAAATGTTTGCTCCCCCTGAATGTACTCAACGCTTCTGTTATGACTGTTTCCAAAAGAGGGAGCATGACTAAAATCCACCATCATATTATTTGTGTAAAGGTAACCACAAGCCCAATTAACGCATGCATTCAAGCCAACAGCCTTTTCGCTTTTCACAGAAAACTTGGAAGTGTGCTAGAGAAACACCCCCACACGAGTTTTGCATATGCTGCTGTATCTGTCTCTCTCCTGGAAGCAGAGCCTGGGTCACTGATGGACAGATGGCTTCCATGGCATCAGCAGTACCCAGGAACTCCTTCCCCCTGCTCCCATGCCCACAAAACAAGTAGGGAGAGATGTTTTTTCTTTTAACACTGAACCCAGAGCTTCGCCTCTTTGATCCAGCTCTGCCTATGGAATATTGAGGCAAACATTCAACATCTGATGTTACACCATTGCCTTATTTCTGTCTCAGCACCAGCACACACAGCTCAACAGAGGAGTAGGACTATTCTTTGGTCCTTCCTAGGGTTGTTTGAAGATCAAGTCAATTAATGCAGATGCAATACCTAATACAGTACCTGACAAGCAGTAAATTCAAATACTGATAATTTCCTTTTTCTTCATTTTTAAAGAACTTTCCTTGATCCCTGGCCTATTTTATTTTTGACTCTCCCATTTTGCCACCAGTGCTTGCCCATATTGGCACTCAATGTGAAATGCTGTGGTCTACATTCTGTTTATTTCCCCATCCCCCATCCTCACCACTGCTGGATAACTTAATTTCATTGATAGAAGCTTTGATGTATTGTATTTGAAATTAGATTTTGAGCTCTTTAAGTTTAAGAGCCTTCCAAACTCTGTATTGCCTTCGACCGTGGGTACAGTGTAAAGTTGTATTTATTCTATTCAGAGCTACTATGATGGAAGCTTTAAGGTTAAACCCCCAGCGCTCATAACTTGCTCTGTAAACTTGAACTTCAGTGGATCAGAACATATGGAAATAAAGAAGCTGTTGTATTGTGGCTTCAGTAAAGTATGCAAAATGAATTGGTCAAATGCCTAATTCTAGAGCCCTCATAGCTCTGAAGGTCATGTGTGTTTTGACATCAGGAGATTGATTTGTATTGAAGTAGGCTAACGGAGGAGCTTCCACTGGATCTACCCAACAAGAGTGACAAATAATCTGGTTAGCTGTTTACTCATCTTCTGAGCCTGTGGGATGTTACAGCACTACAGAAATGCCAGACTTCACATTCCATTTAGATTGTAGGAATATTGACAAGAAATGAATATTCGCATCCTTTTCAAATTAACACTTTATTTTTAAAAAGACAGTTCAGAAGGTTAAGCACATTCATATTATTTTAAAGACATGACCATCACCCCATCTGCAGGGCTTTCCTTACTTCACAGACGGAAACTGTAGCCATTAAACAACTGCTCCCCCCTCCTCCTTCCTCTGCCCCCTGGAAGCCACCATTTTACTTCTGACTCTAGGAGTCTGACTACTTTTAGTACTCCCTATAAGTGGAAATAGACAATATTTGTCCTCTTATGACTAGTTTATTTCATTTTGCATGATGTGGCATGAGTAGAATATCTTTCCTAGGGCTATGTAGTATTCTAATGTAAGGTGTATTGCATTTTGTTTTCAACTCATCCATCAATTCTGCTATTGTAAATAACGCAGCCATGGGCATGAACATACAAATATCTCTTTGAATCCCTGCTTTTGGTTCTTTTACATATATACCCAGAAGTGGATTTGCAGAAATGGGATTTTTTTTTTCTCAGTTGTGGGGCTTGAACTCTGGGCCTAGGTGTTGTCTCTGAGCTCTTCAGCTCAAGGCAAGTGCTCTACCACTGTGCCATTTCCAGTTTTCTGGTGGTTAGTTGGAGATCAGAGACTCATAGACGTTCCTGCCTGTTGAACCATGATCCTCAGATCTCAGCTTCCTGAGTAACTAGGATTACAGGCATGAGCCACAGGTGCCCTGCCAGAAATGGGATTTTTGAGATCAGATGTACTTCATATATATATATATATTTTTTTTTTTTTTGGGTCCGCTTATGGGGCCTGAACTCTGGGCCTGGGCACTGTCCCTCAGCTCTTCAGCTCAAGGCTAACGCTCTACCACCTGAGCCACAGCGCCACTTCCGGCTTTTTTCTTTTTGCTTATGTGGTGCTGAGGAATTGAACCCAGGGCCTCGAGCATCAAGGCAAGCGCTCTACCACTGAGCCGCCTTCCCAGCCCCGTACTTCATATTTTTTATACTTATTACCTCCCTTAATTCCCTGATTACATTGTTGAAGAAAGAATTCAGAATTTTTTAAGACATAGTAATGCATGATAGCACCAATCTATGGCAAAATCTTTATATTGGTCTTTCTAGTCTTCCTGACCCTCCTGACCTGTGAGGCTCCTTTCTCTGGTTGTAAATGGTAGAGTTAGTGCAGGACACCAGGGCTTATATCCCTTACCTTGGCTGCCTTCAGAAGAATCATGATTTCTTACCACCTTTTGAAATAGGAGGTGAGAAATGGTCTCCTTCACTTATAGAAATCCAAATTTTGCAATTAAAATTTAAACTTACCATCCAGTTCTCTTAATAAGCTATTTCTCTTGATAAGCAGTTCAGACTATATATTTAAATGAGGAGTATGCAATGTAACATACAGGAGCTGGGAATGAAAAGAAGAGGTCATTAACATATTTTTAACTGAAATAATCATAAACAATGTAAGCTTTTCTGAAATTTAATATAAGAGATGATATGGAAGCCTTCATTCATAATGAATGTCAATCATTGCTTAAGGATTCCACAACAGAAGGTTGACTTGGGCATCTTCCACAATTTACACCTCAACATTTTGTTGAAAGTGCATAGTAGAGTGAATTTATGGGTTACATTTTCTACAGTATACTCACCTTTACAAAATAGATTCACAGCTTTAAATGGAAACCATGAATTAAAAGGAAACCATGGATTAAAGATAGAAGTGAGAGTAACCCGTGAGAAAAAGGCAAAGCTGGCATTGATCTTGCTCCTGGCTGGGTTCGTCATCAGTCACATAATCTTGTATGTGGGTAACAATAACAATCTAATCAGTTCTCTGAAAATTGGCAAAAGAAGTCAAAGTTGTCAAGAATGGGATGGGTTGAAATATCTAAGTTGAATTAAATTGATTGAAATAGGTGATTGAATGTGGATGTTAAAAGACAGGTTTATATCCATAAATCCTTAACATGAACTTGGTGCTAGTGCATGAGGTAGCCAACACCATTTGGGAGCTAGCATGATGGGGGAAATGTTTCAGATCATCATTTGTCATTTCTTTCCCAGTAATGTGAAATCTGTATGACATGTTAGTAATATAATAAATGTGTGTCATTAATATGTAAATGTTCATATGCTGATGATCAGGACTTAACAATATTTTGCTATTGGGATATGTAATCAAGGGAATTGGGAAATCATCAGATCCAAATCATCCTTTAGATCTTCCTAGTATCCCTTGGATACTACTAACATAGTTATCATCCCATAGTGGGACCAGAGAGACAGCCCTGCCGTGGCTTGTTTCAGATTTTTCAGTAGATGAGCACTGTGAATTGTCTCTGACAGTATGACCTAATTAGGACTTTATCAGCCTCCAGATTTTTTCCATACAAAGTCACTGGTAAAGAAGAGAAATGACTCAAATTTGATAGGATGTCTGACAGAAAAACAACATTTCCTCTATAGAAGGTCTTATGTTCTAGTCCCATAAAGCCAGTCGGAATTCAAGAGGTGGGCAAAGACTGCTTCCCAGTGGAAAAGATTGCAAAGAATTGTGGCCACATTTATTCTCTTGTGCTAATAAATTATGAGGAAACACACCAAGAAAGGTATATGGATCATTTTGGTCCATACAGAGAACATATTTTCTCAGTGTTATACCAAAAATGGGCTTTATATTCATGGCTTACAATTAACTGAATAAACTTTTTAGTCCAAGTATGTTTCCCTAGAATAATAGCTTTTCTTCCTCTCTTCTCTAAAGATTAAATTGTAACACAACTCCTTGAAATATTTGTTCATAGGAATTTTTTTCCTCTTACAATTTTATTTTAGAAAGGTAGAATAATTGTAAACTGTTAAATGTTTGAATGGACCCTATTTAGACTTAGGGAGATATTTTGAATACTGAGAAGCCAATAATAAGCTCACATACTGGAAGCTTAAAAATAAATATGCATTAATTTAAAACAATTGTCATAAAATGTTTTGTTTTGCTTTGTTTTTTATGGGTCATGGGGCTTGAACTCTGGGCCTGGGCGCTGTCCCTGCACTCTTCAGCTCAAGGTAAGCATTCTACCACTTGAGCCACAGCTCCACTTCCAGTTTTCTATTGGTTTATTGGACATAGGAGTCTCACAGACTTTCCTGCCCAGGCTGGCTTTGAACGGCAATCCTCAGATCTCAGCCTCCTAAATAGCTAGGATTACAGGTGTGAATCACCAGCACCCAGCTTTATAAAAAGTTTAAATGGTTCATTTTTAAAATACAGTCTTCTATCCTTAATAAGTTCCTTGAATTGATTTATGATTTCTCTTAAAAGGGTCCAAGGAATTATCCTTTCAGATAAGGACCCCTTAGTGTTAATGAGGTATTTTCTGTGCATATCAATCTTCTCTTTTTTCTTTTCTTTTTTGGTTTGCACTCAAGGTCTCACACTTGGCTAGGGCAATTACTAATGGTGAAAACAGCTGTTTAGCATGAACTACCTACTCATGTTGCAGTTCATCTACTTCTTCCCACTTGGAAGTTGACGGGGGAGTTGCCTCACGATCCAGCCACCACCACCAGTTAGCACTGCAGTTCCTTTCCCTCATCAGTATTCATATTGACTTAGGTTTTAGCCCAATGTAGCAGGCTAGAATCATAATCCACTTGACCATGTGGTGTGGGGCCTCAGGATACTTTCTGTTGATCTAACTGTTCTCAAGGCCAGTATGATTGTTCCTATCTGTAATTTAAAAAACTAAAAACAGGTCATGACATAACTCTACCAACACTGTGTGTATTCAGCCTTTTATCACACTGCATCAAAATAGCTAAGAGCTTCCAGTGACAGCCTGATACCTTGCTCCATTTGCAGAACTGGCAGCAAAATCAAGTGAAGCAGCCCCCCTTTTTTTCTGATTTTTGTTTTTGCAAGCACTCACATCCCTTTTCTTCTCCTACTATTTTAAATTGATAATAACAGTTATAGCACAGGAAGGCTCTTATCTAGCCATCCATTTATCTTTGTCAAGAATTTCTCCTAGTAGTAGAGAGTATGATTACTTTTGAATTCCCATAGTATTTCAGTTATTTGACTTTATTATTTGAAAGCAGAATAGTTACTTATATGCCTATTGTGTGCCTGGCTAACTATGGATTTTACTTACTGAAAATGTTCACTATGACTTCCTTCTTCAACTTGTCTTTACTTACACAGTCTTTCCTTCACTTCTTACTTTGGTACAAATATTCACTCAGTGAAAGGTTGAGGATTGGCACAGCTACTTAGCATTGAAAGATGGAATGAAGATGAGGTTAGAAATATGAAGGCATTGTTGAGTCTCTTTAGGAAATAAGTAATCTCAGATTCTCTCCCCTGCCCTGCCTCACTTCTAGTTACATTGCTGCCAAGAGCAAAATTGTAGTAGAGTACCAGAGATTTCATCTCTAAAACTGGTAGAACAAAAATTCCTTGAACTGAGAGATATAAATTATAGTTGACTATAGGGCTATCTCACTTTGAAGTTAGGAAAGGTTTATTAATGACTGTTTAGGCCTTCCTTTTTTTTGCCTTATTGACTCACATCTAGGTATGTGACTTCAGATGGAAAGGAAAATAGAAGACAGACACCAACATCAATAGTTGTTGTTGTTGTTTTTAATAAAGAGATCAGCCATATTGTCTACAAGGTGCTGACCACAACGTATCAGCCCTACCTCCCCAGACACAAAATTTCAGCCACTCTTAAATATAAGCAGACAGCCAAGGCAATTTTTGGAAACTATTTTTAATATGAAGTATAGGGATGAGAACAAACAAGAAAAGTAACTTAGATTAGATGGAGATTATCCTGAAAGAAGTAAACAAAAAATTATACTTAATATTCCTAGGAGTAAAAGAAGAAGATCCATGAAACAAGAACAGTGTGTTTGTTCCGAATGAAAGAAAGCTTAGACATAGAAAATAATAAAGTGAAATAAAAATCTCAGAAGGGAAGAAAATAAAGCTAAGAAAAGCATTTCAAAAGCAGAACCAAAAGAACTAACACCCCAGCCCACAATTCTAAATACCCTGTGTAGCAGCCCACGATGCGTCACACTGGGGTAGCAGAACCACAAAGGAAAGAAAAGTGAAAGGGTGAGAGACATCCAAAATAACATTCTAAACATTCTAAAATGGAAAACAAATGAATTTTCAAGCTGAAAGAGCCAAATTCATTTTTTTAAAGTTTTTCTAGAAAAGACCAAGCAACAAGAAAGTAATACAAGAAGCAACATAACAATAAAAAAAATACCTTTAAGGAAGCTATTTCCTACCTAGGATTATAATCTAATTCAATGTGAGGGATGAAAATAGACATACAAGGTATAAAATTATAAAGGGTATACAAAATATTTAATATAAAAAGGTTTAGAAATATTTAACTTTCCGTACAATCGTTTACAGAATCTGATAAGTTGAAGGATTTTACATTAAAAAAAAAAAATAGGAAGAAATGGGCAATAAGAAATGGAGATAACGGGCTGAGAAGGTGGCTCAGTGGTAGAGCACTCACCTTGCATGCCTGAGGCCCTGGGTTCGATTCCCCAGCACCACATAAGCAAAAAGAAAAAAAAGCCAGAAGTGGCGCTGTGGCTCAAGTGGTAGCACTAGCCTTGAGCTGAAGAGCTGAGGGGCAGCACCCAAGCCCAGAGTTCAAGCCCCATGACTGGACCCCCCCCCCCCAAAAAAAAAAGAAAAGAAAAGGAGATAATGTAGAAAATCCCCAGGCTGACACCAGGAAATACCAGGAAAGCAGCTCTGTCACAAGCCTAGGAAGAATTAACCAGTACTAAGTCAGGCCTCAGGAGAGCGTTGCTCAGGAAAGTGACATAGGTAGAATACCTAGTATGTCTTTATGGAGAATTGTTCAATCTGTAAAGAGCTTGAGGTTGAATGACCTCAAACAAAACTGCTCATAAGACTGTTGGAAACACCAGGAAAAAAACAAACAAACAAGTTGTAACGAGAAAAAATATTGAATATCACATAGCTTAGATGTCAATAGCATTGATCTAGTCATAGTCATGTAAACACAAGATTTTAATTTAACCAAAGTTAGGCAAGATCTGTAGTGAGACACTTATGGGAACTGTGTGTGTGGAGCTGGACTAGAATCTATGACTCCCAGCCCAGACTCTTTGAGGTACAGGAGTAACTGGCATTTATTGAACACAAACCAGGTGAAAGGTGAACTCTGTTGCACACACACTGCTGTGTCATCTTGTCTAGTCTTCACAGAAACCAGGAGAGGAAGTTGTGGCTGAAGATGGTGGAAATGGGATTTAGAACCACATATTTGAACTCCAGCGCCCCTGCTCTTCATCTCAATGTCTCTTCTTGAAATTTGTGAATGAGAAAAGCAAGATGTCTGTCTCTTGTACGATCACACATCCATCTGGTGCCACAGCCAAGCACAGAACCCAGGTTAACTCCCACTTGTCTGGGGCTTTATGTTCCTAAAGAACATATGTCATGTGGAAACACTAAGTTAAGCACAAATCATAAATAACAGCCCGGAATACAAAGGGTGCACTTTCTGTCCTCTTGCTAGCCTAGCTCTGTTTCCGGAGAATTTTTCTCCATACTCCAAACCTTTCTGTTAACACTCATTTGCATGCTGGTAATCCTACAGGAGGCTGAGGCAAAAAGATTCCAAGGTCTACTTACAACAAATTCAAAGCCAACCTGAACTATATAGCAAGACGGTGTCTTTGAAACAAAATGGCCTGGTTATAGTACTGCCAGCTATCTGTCCTGACCTATTTTGTTCCTTGGGCTCAATGAACATACCATCACCTTAGATTAGGCTACATTCATTCAGTGGATCAGAGTTATTACCTTTGTGCAGCAGGGAGGCCATCCTGCCTCAACCGTCTGCTTCCTCCCCATGGCCTCTGCGGAGACACAACCCAAGACGGTTAAAAGGCTGTGTTCTTATTTTCTGTCACTCTTTATACACAATCGCAATCTTACCACACAAACAACGCTTATCATGCAAGTTAAACAGCTTGAAATTTACCCAAAATTGAGTGTCACCACATGTGTTTATGCCAGATCTCTATAATTCTTTTGAGGCTTCTGGAAACATGAACCAAGCCATTTATGCTTCATAGGAACAGATTATATCATTTGAAATCCTCAATAAAAATGCAGTCTCATATTCTACAGATGGGTGTCATTTAATTAGAATATGTATTTAAAATGCAAAGGGCTACATTAATTCTGCACTATGGCGGAGATTTTAATTGCACTCAAGTTAGGAAATTCTGAGTTAATGTTCCCCTGGCATCTCCCATTCAGTCTCTTAGAACAGATGTATTATGATCTGGAGAGTATTTCAATATGTTTTCACATGCTGTACATGTAGGGATGTGTCTGAGCTGCTAGGGTTGCCTTACAGTGGCAAGACTGTAAGAACAGGGAGGCAATCCCCAGCAGAGAGTATACAGAGCACTCGGCTACTTTCCAAGGTTCCTGCATTTAACCAGGACTGGGCCATCCCCTTCCTACACTTGGGCCTCATTTTCCTTCCCAGGTCAATATCACAGAACAGTTTTTGTAGGGCTCCTACTTTTGTTTCCTTGGGGGAAAAGGCGAGGACGTCACACTTAAAGAGCTCATTTGTTTCATCTCGTTTTGCAGTGTGGTGTGGTGTGATGTGGTGAGGTGTGGTGTGGCGTGGGTGTGTGTGGGGGAGGGGGGTATTGAAGCTTGAACTCAGGGCCCCATACTCTGCCCTACCTTTTTTCCCTCAAGGCTGGAACTCTACCACTGAGCTCCACATCCTGCTCTTGGGTGGTTAATTTGAGGGAAGCATCTCATAGACTTTCCTGCCCAGGCTGGCTTCAAACTTTGATCCTCAGATCTCAGTCTCCTGAGTAGTTGGATTACTGACAGAAGCCACCAGCACTCAGCTCATTGTTTCTTTTTTTTTTAAAAATAGTGAATGGCTTTAAGATATTTTAGAGTATATTTTAAGTGTTTGATAAATGCCTAATTGGTTACACACAAAACCTTCAGCTTCACTTAGGTGCTGTTGTGTCATAGACTAGACTGTATAGCTAGCTCACAGTGGAGCACTGGCATTTCAAACTCTTTGGAACTTCTCTGTAGACTGAACGCAGCCCAAGGAAAGAAGAAATGCCCACAGTCGGGAATGTTTCTGACAAGCAAGGCCAGGAGTGGAAAGAAAGAAGTCAAACAGTAGATGTTGTGGGCATCAGAGTCCCGAGGGATAACTATATTGTCAAGGTTTGGAGAGGAGACTGATTTAATACAGAAATTCTTAGTAAGGAACCAAAGATATTGCCATGGGGGAATGGGAAAGATGGGAACTCTCATGAAGGGAAGGAGGAAGATAAATTTGAAACCAAGTAAGGATTATTGCTTACTTATCCTGTGACTGTAGTCATCCAGCCAGCTCTGTGCCTGGACCCTGTACAGAGATTCAATGAGCAATAGACATGTGGTCCTGGCCATTATCTACATAAGGCATGAGTAAAATCAATTCAGAGATTTCAGTTTTATTTTTAACAGAGTTACCTAGAAAATATTGAAGATTGTGAAGAGAAGAAAGGGCTAGTTCATCTTGGAAGGATGAACGTTAAGAATGTTAAGTATAGAAATAGGAACTTGTCTTATATATTTTATGAGAATGTTTTTATTATGTATGTATGCCCCTGTGATATCTCTTTAATTAAAATCTGCAAAGCTAATAAGAAGTAATATAGAGAAAGAACTTCCAGTTCTTAGGAAAATAGGCAGTATATAAATCTTTGGGGAAGAATAAATCCCAAATCCTCCAAGAAAAACCAGCAAAAGAATGAGTCATAGAACTCATACCTCTTGGCTCCTTTATAGTCCTATATCTCAGAAGCATAACTTTTTATATTAAAAAAGAAAGAAAGCTAATTTGGAGAGCCAACCATATCTTTCTCAAAGGCTTTTAAGCTTAGATTTATGTCTGTGAATATCATCAGTCACAGAGCAAACAGCAACCACCGAAGGGCAGTTACCAAGTTCCCACTGAGGGCCTCACTGAACTGTAAGAGTCCTTTGTAAGGCTGGAGGCCCTGCATCCCAGAGAAACAAAATTTGTGCACTTGCATCACAGACCTAACTTGATGTTTGAATTCTGCAGAGGTATAGGAAGGTTAGAGGATATTGGAAATGGAGAAAAGCCTAATCATCCTGAGTCATTGTATAAAACTCAACTAAAAAGCAATTACATTTTCTTTATTATAAGGAAGGTGAATAAATAGGACTTTAAAGTTATTGAAATATGTTATATGTACTTTATATATAACATATTTTATACATAAAACATATAAATGTATTATGATATATCAATGAAATATTTTATATATTAAATATTATACTAATATATATACATTTATATGTTATATAGTATATAATTATATATAGTATATAATGTATTTTAAAATTAATTTTATATAATTTTTTTACCTTTTTTCCATTTCTTATATTTTATTACAGTCTTTATTATTTTTACATTGGTAATGCCTTTTTTATTGTAAACATGATCTACAGAGGGATTATAGTTACATAAATAAGGTAATGAGTACATTTCTTTTCAAACAGCATTACCCCCTCCCTCATTTTCTCTCACTTTCCCTCCTTCCTGACTCTCCTCTCCCCATTATAAAGTTCATTTCTAACAAAATGTCTATTATAAAGTATATAAACTGGCATAATTATTGTATGTATTATATGTAATACTCTATACATAAGTTTACATGTGATATATTTATGTGTACTTATATAACATGTATTATTTTTATATATGTAAATATATTACCTCTGGACCTTTATGTAGAATGGATAGGTGAATGGATGTGGATAGATGGACGAATGCATAGATAGATTTTTTTTGTAAGGATTATTTTGCCTGTTTTTTTCTTTAATTCATATAAAAACAAGCTAGACAGATGAAAAGACATAATTTATATATAAAGACGTAATTTAAGAAATGAAATGGTATAAGGCATGATGCTTGCAGGAACTAACAGAAACAAACCTCTATAAAGGAGTTAATACCTTCTTAAATGTCCTAATTTCCATATAAAATGTATGCCTTCTTGCAAAGTCAGTGAGGAGTATCCCTAGCAGTTGGAAGGTGACAATTCATTACTGGTTAGTGTACACATGACTTGAAGGACATTAATTCACAAAATGAAAAACTAATCGAGTGTTTAGCTGGCTCTTTATCACTGGTGGCATTCTGCACTGTCTCCATCTTTGGTGTTTACTGAGCTGATAGGACCATGGTTGTTGGCCTTTTTATCGCCCTTCATCTCAAATGAGTTTGCATTAATTTCTGAGCTTCGCTGAATGAACATTACTATTTTCTTCCAACATTCCAGGGATCCCCAGAAAGCTAGAAATGACTGTATCCATTTAGAAATGCTTCTTCCCTTTCTCTTTGGCCCCCTGCCCAACCTCTCTAGCCTTCTGCATCTCACTCTAGCCATCCATTGACCAATTTCCACAGACATCTTCTGAGCAACCTAGAAAGCTACTATTTTTATTCTCATTTTACATATGAGAAAAGGAAAGCACAAAAGATAACTGAGGTTAGCCAGTTACAGAGTTCCAATACTACGAGCTGAGTTACACATCCCTAAAGTAGGATGAGAGCTTGCCCTGCTTCTCTTTCTCTTGATCTGTACCATCCATTCCTCTTTGCCATCCATCCATTAAAATTTCCATCATCTGAGGCGACAAAGACTTCTGCTACTTCATCCAGTGTGCACCGGAACTATTATAAACCTCAAAACATAGGGTAGGACATGTAGATATTTATATCTTTATGATTAAATAAAGCACCTCCTAAATGAATACTGTTAATGCAAAACCTTTGAGTTTTTACCCTGTCTGTTTGGAATGTTTTGCAATTTTGTGTGTTATGGGTTCTTTGCATTGAAAAGAATGAGAAATGTTGAAACTGGCATCGCTTGGAAAAGGGAATATTTTTCTATTTTTGCCTTTGACCTCTCACTCCTCTATTATGTTGTTGGACTTTCCCAGCTGCTTTCTGCCTGTGTTCTGCAGCAGGCATCCCAACTGAGCACAGACAGACACAGTCAATCAATGTGACAGTCGCAATGGTTTTATGCAGAGGTGGCAACTCATAAATCCTGTCATCTATAGAACTTATTCTATAGAAATTAAAAATCAGTGAAGCACCGTCTTTTGGGGTCATCACAGAAGCTATTAATCCATTTAGAAAATAAGTAGAGATCAATTCAGGTTAACAGATAGCAAGACCAGCTGTGTAGTAGGCTTAGAAAAAGGCGTAAACAAAACCCAGCCTCTGTTTGCAAGGGCTGGAAAAGACAGACATGAAAGAAGTTATATTCCAAAGTGATTTTTCACCTACAGAGAAAGCATATTTTGGAGCTATCTGAAGTACACATCTGGAGAATATCAAATATCAGGGAAGATAACTCACTAAAACTAGATCTTTCACATGCACCAGCTAGCCTACTTCTAGGTACACAGTCAAATGAAATGAAATCCACATTATCAGAGAGACACTTATATCGCCATACTAATCACAGCACCATTCATGGAATGCATCTAAGGTGTTCATCAAGGTCTGCAAGCTTCAACCTTGAACTTATTTAGAAAGTAGTAAGGAAACTCATGACTCAATGTGCTGAACAACTAGAAAGCAAAATGGTCCTATGAAATATTTTCTGAAAACAAGGCTGAATCTACTTTGTAAGGAAATTTTGTAATGTGTTGCCGAGAACAAGAACAATTCATAATTTTTTCAGTACACAGTAGATACAAGAACAAGACAATAGAGATCATGTAACTAAAATGATTTTTTAATGGCAAAAGAAGGTCATGTGTTTCCAATAATTATTATGTATGTAGATCTTCCTGCCACTCAGCCTTCATCTATCGGAACTGTACCCTAAATTAAAGAGCTGACATTCATCTCTACTTTAGCTAGCCACTGGAGAGTGGAATTCCTTTCTGTTCTTCCTGAAATGTTCTTTCTTTCCTTTTAGCAGCATAGCATTATCTTTCAGTAACATTTACTGTCACATCTTATTTGGCTAACAAATAGAAATGGATCTGTCCTGATTAAGGGGGGAAATAGGAAAAAGGAGGTTGGAAGGTCATTATCTCTGCAGAGAACCTTCCATCCTTGCACTAAAGGGAGCTCAGGGATTCCTGAGGGCCCTTCATTTCACCCCTCGCTGATCAACGTGTGCCATAGATCACAAATATCTTGTGAGAAGGTTGTATTCTTTCCTCAAGGCTCAGTCAAGAACAGAAAAACCAGTTCCCACTTCTCTGGCAAGATGTTTTAAAAGATATTTTAAAAATCACCAAAAAGGCTTAGAAAACAGTTGGAAGGAAGTGAAAAGCAAGGAGAGTAGCTTCTGGCTTTCAGGAAACCCAGCCTAGGATTTTGTCTACCTGCAGGGAGGAAGCAGCTGTTTGCGGGTCCTCGTAGAAGCTGCTGTAAGCTTCTTGCTTGCCAGCTGTCTGTGAGCATCTTGCACTACTCTCAGAGAGTGATGCTTACACATCTTTGGAGAACAACGTTCAGTGACAAAATCAAAACCCCAAACTTCACTGCCAAGAAGTTGGGAAATACTCCTTTGCCTCCAGGAAAGCTGCTAGGGAGGACAACACATTGCAACACACAAATGCTCGAGGGGATTTTCCTACTTCACATTCCACAGTAAATCTGGTCTAGGGTAATAAGAAGGCGACCATATTTCTAAGCACACAAACTAAATGCCAACACTGCTGTGCCTGTACATAAAAAAAGTCTTCCCTAAATAATCCCTAGTCAGCTACTTTAAGCCATATTTAAAAACCTGATTTATCATCGTTTTTATGTGCATATTAAAATAATGTATAACCAGTTGTTGTGCCACACAACTTTTATCATTTGGGGTCAAAATTGTGTCAGTATCAGTAATGGCTACTTAGGTTCATAATCATTACTTCCTTACCTACATCAGCGGACTCACACCCACATGCGGTCTTCTTACTCCCTATGCATTCAGCAGAAGGGAAGTAACTAGGGTCATGAAAATTAATGATGATTCAAAGTGTAAATATATGCACCATTTTCAGGCCAGACATGATCTCTCAAACACATGAACAACTTCAAGGTGTTGTTAAATAGTCTTTTGAATTCCGAAATAAACTCCTAGTTTTACTTTGCTAAGGAAATGAGATCTTACATACATCTTTTCCTTA
Organism: Dipodomys spectabilis; assembly: GCF_019054845.1. Taxonomy (NCBI): domain Eukaryota; kingdom Metazoa; phylum Chordata; class Mammalia; order Rodentia; family Heteromyidae; genus Dipodomys; species Dipodomys spectabilis. Next base: position 19,745,167 of record NW_024870874.1, read on the forward strand.
GACAAACAGATGCCTTCCTCAGGAAAGATCCCGAGATCCACCTGCCTCACTATAATGTGAGGAGCGTTCTTCCTCCTCTTCTCCCCCACCTCCCCCTCCTAGCTGCATTACAGTATCACTCATTGCTTTTCCTCCAACTGCCACTTGCCTTGTTCCTGATTGATATGCCACCTGCCACTAACTAGACGACGCGGTCCACAGATGGAAAGATGCAATGTAAACCTGATTACAGGTGTTTTCTCCTGTATATCTTTACTGATTTGAACATTACTGGAATTCTGTACTGTTCTCATACTTCCATTACTAATCACTTTTAGTTTAAAATGTGAAGGTTTTGAACAGTAAATACCCTGAATTACCTAAGTATAATTTACTTTCTGATCAGTAGTTTTCTTATCAGCTAAGCCCACAGCACTCAGATTTTATCCAAGGTTCTCAACAAGTGAGTGAGTCTAGGAATCTTACTCTTCCAAGGTTTCCACCAGAGGTTTAACAAAAATAATTTACATGTGCTGTGCACTTATTAAGGTACTTAGCATTTTTCTAAGTGTTTATGTACTTAACTGCACTCACAGTGACCCTCTGAACTGACGTGTTGTTACTGATTTCACAGGTTTAATTATTTTTTTCAAGGTTATTCAGTGAATAAGTGATTGCATCAGAACTTAACCACTGCTTTCTGGATTATTCCAAAAGAAATAGTAGCCAAAAAAAGTTACAGACAAGAAAATTTTGTTCAGCCAGGCGCCGGTGGCTCTCACCTGTAATCCTAGCTACTCAGGAGGCTGAGATCTGAGGATCGCATTTCAAGCCAGCCCAGGCAAGAAAGTCCATGAAACTCTTATCTCCAATAAACCACCAGAAAACTGGAAGTGGTGCTGTCGCTCAGGTGGTAGAGTGCTAGCCTTGAGCTGAAGGGCTGAGGGACAGTGCTCAAGCCCATAGTTCAAGCCCCACGACTGACAAAAGAAAATTTTGTTCATAGCCAACAGGAGAACATTCATGTCCTTCTATTTAGACATTGTTTAGATGGTCAAGCAATATCTTGAAATTATATACGCAGGGGATAAATAATTGCTTCTCTAGGAAACTTAAAAACACACATGTAATACTTTGTTTTTTAAGAAAGTGGGTTCTTAAATTACCTTGAGTTGTTCATTATATTGGGAACTATTGGCAAAGCAAGAATGAATGTATGAATAGTATTTAACTGTTACTAATGTATAAAGACAGAAATACGGTTATATATTAGTAACTTTCACTAGACATTAGTCACCATGCATATGATACCAGCACGTCAATTTAGCCTGCCCAGAGAGAAACAGGCACAGGAGACTTACAGGAGATGGATTTGACTGCTGTTCTTCCCACATACACTTGTCTCCACCAAGGAGGTGTCTTAGCAAGCTTTATTCCTACAAATTCTGTCAGTGTGTCAACAAGTTAATAGTTAGTTTTCCTTCCAGTGAGCTTCAAAGGAGCCTCTGCCAGTTAGTGAAAATGATGGTAGTCCTGGCAGGGACAGCTCTATCTTAAAGATGTCCAGATGTTGTCTATAAAGTAATAGGGTCAGAGTGGACAACTTTCTAGAATTCTGCTTATTTTCCTCTGCAGTCTCCATTTCTCTCAGGTTTTGACATTAAATGCACAAAGCTACTCTATTTGTTCCAGTGCCTCCATAACAATTTCCATAGCGGAGAAGGTATTGGGTTCCTCTTACTTATTCATTTAATGCATCTTTGTTGAATAAATAATATTAGTAGTAGGAATATTAATTTCCACATAGTAAGCATTTTTGTGTCACATGCTCTTCGGATGACTTTATCGCATCCTGATTTGTGAGGTAGCTATGTTGACCCTTCTTGTACAGACAGAAACTCTGTTACAAGAGAAAGGTTCTCCTAAATGGTTTATGATTAAGTCAGAATTTGAACTCAGGCCCATCTTCCTCTTAAAGGGCATACTGGGTACTTTTGGTATACTTGGTGCTTTTTGCTTCCAGCAACCACATTATATACTGACAATGTGAAAATAAAAGCGAGGTTGTACATGCTGTCAGTTAAGAAGGTAACAACTAGCTGGGCACAGTGGCATATATCTGTAATCCTGGTACTTGAGAAGTTATGATGAGAGGATCGAAAATGCAAGTGAATCTTGGCTCCAGAGCAAGTTTTAGGCCAGCCTGAGTTACATGGTGAAACACAAAGGAATAGAGAAAGAGGGAGGGAGGGAGGGAGAGAAAGAGAGTTATATTTCACTTGAGGCCAATTTTATGAGCTATGCAGCTGCCTGGAAAGGAAACTCATTTAAAAAAAAAAAAAAAGGCAACTGGAAAAGGTTAAAGTACATCTAGGACTTTCAGCTCACTCTTTGAGCTTTATCCTGGTTTATAGTTTGTGATGCTTGCTCTGTTCTATTGGGAGTGAAGCATGCTTTGGGCTCTCTTGTAAAAGAGACTCACATTTCTAATCTGCCCAGTGAATAATCCACCCCCTAAGGCTCTTTGGAACGTTTACAAAGGAGAGAGCTAGGTGCCTGTTTGAATATAGACAAAAGTTATATCTCTGCCATGTAACTTACTTATTGTTTGTTTGTTTATTTTTGGTCAGTTGTGGGGCTTGAACTCTGGGCCTGAGCACTGTCCCTCAGCACATCAGCTCAAGGCTAGTGCTCTACCACTTAAACCACAGCACCACTTCTGGTTTTCTGGTGGTTTATTAGAGATAAGAGTTTCACAGACTTTCCTGCCCCGGCTGGCTTTGAACCATGATCCTCAGATCTCAGCCTCCTAAGTAGCTAGTATTACAGGCGTGAGCCACCGATGCCCAGCCATGTAATATTTTTGCCTCAAATATTCCTAAAACTTAAATCTGTCACTCATCTACCTAAAATACATGGTGGAGTACTTGTTTATACTTTACAGTATTCTGTGATGTGAGGTTTTACAGAAACGCAAAAGGCCAATAAAGTCATGGAAATCAAATACAACTGCACTATGCTGTTTAGCAGGAGGACCAGAGTTGTTCATTCACTTGACTTTCATGCCAATCAGGAGCTGAACTGGCCACACCACATGGCTTTTTAGTAGAAGAGGAGGTTTCTGCCAAGCCTCCAGTGGGAGTTTTTGAAATAAAGGGGGAGAAAACACAATCTTAATGTGTCTCCTCTGGACTGAGGGCTATACTATCCATCACAAGGTATACAACCCTGTGTCTGTGCCAATTTTCACTATATGGAGATAGGACCCTAAATCTACTGGCTTAAGAACTCAGGCTTCTTCATACCAGTTACCATCTACTACTATTTCCTGAGTAATGGATTGCAGTTGTCTTCTTCAGTGCTGTGCTGGGAGAGTGTCCTGTTGATTCAGAACTGACCTCTTATCCTGGCAGTAGCCTAGGAAAACAACTATCTGTTTTTTACTTGGCTCCTATTTTTGTTCGTTTTTTCAGAACATGCCTTACGTGAGTCTCTTCTGTTCTTTCTGTGTAGCTCAGTGTGTGGAATAATTCTTCAGTTTCAGATGCTCCTACTCCTTCTGCCTTCTCTTAGCCTGAAATACAGCAATGGTCTCGACTAATGAACTATTTTGGAAGACATCAGGTTTAAAAGCATCATAGAGATGTGATTTTTAAACATGGATTTAAAACTCTTTAATTTGCCTTTTGCTGAGTATAAGCATGAGCTGTGAGAGATACTGAGAATTTATTGGGTTTATTGTCACAGATTTCCTGGGATACTGGGAAGGCTATGAAAAAATAAAGTACAAGATGATATGTCACAAGTCCATCAGAGAGACCGAGTCTTAGCTGCTGGTGCTTTGGTGTGTGGAGTGCTGAGATCCACATTTCTCCATTTGTCCCCACTACAGCTCTCTGAGTAGTATATTTTAGGGAACAGATGCTAGGGGTTATCAAATTTATTCTAAGGGTGATAAGAAGTGGTATCTCTTAGGAATATCATTCAACTAGTCCTTAGTGTTTCTTGGGGGCAGGGGGAAGCAGAGCTCATAATATTTTAATATTTATTTTAATAAATATTATTGAACATCTAAGACTTTATGCTGAATAATGTGTGGGACAGGCATCAACTATCTTCCCATAGCATTACTTTCTGTAGTTTCAGAAATATGTGACATTTTAGAGAAGGCATTCTGCATAACACACACACACACACACAAAACACTTAGAAGATATATATATATATATATATATATATATATATATATATATATATATGCACACACACATACATACACACACATATATATATATACATACACAGAGATATTCTATGTAGAGATATAATAGATGATTGTTTCAGTAACAAATAGTACCTCAGAAGAGAAAGTATGTCTCTGACTTCATATATCCAAATATAAAGTATTCATTTCATATTTAGAGAACATCTATTTTTGAGTTAAACATTTTAACAATTAAGTGACTAGTCTATGGATATGCATATATAAGTAGTATACTTTTCCTTGTCTTCCAGTTCTAATACCCTTATCCTTTTTAACTACTGATAAAGATTCTTCTAGATTTCCTATACCCCAGTGTTTTGTTTGACTATTCCTTCCATTTGCCCTTCTTTCTGTGAGAATGGACAAAAGAAAACTCCCATCCAGAGACAGCAACAAAGTCTAGCCTTCCCACTGCATTTAAAAGATTTCATTGGCTAGGAGCTGTATCTCCCCAAGTAGGCTATATTTCTATAAAGAGTTATAAACTAGCCTATGGGTTTACAGGGTCTAATCTAAATAGTGTGTCCCCATCCTTCCTAATCAAAGTTCTTTTGTTTGAAGAACAGTATTAGTCTACATGTTAGTGTTCAAAATTAATTGGCTCTACTAGTTCAAACTCAGCTACTAGTTCTTATTTGGGGACAGAAGAAACATTGTTTCTGAGTAGAGAGTAAATTGAAGAGAATTTTCCAAACCTATGTCTTAAATGTCGTCCTTACATAGAACTAAAATGAACTTGAAACTGGGTTATAGATGGTTTGGATGGTAGGAAGTTGCCAGTAAATAAATCGATAGAGAACAGAGACAGAAACCAAGGTCTGTTGGGAAAGAATAAGAGACACTGTCTTGAGCAGAGACAGAAACCAAGGTCTGTTGGGAAAGAATAAGTATAAGAGACACTGTCTTGGGAAAGAGAGCAATCAAAAGGACTTACCAAGAACTTTCAGCTGAGAATAACTAAATAGGAAAATACATTTCCATCTTAAGAAAATTCAAAGTAGATGTTAATAAGATGGAAAATACTTTATCAGTGAAGATCACCTACCAATTTTAGAAACCAATAGGCTTCATAAATAATAAATTTAACAAACATTTATCAAATACATAAAGCTCTGGAGTGGGGAAAGATTAATTGCTATAGGTTTGCAAATAATTCAAAGGGATGAATAAAACATAGGGGTAAAAATACAAAGAGAGGCTGGGCACTGGTGGCTCACGCCTGTAATCCTCGCTACTCAGGAGGCTGAGATCTGAGGATCACAGTTCAAAGCCAGCCCGGGCAGCAAAGTCCGTGAGACTCTTACCTCCAATAAACGACTAGAAAACCAGAAGTGGCATTGTGGCTCAAGCAGTAGAGTGCTCGTCTTGAGCTGAAGAGCTGAGAGGTAGTGTCCAAGCCCAGGGTTCAAGCTCCACGACTGACCAAAAAAAAAAAATACAAAGAGATTATAAACACTTCGAATATAAGTAGCAGGCATTAAGTCCAACCTGGAGATGTGTTGTTTTAGCATCTGATATTTTGTAGTCTGACTTCAGCATTAAGGTTTCTAATACTATATGCATAGGTATTTGCAAAGAGGAAATATGCTACAGAAGGAGACTTAATTCATTGTGCCCATCTCAGCAAGTCCCATGGATTCTGTTTGTCTAATTGATTATTTTTCATATAGGGCCTTATGTCTTTGCCCTGGGCTCATCTCAGACCATGATCCCCCTACTAAGCCTCCCAGGTAGCTGAGGCTACACATGCATGTCATTGTATCTTATTTGTTAGTTGAGACAGAATCTCACTAACTTTTTACCCCTGTTGATCTCAAACAAGGATTCTACTGACTTTCACTAAGAAGCTGACATTTTAGCTGGCCTTCAAATTAGTTTATACCCAGGTCTTTATTTGTTGTTTGTAGTTCTGGTGTTTGAAGTTAGGACCTTATGCTTACTAGGCAAGTACTCTAACACTTGAGTCATATACACAACAAATCATCATTCCTTTTTTCTCTTTTTGGGCCAGTCCTGGGGCTTGAACTCAGGCCTGAGGTTCTGTCCCTGAGGCTTTTTTTTTTTTTTTGCTTAAGGCTGTCACTCTACCACTTGAGCCACAACTCCACTTCCAGCTTTTTGGTGGTTAATTGGAGGTAAGTCTCAAGAGCTTTCCTTCCTGGGCTGGCTTTGAACCATGGTCCTCATATCTCAACCTCCTAAGTAGCTAGGTTTACAAGTATGAGCCACTGATACATAGCCATCATTCCTATTTTTAAGTTTTTAATAGTGTTTAAAGGGCCTCAGAACTATATTATCTAATAACATATTGCTTTGAAAGTCAAGAAGACACTATTTTTTTAAATGTTTTTTATTGTAAAACTATGGTACAGAGGGGTTACAGTTACACGAGTAAGGTAATGAGTACATTTCCTATTGAGCATTGTTACCACTTCCTTTGTTTTTCCCCTACCATCCCTTTCCTCCCCACCTCCCCAACTCCAGCCCCCTCCACCCCCGCAAAGTTTTCAACATAGTTCATTTTCAACATAGTAAAGAAGACACTATTTTCTAAATAGGAAAACTGAAGTTTAGAAATCAAACAATCTCTCAGGTTAGAGACAAGATTATTATATAGTATCCCTCTCTTTTGTACACATAGAAAGAAGATTAGGAAGTACTTACTGTACCAAACTTGATATCCTAAGACATTTCCCATGAGAAAGCCTCATAGGATTTTTCTCATGGATCATTCCAAGTATCTTCTAAAAAGTTTCAGTTCACAGGCCTAACCATTCTTTTCCTGCTGCGATAACTGTCTTTCCCTCTTCAATTAATCACTTTCATGACAGCTGATCCCTGTTTAAGCTAATATTGTAACAGTTTTAGATAATATTGCAGATGCGCAAGGACGTTCTACGAATCCATTAAAGAAGTCACAGTGAGTTGCCATTGAAAGTGTAGCAGCTGCACCCTTGAAAACAGATGCTCTTCTGGGTCTGAATGAGTCCAATTTTGACTAATTTTAAGACCTAAACAGATTTCAGTCTGGTTAAGATTAGGATATGGAGCCACTCTAGACATCCTAATGTCCTCGACTGATTGCTTCCCATGACAGTTAGTAGGTTGGCTTTCCTTGAGAGATGCCAGGTATTTGGCATGCGAAGGGTTTTATGTTAATCAAAATGAGAGGCCCAAAGTCGCTGCTACATCTTGGTGGACTGACTACTCGTGAAATTAAAGAGGCTTCAAAAGGCAATGCATTCTGTACAAAGTACTTGGGCCTTGGGATTAACCAGAATTGCTTTATGGCATTTTTCTGTAAGATTCCTAAAAAGTGCAGCAAACTCTCTCTAATGAAGTTCCTCCATACCCACTTTATATGCAGGAAATGGCGAAGAAAATGATAGCTGTAAGTGGAGGTTGTTCCTTCTTTTTCCTGACCTTTCTCAATCTCTTATAATGTGAATTTTTGTCATTTAAGGTTGGTCGATTGATATTCTTAAATCTGCTTTATTTTAGAGAGCCTTGTGACTGAGCTTGTGTAATCATTCCAGTTTATTCTGCTAGCTTTGACAATAGCTACTATAATATATGGGAAATGTGATTCTTCCCCTAAAGTCATTTGTGATCTGGCAGGAACACTAATAAACAAAATGATGTTAGTGCAACCTGGTAACTCTTGTACTGGAATTGTCAGGGGTGAGGGACTCTAGAGGAGCCACTGACCCTGCCCTGAAAGCATAAATTGTTTTGAAAGAGGAATAAGAGACATTTCAGATATGAAATACTGAGGCATAATGACATAATTAGGAAGTTTTCATTAAAAGGGTCAGGATTAGGATGGGATAAATTAAAAAGAAAGAAGAAAGTCTTGAGAGATGAAGAAAAACTGGAAAGTTTGGCAGAGAACAAAAATTATCACAACAATTATCTGTGCCTGGTGGCAAAGCTTTTGCCTTGTATGCACAGAGCTCTGGGTTAGATACCATTGCTATTCTTAAAAGAGAGAGACAGAGAGAGAGAGATGGGGCTGGGAAGGTGGCTCAGTGGTAGAGGGCTTACCTTGCATGCATGAGGCCCTGGGTTCAATTTCTCAGCACCACATAGCAGAAAAAGCTGGAAGTGATACTGTGGCTCAGGTGGTAGAGTGCTAGCCTTAAACTGAAGAGCTGAGGGACAGCACCCAGACACAGAGTTCAGGCCCATGACTGACAAAAAAAAAAAGGAGGAGGAAAAATACTGATGATGACATCATAGAAAGCCTTGCTGAGGCACTTGGCCTTGATCATATAAGCAATGGGAGACGTTGATATGACTTATACAATAAATTAACATGGTCACATTTATGTTTGGATGAATAACTCATGTTTAATTACATGGAAAAAAGGTCAGGCCAGAGACACAAGGCATCAATGAGGAGACTTCTGCATCAAGATATTGGTCATGTCCTGCACAGACTGCAGTGTTCTAAAGAAGAAATGAGGTCTAAACCAAAAAAGTGGCAATAGATGTACAAAGAGAAAATAAATATTAAGAAAATATTTAGCAAATAAAACTGGCAGAAATTAATCTTTGCTGGAAAGAAGTCAAAGATAATATATACTCCTGTATAGCTGAAATGTGTAAATTGCTAAATCACTAATAGGAAGGGAATTCAGAGTAGAACATATGTTTAAAAAAATGATTAACTGAAGAAAATTCCAGAAAGTTAAAGAATACCCAGAAGAATATGATGCCCATAAGCCAAAAGAAGATAAGAGGTCAAGAAGTGGCCAATGAGGTCTCATGTGACAGAAAGCTTTTATGAAAGGAAGATTGAAGCACTCAGTGCATTTGATAGAGAACTACTGATCATTGTTAGAAACCAAGTTCTAATAGATGAAGGCAGAAATGAGGTTATGTCATGTGGAGGACTTAATAGAAGTCAGGGCTGTGGGAAAAGTAAGTATTGATAGTTCTCTCAGTCACAATAAGAATCTGAGGACGTAAGGCTAGTGCCAATGGCTCACACCTCCAATTCTAGATACTCAGAAGGCTGAGATCTGAGAATCCTGGTTCAAATCCAGCCCACACAAAAAACTTTGTGAGACTCTTTATCTCCAATTAATTAGCAAAATGCTAGAAGTAGATGTGTGGCTCAAGTGGTACAACATTGAAGGAATGTAAATGCCAAGCAAGAGTGTGAAGCCCTGAGTTAAGCCTCTCTACTACCAGTGGGCTCTGTCTCTCTGTCTCTGTCTCTGTTTCTGTCTCTGTCTGTCTGTCTCTCTCTCTCTCACACACACACACATACACATACATACACACACACACATATACACACACACACACACAGAATCTGAGGTCTTTATGAAAGAAGTAATAGGGAGTAGGTTGGACAAAGAGCCTGAGGAGAGCGATATGAATGTGTAAAAGTCACCAAGACAGGGAAAGAACTAACCAAGCACCAGGGAAAGGACAAACAAATGCTATCAAAAGCTTTCTTTTTTTAGATTAAAATGGAGGTCAGTTAATTGGCAACAATCTTCCATTTTTTTCTTTGTTTAAATTATAGAAATGACCCTTTAGATGGCATATGGGGGTCATTGTGAAGGAAAGAGAACATTTGAGGGAGTTGAGGTCCCTGATTGAATAGCCCTGATGGGATCCATCCTTGCTGAGGGATGGAATCCCCCAGGAGAGAAGGCATTGCAGCATTGAGTAGCAGGTTTGATGGAGACAAGGGTATGAGAGAGCTGGAGGAACAGTTTTGATCAGAGAACATTGTACTAGAGCTTAACATTTCAGACACTTGAAAACAAGATTTAGCATGACAGCAAGTCACCAATTTTTTGGGCTTGCCATGCTTTAAAGATACGTTCATTTTCCTAATAGAACATGACCTCTGAAGGCAAAGAGACTCTATCTGATTTTTAATCTTCACCTTATCAAATCAGGAAAAGGGGAAACAGCCTTTCACTTTAGCCAAAAAAAAATCCTTCCTGGAAGCCAGACAAGGATGGGAATGATATTATTCACTCCCAGTATTTAAAAAAAAGAAAAGTGCTCAAAGTGTGTGTCTTAATAAAAAAAAAAGAATCAAGCACTAATATTTGTAAAGCTTACCTGTGCACTGGGCTGATGCACAGAGCACTCCTAACATAAACATATAGTATGAAAGGGGTGTGTGTGTGCGTACATCTGTATGTGTGTCCAGTAACCTCATTTCTTGACTGTTATCTCCCAGGCAATTTTGTCACCACTGCCTTTTCGTAGATTTTCATTTGACATTAGAGAGCTAGTTGATTGTTTTCTGCTGTCTTTGTTTAGTATGCTCAGCATTTCTCTGCTCAACATATTCTTTCTCAAGAAGAAAACTTGGTAAATTCCAGTAATCCTTTAGGTGTTTACAGACCATCTTTTTAGTAGAGCTTTGGGCCTAATTTTCTGTGGTGCTTTAATAAACTGTTCATGTTTCTGCTGTAGAGTACAGTAAAGCAAAATGTATAGTATGTCACTATTTAGAGCTGCTCTACATTTTTAGTTTTACTTGGCAGCTAAACTTGCTGTTGGCTCACTCTGATTTTTTTTTAATTTGTATTTTGGCAGTGGTCAATTGTCACATTATGAAATTCAATGTTTATATAATAGGAAAAGGAAATATTTGTAAGTTTTCTTATTGGACTTTATCCAAAGATGTCTTTGATAGATCTTGATCAATTAGTGTAGTTTGGACCTTAGACCATGAGTGAGATTTCAAGGTCTGATTTCTGTTTCTTTTCATTGATGCATAGATAACTCTCCATGTTACAGTTAGGATCACATATCAGAGAAACCCAGGGGCTTAAAAGCCCTAAAATGCTTTGAAACATTATAATAACGTTACTAATAGTTGCTTTCATCTACCCTGCCATATGAAACATTATAAAGATAGTGATCTTGCCTTGTGATCAAACAACATGAATAATGTTAACATTAGGGAGAGGTACAGTGTCACTCATCCAGATGGAGTTAGTCAGCATCTAGGATGATACCAAGGCTAATAATAACATGAAATCTACATTCTCACATTCCCTTCCTCTTGTCAGTTCCCTTGAACAGTATTTGCTTTTTAATGTTTTCATCATGGCATTTTTACTTATTATAGTCTGGTTCCATAGAAGAAAAGTTAGTATCAGAAGTCTGGATTAACAATCTGCCTCTTGTTTGGACTGAGCAAAGTCTATAGACAGAGCAGTGTAGGGCATACCTATAGTACCTATCCTGTGCCATGAACCTGCCCCCTGAGTCAGTGTACCTCACGAAATTGGTTGTGATCTAAGTTCTGGGAACATTTATTCCAAAAGATTCAACATCTTCTGACAGAAAAAAGGACTTTTAGGTCGAAAAGCAAAACATACTGACAATTGGAAATTGAACTTCAGGACAGATGGAATTATCTTTTTTTTTTTTTTTTTTGTCGGTCCTGGGGCTTGAACTCTGGGCCTGGGCGCTGTCCCTCAGCTCTTCAGCTCAAGGCGAGCGCTCTATCACTTGAGCTACAGTGCCACTTTCAGTTTTCTGGTGGTTTATTGGAGATAGGAGTCTCACGGTCTCTCCTGCCCCAGCTGGCTTTGAACCGAGATCCTCTGATCTCAGCCTCCTGAGTAGCTAGGATTACAGGCGTGAGCCACCAGCACCCGGCGGAATTATCTTATAAATAACTCATAGCTACAGTTAATCTTAAGACTTAACCTGGACAAATAAAATGGTAAAGAAAACTAATAATGGTTTGTGTCTGATTTGTATGAATATTGAATATATTTCATATGCTGATGTAGTGTTTTCCCATATTCATCCATTTAACCTCATAACATACAGGTACTGTTACTCCATTTTACAACAGAAACTAAAGCAGAGAGAATTTAAGTAATTAAAACTTTTGGTCACATAAATGAGTGGTAGAGAGACAGGACTCAAATCCAGACTCCAGTGAATAAAAGAAATATTGGAAAAATAGCCAAATTATTACTGGTGATCATTACAAAACTCTAGGAGTTTAACAGAGCTCTACATGCAGAAGTTGAGAGGTAAATGTTGCTTACAGTTTGTCTTTTTTATTGATACTATAGAGGTGATATACAGAGAGGTTCCAGTTATGTAAGTCCAATAAAGAGTACATTTTTTTGGATGATGTTATCCGATGTTTTTTTTAAAGAAAATTGTTCAAGTGTTGTTTAATATTTATAAATTATTTTGGAACAATATTGAAAGTAGCTCTATCAATTTTTCCAAAAGACCTTTTAGTGTTTGTAGTTGCCCACAAGTTAGAGATGAATTAAGTTGGACTGCAGCCCACTAACACACTTCAGTGTTAACAGCATGACACATAGAAAAAGAAAAAGTCAGGGCCCTCTGGCGTATTTACTCTTTTTAGTCGTGAGTCCTACATTTCATGGGAAAAGCAGAACACTTGGGATATTTTTGTCAGTAAATTTTAGGAAATATTAAATTGTCCAATACAACCCATTTAAAGAATGATTAGAAGCACTAGAGACATCTGTCTTAGAAAAGGAACAGCTTCACTGAAGTTAAATAAGCAGCTCCATGGACCAGGCGCTGGTGGCTCGCACCTGTAATCCTAGCTACTCAGGAGGCTGAGATCTGAAGAACGCGGTTCAAAGCCAGCCCAAGCAGGAAAGTCTGTGAAACTCTTATCTCCAATAAACCACCAGAAAACTGGAAGTGGCACTGTAGCTCAAGTGGAAGAGCACTAGCCTTGAGCTGAAGAGCTGAGGGACAGCACTCAGGCCCAGAGTTCAAGCCCCATGACCAACCGCCCAAAAAAAAAATGTAACTCCAGTACTTGGGTTTGGAGAATGACAAACTATGTCTTAGATTTTTTAATGCTGCCAACTCTGACAGCCAAAGTAGTAAAAACAAGATGCAAAACAAAATGATGTGCATCATAGCTATCTAGTGAAATGACTGCTGTTCTGTCCTCCCTCTTCTTCCAGTGCTTTCTCCAGCTCAAGAAAGCCACGTGCACATGGACCTCCCCCCAGTGTCTGAGCAGATCATGCAGACTCTGAGTGAACTTGCCAAGTCTTTCCAGGATATGGCTGACCGCTGCTTGCTGGTCCTTCATCTCGAAGTGAGGTATGACCCAACCAAACACAGGATTTTGTGATGTCAGCGTCTGATAGTAGAAGTTGGGGTGCTACAAGAATGTTTGGTTCTTATTGTTGATATTGTCCTTTTGTTACAGTGATTTCTAGCATTATTCAATCACCATTAAAGAATTTGAGCAGCTGCTGCTTTTTAAGTATGATAATGCAGAATTGTGTAAAAATGTTCATACCAGTTGGCTAGCTAATTAATTTGAAAAGCCCATGGTTTTCTGTTTTTACAAATGAAAGTGGTGATTCCTCACTTAGAGATATGTTATCAATGTAATTACAACTAGTACAGTGTCTGCAGTACAGTCAGTACTTAGCGTGGTAGCTTTACAAACAGAACTGTATTGTCACTGATATTTTTTACTAAGGCAAACATGTCAAGGGAATTACAGATGCAAGAACCAGTCTTGTCTTTCAGGGAACCTAAACCCCAAGAGAGTAAATTAAAAGGATCATGCAAAAACATGGTTTCAACAATGCCAGATTCTTGGCCTTTTGTGCCTTCCTCTGCTTAGCTTTGGTAGCTTCCATTATTAAATAGATGGGATGAGAATAGGTAGGACTAGAAAGTTCTCAGTTGTTCATTCATTTATTGAACAATTTTCCAGAATCTTCTTTGTGCCAATCAGTATTCCAAAAATTGGGACACCATAATAAACAAACACTCAAGGTGCCTACTCTCATTGAACTGCCTTCTAATGGTGAGAAATAGACAATGACTATATAAAAAAGATAATTTCAGATAAATGTAGCTAAAGCAATAAAGTAGCATAATGAGACCAATTATGCTATTCAATAGAAAGACAATGTGAACTATAAGTGGAACCACATAGATCATTTAAAATTTTCTAATTGAGCTGGGTGCTGGTGGCTCACGCCTGTAATCCTAGCTACTCAAAGAAACAACCGCCCAATTAATAAATGGGCTAAAGACTTAAAGAGACTTCTCTGAAGAGGAAATAAGAATGGCCAATAGACATATGAAGAAATGCTCAACTTCTCAAGCCATAAAAGAAATGCAAATCAAAACAACATTGAGATTCCACCTCACCCCAGTTAGAATGGCTATAATCAAGAAATCTAGAAATAACAGATGCTAGAGGGCATGTGGCCAAAAGGGAACCCTGCTGCACTGTTGGTGGGAATGTAAACTTGTTCAATCATTTTGGAAAGCAGTATGGAGGTTCCTCCAAAGACTACATATAGAGCTCCCCTAGTACCCAGAAATTCCACTTTTAGGTATTTACCCAACCGATCACAAACAAGGCCATACTAAAGCTACCAGTACAACTATGTTTATTGCAGCATTATTCACCATAGCTAAAATATGGAGCCAACCCAGATGCCCCTCAGTAGATGAATGGGTAAGAAAATGTGAGGTGATATATATGAACTCTATGCCTCCATCAGAAAGAATGACACCACCCAATTTACTAGGAATGGAAAGACTTGGAAAAAATTATATTAAGTAAGCCAGACTCAAAGAAACATAGGTCCCATGATTTCCCTTATCTGCAATAACTAGTATATGTCTAGGACAAGCAGAAGAGGTCAAAAGCTATGTACATGTGACCATATAACCTGATGCTAAGTGAAATGAACCCCAAGATAGTGACACAAGAGATTTTATCTTTCTTATTGTTCTTTTTAATGTATTTATCATGTACTTTGTGATTTTTTCTTTTGTTTCTTTGTATGTTCTTCCCTCCTGGTATAACCCCTGTTGTCACTGTATTTGATTCCGGTGTCCTGCATCTTGAATATACATTTTTCTAATTTGGGAAGGAGAAGGGAAATAACAAAATGCTGAAATAAGGATACAGGATGACCCATTGTAACAATGAGATGTACAAGACAGTATGTTGAAAATGAACTTTACAACTTTAGGGACAGGGGGAATAAGGGGTTAGGAGGGAGGAGTTGGGGAGGTGGGGAGGAAAGAGATGGCAGGGGAAAAATAAAGTAGGGGTAACAATGTTCAATAGGAAATGGACTCATTACCTTGCTCATGTAACTGTAACCCCTCTGTTCAGTATCTTTACAATAAAAATATATATATTAAGAAAAAAAAAAGAACCTGAGAAAAACACATTCCAAGACATTGTGAGAAACTGATAGAAGCCTAATGTGTTTGTAACTGAATGAACTAGGCAGGTGTGAGGTCTGAAGAATGGGGTATAAGAGATAGGTTGGAGTCTGAGCATGTAGGCCATGAAACTTGAACATTGAAGGATCTTACCTGCCAAGTGAATAGTTGAGATTTTCTTCTAAGTACATTAAGAAGCTATAGGATGGTTCTTAATGGTTCATAGGAATCTATAAAAATTAGAGGATAGAAGTTAATGAATTGACATTTTTTAAAGATTAAGTGGCTATTGTACAGAAAGGATTGCAGAGAGAAAGAAGTATGAATGAAAGTTGGATGATGGGTAGGTAGGAGCATCAGAGATGCAGGGGCAAGTATGGAAAGTGTTGTATCGGGCATGTATTAAAGACAGCACTGATAAAAAGTGTTGGCAGCTTGAATGGGATGCAGGGGCTAGAGGACTCAAGGAAAACTACCACTTTGGGGGCCTGAGCAACAGTGTGGATGCCAAGGCTATTATCTGAGGTGGGACTGACTGAAGGAGAAGGTTCAGGGGAGGTGGAAATCACGAATCCCATTTTTGAGATGTTCAGTCTGCGATGCTCACGTGGGTGTCAATGTTAGTAAGCAGTTGGGGTGTGTTCTTTTGAAACTTCAGGATCAGAAACCTCAATGGTATGGTAATACATTTCCTCGTGCATTATTGTAGAGCATGATTAAAATTGTTAGAACACTGGCTTTTCTTTTGAAGTCTTTATAATACCTAGATTTTAAAAGTGCAAATGAGACTTTGGATCATTCATCAGCCATTGGGATGTGTCAAGATTAAGGTTAGACTTTGGGTGGTTTTCAGGTGTGTCAAGACTACTTTTGTATCTCATGTGCCTTTTCTATTCTTCATAACTTTGCCCAGTGAGTCCCTGTTTTGTTGCTTGAATAGAAAAAAATGCAGTAGCATTGCAGATTTGGAATCTGTTTTTCTCCGCATTATTTTATTTCTTATATTAACCTGTCCAGAAATAAAGGCTCTTGCTGTATGTTTTCTGATTTGTTTTATGATAATTTTTAGAATTGTTTTCCATTTATTTTCAAGCAGATAGTGAAATGAAGCAGGCATTTTCTATGAATAGATAAATGCAATAGACAGTGGAGAGGGGAAAAATAAAAACACCAGTTATATTCTGATACCTGCTACCTGCCTTGCAAAGAAAAACAAGGGAACACCAAACTAATTACTCTCAAAACTCCTGGAATGTGTGCTATTGATTGTGTGGTGCCAAGACGTGTTCTACATTCAGAATTACCTACTTGTGGTGGTGTTTAATTCCATGTGGGAGCTTTTCAACACGTCTCAGTATGATCTTTTAAATCCTTAACCTCTGTTCTGTGTTTTTTATTTTTGTACATCTTGGCAATACTATTCTTATAATGCAGAACATGTTTTAGTCATTATTTATTAACTTTACAAGAAACCGTACAGTGCTGTTAACACCCAACACCATATCTTCTTCAATGATGGTTTAAAAACAGAAAAAACTAATGTCAGATTGGATAAGAAAAAAAAAATGATTGAATTTCAGACTCATGGATACAGAATTAGCTTATCTTGACTATGAGAACACTAAACATGTTTATTTTTCCTAAATTAAATTTCCACATTTCCTCTATAGCATGGTTTTGACATTCATATTGCTTTCTGAATATGCTTCAATTTGTCTTTATCCCTCTCAAAGCCTGGTTCATAAAAGTAGCAGAATATCCCATGTACAGCTCCAATGGTAAATGTTGACACGCTCAGTTCGGTCCTGTTATCTCATTACAGTGACGATACACAGTGAATGAGCCAGGTCTCACTGATCACACTGTCGTGTAACAGCGTGACAGCAGGGCAAGTGCCAAGCTTTGTGGGGGCACAGCATGCCAGGGCTGTGAATGACACACACAGGAGCTTCTAGATGTGTCCTGATCACTGTTATTAGTAGACCCAGAACATGAACCTGAACCGGCCCTGCATGGAAGGTGATTTAAGAACTACCTGCCTTGGGCTGGGAAGGTAGCTCAGTGGTAGAGCGCTTGCCTTGCATGCCTGAGGCCCTGGGTTCAATTTCTAAGTACCACATAAGCAGGGCCTGAAGTGGCGCTGTGGCTCAAGTGGTAGAGCGCTAGCCTTGAGCTGAAGAGCTGAGGGACGGCGCCCAGGCCCAGAGTTCAGGCCCACGACCGGACCCCCCCCCCAAAAAAATTACCTGCCTTAAAACCAGACCCTGCCAAACAAGTACCAGGAAATGGGTACTTGCAAGAGCAAGGGGGCAAGGGCAGAGGGGTACATGAATAAAGGGGATAAGTGGGGAAACAGGGCGAATACAGTCAAGAATCCATTGGGTATACCACACAACTGAGAAAGATAAGGGAAGAGGTGGATCGAAGCGGGGTAAAAAGGATGACAAAGATTAAGATACATTTTATATAAAAACTGCATTGTCAAATGACAAAAAAAATAATTCAGTACATCTCTCAAAAATTACAAAAAGTAAGGGAAGGTTGTGCGGGGCGGGTGAGGAGGTTGACGGGTGACATTGATTAAGACACACTATATTCAGAAACTGCTTTGTTGAGTGGCAACTCCCTTGTGCAACTGATTAAAGATAATAAAAACATTTTTTAAAACCCCAATAAACTAAATGCTATTTCTCCAAGCAAAAGCTGTTGTTCCTTAAAGAAAATGAATTGTATGTTCACATTAGTCCACTTACTACTCCCCTGCACATCGGAGGTACACCTAAGAGTATGTGACCAATATCATTCTGTGACAATTAACTAAAGGTTGTTTTGTTCCCATCCAGCTGTGAAAAGCAATTAGAACTGACGACCTGTTGTCCAGGAGCTGCCTGATGAAGACTGGTTAGGTTCTGTCTCTGGCACTTTTGCCAAGAATTCACTGTAATAAGAGAACACAGATGGCCAGGCACGGTGGCGCACACCTGTAATACAAACTATGTGGAAGGTAGAAAGGAGCACAGAGATTCCACACCAGCCCGGGCAAAAAGAGTTAGAAAGATCTTACCTCAAAAACAAAGCCAAGAAGTGGTCTTACCTACCTGTAGTCCCATCTGTATGGGAGGCGGAGGTAGAAGGATATGGCCCAAGGCTGGCTCCAAGCAAATGTACAGAGCTATCTGAAAAATAGCTAAAAAGTAACAGGGGTAGAGCTGAGGCTCAAGTGGTAGAGTGCTTGCCTAGCCAAATGTGAAGCCCTCCCTTAAAACCCCCAGTCCCCCCAAAAAGACAAAGAGAGAGAAGATAAAAAAAAAAATCCATGTGTAAAAATTATTGATGAGTTATGCCAGCGAGGAGTCCCAAACAAGTTCAAATGCCAATGTTTGGTATATTCCCCTCCAGATACCCTGGTATCCTTAGCCCCTATTTTTCTTTAATATTGTTATAAGTCAAACAAAAAACATATTCATAAATCAAGCAGGTTCTGAGTTGAAGAACCCATCCAGACATTGCAAATCGCCTTCCACCCCCAGGCAGCAGCCCCTTTCCACAATGTGCAGCATCAGGCAGATGGCACCTCCAAGAGACGAAAGACCTAGTGAACACCATTAAAAGTTCAGAGTGATTTTGTTGTTGTTGTTCATCTTGGAACTTTAGAGAAGAAATTAAGTTGCCATTTGAATGCAAGGTGTCAGGAATGTCACCTTGATCAGCTGACTTCCCTCACCATCAGGTGGGCTCGGAGTGGGCTAAACAGCAACTGCCTGCCACCGTTGGGACGCCAAGTGTGCACTGTGTGAAAATCAGCCTTCCCGCTGTGCAATCAGCCGTGTTTGCGGAAAAACCTTAATGCCAAAGTCGCAGTAAGGTCAGCAACAGCATGCCAGAATTTAAAGAAAAATAAAATTTTGTTGGAATTAGACATTCACTGAATCTGTAGCATTTGGAAGGAAGAGTGGAGAACCTGAAACAGTAGTTTTCTCTCCTATCCGCTTTTACCCACAATGCCCTCACTTTCAGCCAGTTCCATTCTCTGCCCTCGGTAAGCCCTTCTCACCTTCCCCTCTCCCCATACTATGGATGGGACTCAGGGCCTCACTGTGGCTGGCAAGTCACTTTAGTCTTGTATCATGCTAGTTATCTTGACAAAGCTCATATCTGTCTATCCGTTATGGATCATCTCTCTTCATCCTCTCCATCCATCCTGTCTTCCCTCCCTTCCTTCCTCCCTCCCTGCCTCCCTTCCTCTTCTCTTCTTTCCTTCCTTCCCTCCCTCCTTCCTTCCTTCCTTTTTTTCTTCCCTCCTTCCTTCCTTTCCCTTTTCAATACTGAGGTCTGAACCCAAGTCTGACCTTTCCTTTATGTCCACTATTGAGATAGGATCTTACTAACTGCCTAGGCTACCCCTGAACTTGTGATCTTCCTGTCCTCCTGTCTTCTTCTCCTGAAGAACTAATAGTATGCTAGCTCCAAAGCTCATATCTGATTACATCATTTCACCTCTTAAAATTCTCCTAAGGTTTCTAGCATGAAGTCTGAATTCCTTACATGATCTCAAAAGCTATTACATGCCCCTGCCAGTTTCTCCAAGTCACCTTACACTTGTGTCATGTGACCTGTGTGTGCAGCAGAAAGGAACCACTCACCATCGTTCAGAATCATACAGCCTCATAAAACCAGATCTATTCATGTGGTATTCCCACTGCCTGGTGTTACACTGTCTGTAATTTACTGTAAATGTATTTTAATATAGATGTTTTGATTTCAACTAAGTGCTACACTACAGTTTAATTTTTACACAGTAGCAATCAGTTGCCCTAGGAATGAATCCCACTCCAGAGTTGGTCATCTTTCATTATATCAGAAATGTCACATTTGATAGGGGCTGTGAACAGTGCCATTACTGATATCTTTATCAAAACTGTACCCTTTACCAATTAACACATGGCTGTCCAAATTAATTTTTATAGGTGGAAATTAGTCACTATTAGCACCTATTAAGATGAGCACCAATCACTGAAAACAAAAAGTAGCCCAGCTATTTGATTCCGTGACATGAACAGGGTATAAGAACATCACACATCCTGTGCACAATGCGTCTCAAAATGGATCATACAGGCTGGTGGTGCAGCTTCATAGTGGAGCACATGCCTAGCATGTACAAGGGTGTGATCCTCCGTACCCCTGGAGAAAAAAAGAAAAAAGGAAAACAAGCACAAAATAAATGCAGTGCTTAAAACTAAAGCTTCCTAGAAGGGATGGGTTAGAGCAACAGGTTACAATGTTGTCAGACACTTTGTATTCATATACTGTTTTGTAGAATGGAACCTCTTTGTACAACTACTTAAAAACAATTAAAAAATTAAATAAAAAAACTAAAACTTCCTGAAGAAACACAAGAGCAAATCCTGTGACTTTGTTTTGCCAAAGAGTTCTTAAATAAAATGACTTTCCATAAAAATAAATAAATAAATGAAATTTCATCAGAATTGAAAACTCATTCTCTGACAGACATTATTAAAATGAAAAGGTAATTAAAAAAACTAAGAGAAAATATTTGCAAAATGTGGATTTGATAAGAAACTTATTTCCAGAATTTGTAAAGAACCTTCAAAACTTAAGAACACAATTTTTTTTAACTGAGCAAATGATGGGAAGAGATATATCACAAAATAGAAAACAAACACATAAAAATGTTTAGCCTTATTAGTCAATAAGGAAATACAAACTAGCCAATTGTGGTGGCATATGCACCATATTTTGAAAAACTTAGAAGGCACATGTCTTTAGATGGCACTGCCCCTCGCATCCTTTCCTGCTCCCTTAAGGAACTCAAGTTACCTAGCAATTCTGGCTCACCACAGGCTTCTGTCCTTTTCAGATGAGAAGGTATTTTGTGAGAGAAAGCTGTCCCTTCCAGTAATAAAGATTTTTCACACTTCCCTCTTCACTGTATGTCCTTCCTTCCTTCCTTCCTTCCTTCCTACCCAGAGGTAGGAGAATCCGGGTCAGAAGCCAGCCTAGAGAAACCAAAAGCAAATGAATGGGTATGTGCTTCAAATCTTTGGCTAGTACTAAACCCCAAGTTTAATCCCCAATAAATTATTTTTAAAAATTCAAATTAATACTACAGTGAGATACAAAAATGCATCTATTGTAATAACTGATTTTCTAGTGAAATATTTTTATTTAAGTAATTGTACAGTGGTATTCTAATTGAACTTGTCAGTTTATAATCAGTGTCACCATGTCCATCATTCTCCTCCGCCCATCTATCCCAACCACACCCATCCTTTCAAGTTACCCGGTTCCATTTTCACATATGTACATTGAATAGTAACGTCTGTTTGTGCTTCTTCTTCCTCTTTTCATACATCTGCTTCCCACACCTTGAGCCCCAACCCCCCCCCCCCAACAAAAAATGTTTCAGCTTCTTGGTATTTCATTTTGGTATTAGTTAGTATTTCGAAAGAGTTACACAATTGGAATCCTCTGTCTCCTGCATATACCGTACGTTACTCAATTTTTGTATCTATGCGTATGATTGTGTCTAAGGTTTTTAATTTAGATCTAACTTCTACATAGAAGAGAAGACATGCATCCTTTGTCTCTCTGGCCTGATTTACTTCACTTATATAATGTTTTCCAGGTCCATTTATTTCCTTGCAAATGACATGATATTATTCTTCTTGATCAATGAATAAAATTCCATTGTCTATATATATCCCACATTTTATTCATCTATTCATTCACTGTAGGACATCTGGACTGTTTCCATAACTTCACTATGGTAAATAGTACAGCAATGAATATGGGTGTACAAGTGTCTTGATTGTATCCTGACTTGTAATCTTTAGGCAAATGCCCCAAACTGGTATTGCTGGATTATAAGATAGTTCTAGGATTTGTTTTGTTTTGTTTTCAGGAGCTGTAAAATAAATATGGAAAGTTCTACTGTAAATTATATATCACAAAATCTGACTTTTTTCTGAACTTCAAAATGTTATATAAGAGGGGTTACAATTTAATGTGTCCATCTAATTGTCCCATGCTTCTTAATCCCTTCCATCATTCTCCATTCTGTCTACTCCTTCTCCAGGCTCCTTTCACATTGAAAGAAACCCACGAACTCATATATCCTTTATCACAAGCATATGCAGAAAGAAACAAAGATTACAGAAGGTCACTTGCTCAGATCAGCAGTTTGGTAGAACAACTAAGGGGGCATTCTGGTTTTAAAAACATTGGCAAGAAGATGATATAAGAATCTATGAGACCACTGCAGTTTCAGTTACTTTGGTACTATGATCTCGTGAGATCGTTACCTTCACTGGAAAGATGTGTTATTAACTGATCTTCTCATCTGTTTTGTTTTCTTTTTTAGAGTTCACTGTTTCCACTATCTCATCCCTCTTGCAAAGGAGGGGAACTACGCCATTGTTGCCAATGTGGAGAGTATGGATTATGACCCTCTGGTGGTCAAGCTCAACAAAGACATAAGTGCCATTGAAGAGGTCATGAGTGCCAGCCTTCAGCAGCACAAGTTCCAATATATCTTTGAAGGTCAGCTCTTCCTCTCTCTCTGGGAGTTGATGAGAAAGGAAGTGGGAAATTTTCCCTGTTTCTTTTATTACTGAAATTCAAAACTTGGAGAAAAATTATCTGCTAGTTTTAAGATTAGGGCTGCAATACTTAGCCTCTCCCCATGTGTGCAACATGGCTTCCAGCTGATCTGTTGACAGGGAAACAATACAGTACAGGTAACACAAGTACCTCAAAAGGAGCTCCTTTCCTAAAAAAAAAAAAAAAAAAAAAAAGCAAAAAGAGTCAAGCACCTGTAGCTCACACCTGTAATTCTAATCATTCATGAGGATGAGATCTTAGGATCACTGTTCAAAGCCAGCTCAAGCAAGAGAGTCTATGGTACTTTTATCTTTAATAATCAGCAAAAAGCCAGAAGTGGAAGTGTGGTTGATATGGTAGAGTACCAGCCAAGGCTGGTACCAGCAAAGCTCAAAGAGAGTGCTTGGGCCCTGAGTTCAAGCCCCAGAACCAGCATACACATAACAGAGAAAGAGAAAGGGACAGGAGAGGGGAGGTAAAGAAGGAAGGAAGGTAGGAAGGAAGGAAGGAAGGAAGGAAGGACATACAGTGAAGAGGAAAGTGTGAAAAATCTTTATTACTGGAAGGGACAGCTTTCTCTCACAAAATACCTTCTCATCTGAAAAGGACAGAAGCCTGTGGTGAGCCAGAATTGCTAGGTAACTTGAGTTCCTTAAGGGAGCAGGAAAGGATGCGAGGGGCAGTGCCATCTAAAGACATGTGCCTTCTAAGTTTTTCAAAATATGGTGCCAACCAAATTAACTGTTCACACTGAATGCTTCCCATAGGACTTTATCTCTCCAATAAAACACCTGGGATAATGAAATTAGAGAGAAAAGTTTTAGAAGTCCAGGTCCAGGGTTGAGTGGACCCATTGCATTTAAGCCTCTAATGGAGGTGCTACATGGCAGTGACAGGGAGTTAGTGGAGGAACAACTGTGTCTCTTATGACCAGAAAGGAGGAGGCTGGGTCTCTTAATGCTCTTGGTTATTGTCAAGCTACTAGTCACCTAAAGCCTTCCCACTAAGTCCCATCTCCTTCCACCACCTTCCAGCAGTGCAAGCTAGGACCCAAACCTATTAAGTCAAGAGCCTCAGAGAAACAGCTGAATTCTGTTAGGATTCCAAATTGTATTTCCTTTTTCTTAATTTGAGCAATTGACACATAGACCTGGGTGCCGAAAGCATTTGTCTTCCCACACAGCATAAAACCAGTATTGCCTAAGACAATACCTGGCAACAGACCGAAGATGGGAAAGTGAAACTGCACAGCCAGTGTTTGCTTTATGAAAGAGGTTACAGCAAAGTTGGGAAACGCCCAATTCTGTTTTCTTGTTCAGTTCTAAAAATGGAGTCCTAAAGATGGAGTTGTATTCTGTTGGAGATTTTACTCAAAAGGTACAGGTGATGAAAAGGTTAATTAGTGCTGTGGCATTATTAGTTTGGGAGCAAGTTATTCTTTCTCTCTCTCTCTCTCTCTCTCTCTCTCTCTCTCTCTCTCTCTCTCTCTCTCTCTCTCTTTTAAGTATACTGGGGTTTGAACTCGGGATTTTTTGTTTGTTAGGCAGGGACATGAACTACACCTCCAGTTCGTTTCTGTGCTGATAATTGTGGAAATGGGATTTTCTGTTTTGCTCATCCTGGCCTGGGCTATGAATTCGCACTGGTGCATTTCACCACCCCAAGTTTTTCTGTTGAGCTAGAGATCTCATGAACTCCCCCCCCCCCCCAGGCTACTCTGGAACTGCAATACTCCTAATCTCAGTCTCCTATATAGCTGGAAAACACATGCCATGGTACTTAGTTATCATTTGAGAAGAGGTCTTGAATCACGGTGCTCCCAATCTCTGCCTTCCAAGTAGCTAGGGTTACAGGCATGCATCACAGGTGAATGGCAAGTTATTTTTCTTTGCTTATGCTCTACAAAAGATATGCCTAGAATGTGGACAGGCCATGTTATACCATGACAGAATAAAACCACACCTGAATTTGGTTCACCTGAATAAGTGGTCCAGCTTTTAATGTAGAGTGTGTAGTTAGGTTTCATTTTCTCTGAATAAAGGCCTTTTTCTTCACTTTAACTGGTAGCACAGACAAGTTTGGGTCTTGAAGCATTGGGCAAGTGTAGCTGAAGCAGGAGAATGACTCTTTCTCACCCTTCTCTACTGTCACCCCAGTCAAGGGGAAACTTACTGGGAAGATACAGGAGGAATTGCGCTGATGATATGCCCTTCACATGATGTGCAACCCATGGTTACTTCCATGAAGGGACTCTGCTCAGGCCAACTTTGCAATAATAAAAAATAAAGGGAGGATGTTTACTTAGTGCTGGTGTTTAGAATTAAACCTAACTTTTAAAAATAAAAACTTAGGCAGGCACTGGTAACTCATGTCTATAATCCTAGCTACTCAGAAGGCTGAGATCTGAGGCTTATGGTTCAAAGCCAGCTCAGGACAAAAAAAAAGTCTACAAGACTCCTATCTCAAATTTACCACTAGAAAAAAAAAGTGGAGTTGTGACTCAAAGTGGTAGAGCACTAACCTTGAGCAAAAGAGCTCAGTCCCTGAGTTCAAGCCCCATGACCAACAAAAACCAAAATATAATAAAATAGAAATCTACATGTGCTTCACATTGTTCTGAACCATCTTTCTTCAGTTCAGTGACATGGGATATGCTGAAGAAGACCCATTAGTTTACAGATGTTCTGAGCTTCCATGTACCAAATTTTATAGACTGTAAGACAAAGCTTCACATATCAGAGCAAACTGATTGTGTCTTTTGTTGTCTTATGATCTGCTTGTCCTTTATGTTTTCTTTCCAGTTACCTTCTCTCCTGTTAACACTTTAGAAACAAAGCAGTCTTATTTGTAACTACTAAATCATGTAGAAATACTCTAGCATTATTTTAAGATAGAACCAGCTGACATGTTTTTCTTTGTTATTTAATTTTTTCAAGAATTAAAAGTAAGTAAGAAATCCTATGCACATTTCCATTAGATGCCACTAATCCACCTTCTCTTTCCTCCTGACTGTACTGTGCTCACCCTCAGGCCTGGGACATCTCATCTCCTGCATTCTCATCAATGGTGCCCAATACTTCAGGCGCATTAGTGAATCTGGCATCAAGAAAATGTGTAGAAACATTTTCGTTCTTCAGCAGAATTTGACCAACATCACCATGTCACGAGAAGCAGATCTGGATTTCGCAAGGTATGACAGAACTCACCTAGATTCCTTGTATTGAAGTTCATTGCTTGAAATAAGCTCTTAAAAAATAATGTTTTAAAAAAGCCAGAAGGAGACAAAAGAAGAGACAGAGAAGCAGAGAAAAGAGAGAGATAGAAAGAAAAATATTCTTAAATGATAGAGAAGATAATTTGACAAATTTCTATTGAAATTTTCATCCCTTAGGAAAATGGTTTTTCTGACCTAAGTTCTTCTTACAGAGCTTTATTAACTTTCTTTCCTGAATACAAGCATAATATGCTAATTGCATAAACTATGTAAGATAATAATGAAAAATAGGAACATTGCTCATAAATCTTTGGTGTGAAATGATGCTATTTAGGTATATTTTCCCTCGAGTTTGGGAGCAAATGCTGTATGCATGTGAGACTTTGTACACATAAAAATGCATATGATCTCTCTGCTTACAAAATTAGAAATATGTTGATATAATTTTGATCTATTTAATTGCATTTTCAATAAACACCATTCTTGGAAAACATTTTTCCAACACTCTTTATAAATATTAGTTTTACATCTCAACAAATATTCCAGTGCTATACTGGAACCATAATTTATTTTTTAATCATCTGTATCTGTTGGGCATGTGAGTTTTTTTCCATTTGCTTCTTTGTGTTAAGCAGCAAATATCAAACTTTCATTAAGCTGTCTGTCTTTTTCCAGTTGAAACCATCTTCTCTTGTTTATGCTGGGAGATAAGTGCTCAGCACTGTTCTTTCCTTTGTTTAGGTTTTCTGACTCAATTTTAAATATTTTTTTTCTTATATGACACATTTTCTTTTCAAATTTAAGAATTAATTTGATTTCCATTTATTTGGTCTTATCACTGTATATTAATTTAATTTGGTGTTTTAATGAATGCTTAAATGGTCTTGAAGAGGATGGATGATGGTTACGTGAATTATTTCATAAGCTCTCTCATTTTCAAAAAAAAACTTTGGCTAGGAAATACTTTTCTTTCAGCATGCGGAATACTCTTGTTTATTTGTTAATTCTGTGTTTTATCATGTGAATTTTTTATTCCTTTAGGGGTTCATGAAAAATTGAAATTATTTTTGAAGTATGAAATACTAGAATGCTAAAATATTATGTCATTCTGGCGTATATATTTGGATATTTGTTATAAAAATGAACCGTTTATGTTCCTTGTACCTTTCTTCCCCAATGTGTTACTGTTTGGTGCATTGTTCCCCTGTTCCACTGCTTCTCTGCTCTTTTCTTACCCTTACCCTGTTTCCTCCTAGTTTCAGGAAAGTGTGTGTGTGTGTGTGTGTGTGTGTGTGTGTGTGTGTGTGTGTGTGTGTGTGTGTATTCCCTGCGTGTGCATGCATGTGTTTTTTTCATTAAATTCCCTGTTTTAGGCTAAATTTGGTGGAAAGCCTTCCTTACTCAGATTAGGGAAACCAGGTGTGACTGAATGCTGCATTATTTGGCTGCTCTTATGGGAAATGATCTCATTATTGAATTAGTCTATTCATAATAACATTGACAAGGGGAAGTTAAGAACATGGAGGCCTGAGGGATACAGAGAACCATTACTAATTCTCTGAGGAGTATAATTCCTAAATTCAATCATCCTTTTTTAAATGATTTTTTTATTTTGCTGAAATAAGTAAATTGACACAGTTCTTGGCAGACAGTATGGAGCCCGAACATGCAACAGGGAAAAAAAAACCCTGACATGTGAATGGTGAAATTCAGGTTGGGCAGTACTGAAGTTGGCATCGGCAGACCATGTTCCAATGAAGTATTTCTTCAGGACATAATTGAATGGCAACTGAATCTTGCCTTTCACAGTTGGATTTGTGAATTATGTTCTAAGTAGTAGGTAAAAGCTGAATGGTACTACTACTATTCTATGTTATTCTTTAATGGATTGTGAATGGTAGTATAAACACATACCATTGGAGGTCAATGACCTTCTGATCCTGATTAAAAAGCCATCTTCCTACCAGGTGGTAAGTTCCAAGAGGCCAGAATTGTCTTGTTTCCTGGTCACTGGACCACAGTGAGCAATCACTATGTGTGATGAATGAATGAATGAATTTAAAATAAAGGCTCATATTGGTTTAGTTTATCTTTAACATCCTGAACATTTTAATTACTGACATGGTAAATTTTCTCAGAAGTTCATAGAAGTTTTCTTTTTAAAAAAAATATATATGCTTCCAATTTTTTCTTTGAAGACAAAGAGCATTCAGAAAGCAATCCTGTAGGCCTACTGTTCACCATCTCTCTGATCATTTTCTTTTGCTGTGCTATAGATCACCTTATAAGTAGTTTTTTCACCTCTTATTTGAGGGTCAAGTTTTATGAAATGGATTCTATCAGCTCTACCGAATTTGAAGCAATGTAAAATAAATATAAAAGCAATACCAAAATAGGCAGAAATAATAGACTGAAGCAGCATGCCTCAGCATTCCTTAAGCAATGTCTAATCAAGCATGGACAGCATCTGTATTTCCAGCAAATCTCTACAGGAATGTTATCTTCTAACACAGTAATTAATCACTAGTTGCCATGTGTCAGAAAACTTACTTAACAAGAAAGAGGCACAGTGCTCTTAATGGTTTTTTCTTTTCTTAATGGTTTTTTCTTTTTTTAATTGGCAGTGGAATACACAACACCTTTCTGTACTAAAGAAATAAAGGAGCTGAGACTGTAATCCTAGCCACTCAAGAGAATGAGATCTGAGGATTAGAAAGTTCATGAGACTCTTATCACCAATTAGCTACCAGAAAACTGGGAGTGGCATTGTGGTTCTAAGTGGTAGAGTGCTAGCTTTGAGCACCTAGGCCCTAAGTTCAAGCCTAACCAACCAAAAAGAAAAAAGAAGTGATTCCATTTATGTGGATTCTTCTGCTCTTGTCATTGTTGTCTGTCTCCCCTATACATGTCTATGCTATGAGTAATCTCTATTAGGTGGATAAAACATCTTAAAAAAGCAAAAATCAAGACCACTTAGCTAACATTATCAGAGTTACTGAGCATCCTTGGTCTCTATGGTAGTGATCACTCAAGCTCTACTGATCCTTTTAGCCAGACTCAGATACTGTGTCCAGGATAATTATGGTAGATAACCTGCAAAGTTGAAGAGCTTTTATAAGTGTACTTTTTTTTAGCTCTTTGCACCAAAGATCATCTGTACTTGACTTGCCATGTGCAATTTCAAAACTAAGTCGCAAAAGCTACCTCAAAATGCATGCTATAGTATTATAATGAGAGCTCTGAAGATGCAGAGAAGTCACCAATGTATCTGATGACCTTTGGAGTTTAAGATTTTAAAAGAACATTTATTTTTAAAAGAAAATACCAAAATGTTCTTCCCAGTTCTCTCTTCTCTCTTCTCCATTACACCTGCCTCACCCATCTCTTCCATTACACCTGCATCACATTTTTCTTCCATCTGTCCTGTGGCTTTACTTTCTACTTTCCTTCTTCAAAGCTCTTCCCTGTTCATTTTGGATTTCTTTAGGTTAGTAGTTCTCATTCTTAAATCTGACAGGAAGACAAGGTCTAACACATAAGAAAGCCTCTTTTTTCCTCCCTCCTTCAACCAACAAGTATTTAGTGGAAGTATATTTACTCTCAGTCCTACTCTCATGTGCATTGTGGATCAAGATAGAAACTAGTAAGTATTTCAAATGATTATATAACCAGGTGCTGGAAGGAGAATAGAAAGTAAAAAGTGCCAACATATACTAGAGGCAATCTGAAATTTCCGTATTCATGGAAGTCCTTAATGACACAGTAACATTTGAGGAAAAACCTAAAGGAAGAGAAGAGCTTGTTTGACATTTGCAAACAATAGAAAGGCCAGGGTGGATGGAATGAAAAAAGAAGAGGTCAGACATACGAGGTGCTAAAATCTTGAAGACCACTATACTGGCCTGGACATTTACTTAAAGGGAGTAGGAAGCTATTAATGGGTTGAGTTAAGAATGTCATAACATGAACCCTCTGGCTGCTGCACTGGAAATGTAGAGACTTGGGAAAGAAGCTTTAGGCAAGAGCAGAAACAGAAGGATCCATCCATTAGAAAACTTTCTAGGTAAAAGGTAGTGATGATTCAAACCAAGCCAAAAACTGGAGGTATGGCTCAAGTGGTAGAGTGTCAGCCTTGAGCCACAAACCAAGGGAGTAGTGGGTGCTCTGAGGTCAAGCCCCACTTCTGGCACAAAAAAGAAAATAAAGAAAGAAAGCAAAAATACTAGCATTAGTGAGGACAAGAAGAGGGAAGTTGGGATATAGTTTAAGGATCAAGCTGACAGCATTGGCCAAGGAATTGAAAGAGAACCAAAGGCCAGAGGACAGTGGCTCATGCCTATAATCCTACTTACTCAGAAGGCTGAGATTGGAGAATGAGGGTTTGAAGCCAGCCCAGGTAGGAAAGTCTGTGTGACTCTTATCTCCACTAAAGTGGAGCTGTGGCATCACTGTTATAGCACTATCCTTGAGCCAAGAAAGCTCAGGGACTGTGTACAGGCCTGGCCCTACGTTCAAGACCTGGCCCTGATTTTAAGCCCCAGGACCAGTACAGAGAGAGAGAGGGAGAGAGAGAGAGAACCAATGATGTCAGGTTTTAGTTCTCAACAATTAAGGCATGGAGATTCAAGAATCCCATATATATCCTACAGAATTAAGAAGCGTAAGGGAAAGGGTGGGTGGGAGAGGAATGGATGAGAATATTGAAAGGGGTGACAATGATCAAGATATATTATTTTCATAAACTGCTTTGTTAAATGGTAACTCTTTTATACAGTTACTTAAAGATAATTTTTAAAATGAGAGTAAGTTATTCTGTGTGTGTAGGCAGTTGAGTATATAGGACAGGGCATCAGATGGAATGAGGTGATATCATGAAGTTAAGTTTCTGTTGCTTTGTTTGAGATTCCTCTTAAAAAAATCTAAATAGTGATTTAAAAAGAGCTATGTAGCTATAGTAATCTGGAGCTCAGGAGAGAGGTGTGGGCTGCAGATATGTGTTTGGAAATCATCAGCTGATAGATTGGATTTAAAGCCATGAGAAAGAACGAGAGGCATACTCTTGATAGCAGCAGAAGTAAAGGGGAAGAGAGAGCCTTTCTGGAATGCTGAAGAGCCAGCAAAGGAAACTGAGAGGACAGAGCCAATGAAGAAGGAAGGTGATTTAGGAAGGGTACTCTCCTGGAAAGTCCAGTGGCGTGTTTAAGGATGAGGGTATCTTCTGTGCCCAAAGCTGCCGTGGGCTAACAGCACTCAAGATGGAGAACCAGCTGCAAGTGGGCGTGACAAGAGGCCTGAAATGCTCTGATCTGAACTCCTTTTTTCTACCTCTACAATTTATCCAAGTGTAGGAGGAAGCAGCCTCAGGAGGAACAGACACCTCACTCCACAATTCTACAGGGTCTTGTACAACTAGAGCAAATGAAATTGCGATGGAATATTTGTAGGTGATACACTGAAGACCAAATCGAGAGTCTCGGTCTCATCTGCAGGTTGACATCAACCTGATGAATCATATTGAGAGCATGTACTCGCAACATGATGAAAGTGGCACTGTACCTCTCTGGTCCTCTTTCTCTAAAACCATAACCCCAGTGAGATCATAGCAAAGACATCAGAAAGATTCTAATAGAGGGACATCCTACAGAAATGTAAGCAGTGCTCCTCCAAACTGCCAAAGTCATCAAAAACTGGGAAAGCTGGATCTGTCTCAGCCAAGGAGAGCCAAGAAGACATTACAACTAAATGTAATATAATCTCCTGAGCGTGGTCCTGGGATGGGAAAGGAACATTAGGTAAAAACTAAGGGAGCCCGAATAAACTATGGACTTTTATAATAGTCCATTAATATTGGTTCATTAGTTGTGACAAATGTTCCATACTAATGTAATAGGGAAACTGGGTATGAATTAAATGAGAACTCTGTGCTAGCTTCTCAATTTTGTATAAATCTAAAACTGTTCTAAAAAAAAAAAGTCTATCAATACAAATAGGCAAAGGATTTGAATAGACATTTATCCAATAAAGATATATTCATTTTGAGTATGAAAAAAGGTTCAACATCATTTGCTGTTAAAGAAATGCAAATCAAACCCATGATGAGATACCACTTTATACCCTCCAGGATTGGAATAATAATGAAAAAAATGGACAGTAAAAGTGTTGACAAGGATATGGTGAAATTGGAACTCATTTGTTGCTAGGGGGAGAGTAATGATCAATATTAATCCTAGGCATATACTCAAGAGAAATGAGAGTAGGCACAGAAGTTTATACCCGAGTGGTCATGGAAGTGTTATTTGTAGTAGAATGGCTCAGAAGTCAGATTGATCTAAATGTCCATCAACTGATGGATGAACAGAATGTAATAAATTCATACAATGGATACTATTTAGCCATAAAAAGAGACGAGGTATCAATACATAACAACATAGATGAACTTTGAAACATTAGGTTAAATTTAAGAAGCTATTTAAAGCTATTTTACCTAATATTGTCAAATTTACAGAGATAGAAAGTAGATTAATGTTTGCTTATACTTTGAAGGTTAAGAGGAAATTGCTAGATGGATGCAGAATTTCTTTTGAGAATGATGAACATGTTCTGAATAAGATTATATGGATGGTTGTTCGACCCAATGTATGCACTGTAAGATCTTGAATTTTATACTTTACACGTGCAAATCATAAATAAATTGTGTCACAATAAGTTGTTCTTTTAAAAGATGAGCTTTAAAAATCCTAAAATGATAGGTTACAGAGTTTTGTAAAAGAAACATCTGGTTCATATTTTAGTCCCTAATGTATATGATGTCGGTGGTCAAGGAAGAATTTTTGGAAAAGGGGCTGACGCCTAATATTAATGTTATGTGCAATTAACAAACAGAAAGTAGAGTTCAGAGGAACTCAAACAGATGTTAGAGGAAGGGGGCAATGAAAGATGAGAGCTGAGAGGAACAGACCAGCCTAAGTTAACCTATCCATTCCACCTCTCCTGTAGTTTCAAAACATACTTATCAGGCACCTTAATATATTTTATGCCTCTTCATTTGTTTGTTCCTTCTCTATCTGCCCCCAGTGGAATAGAAACTATATAGGAATGGATTTTTTTGTTCACTGCTAGGTTCTAGACCAGTACCTGGCAAATGGTAGCCATTAGCAGTCACCTATAATCCTAGTTACCCAGGAGGCTGAGGTCTGAGGATTGAGGTCCAAAGCACAGCCAGGGCAAAAGAAGGCTATGATACTCTTTATCTCCCATTAATCACCACAAAGCTGGAAGTGGAAATGTGGTTCAAGTGGTAGAGCACTAGCCTTGAACAAAAAAAGCTCAGGAACAGTGTCCAATAAACAAACAAATACTTGTGGGGAGATACAATCAGGATCATTTATCCTGTAAGTAATTGAAGGGTTTTAAACACAGGAACGTGACAGTCGTATATCTTTGTTCCTACTGGATGATTTCAGTAGCTGTGTGGCACATGGATATGAAGGAGATGAAACTCCCTCAATTAGAAGGCAAATGCTCAGTGAGAGATGGGTAGGACCCGGATCCATTCAGTGCTTAGAAGAGACAGAGATGAGAAGTGTGAAGGAGGTAAACCTGGGGGGTTGGGCTGGCCTGGAGGGCTGACACGCCTCCCTGCAGCCTCTGACCTGAATCCAGCTGTCCAAACCACCATTAAGCAAGAGGAAGACAGAGGAGGGAAAGTAAGTTTGGTAGGGTAGGGGAGGCTCCTGGGCTGTACCGGATACATAATGGAGAAGCAAACTTGAGGGAGAGGCTCGGGTTGAACAAACAGATTTAGTGAAAGCAGGGGTTATACCGTGGGGGAGGGACATACAAAGCAACACAGAAATAATCTTATAATGGTAGGAGCGGAGGAGGGTTGGGTGGGGAGGGGTGGGCGGGAGGATGGGATGGGAAGGGGAAACAAAGGAGGAGGCTACAATGCTTGATAAGAAATGTACTCATTATCTTGCCCATGTAATTGTAACCCCTCTGTACAGTATTTTCACAATGAAAGAAAAAGAAACAAATTTAGTGAAGCATCAGCAAGGAGTTGTTTCAAACTTTTGGAGAAAAGAAGCAGCATAGATAGAGACGTGTCTACTGGGGAAATCCCAGCAGTGAAGGGCTGGAGGGGTGAGAGGAAGTGCAGAAGAGAAGGGAATAGGGAAGGAGCACTCCCAGAGGAAAAAGGTCTGAAGAAGGTGGCACATGAAGCCAAGAGCGCAAGGCCCCGTTGCTGTCTGCACAGAAATCCCCCTTTCCCCACAAAGTGATGTAACATCTTTCTCTCCAATAAGTGAAAGCGTTTTCTCATTTAACTCCCCAACTACCCATTTGAGGTACACTATCCTGGGGCCTTCTGCAAGGTGGTAGCCTGGAACTGCGTGAGACCCCTGCTTCATCCTTGACCTCATACCTTCTCAGGAATCATCCCTGGCCTGGCTGAGAATCTCAAATGCCTCCCAGGGGTGCTGTTTTCATACCCCTATTTCCTACAAAACCGATCACAGGGGAACATCACTTGGTTTTCTGCCAGAAAGGTTCTGAGTCTGCCTGTTTGCAGTGGTAGGGGCTTAGCTGGAGAGGGAATTAGCAATGAAATGCTGCCACCTACTGGAAATACCATTAGCGATCCAGGCTGGTGAGCGTTGTGAGCAGAATCCCCATTTCTATTCCCGAGAAACATTTCCATGTGACTTAGCTGAAAATATGACCTGCCCCTACCTCTCAGATCATTTCCTTTGGCTTGTTTCTTTTTCACTGTTTATTGTTCTCCACTGTTTATGGATTCTGCCACAGGTCTTCTCTGCCAGGGCGATGAGCCTCTCCCTTTGTCAAGCTTTACCTGTAATACCTTAGAATTTTGACTCAAGATAATTAACCATGTGGCTTTGTCGTTCATTTTGTAAAAGATTAGTCTACTGCTAAAAAAAAAAAAAGTGTTGTAATGATCTTGCCCCCTTTTAAAAAAATCTAATAAATCTTCCGGATTTACTAGTGATAAAAAGCTAGCCCTAGCTTTCCTAAGAGTCAGAGTAAATTAGTAAATGTGATGAGTTTCTGCTATTTGGTTGAAGGATATATGTACGTTCTTTCAATTTAGTAATACAACAAAATTTATATTGCTCATCTCTGAGAGAACTTCCTAAAAGACCTTTATATAAGTAGATTTAACTAATGTTACATTTCTCTAATTAAACCTTCTGACTTTGCTACCTCCTTCCTGTCTTCCACTATCTTCCGATCTCTTTTTTCTGTTTATTGCACTTGTAGTTTCCATGCATTGTAACAACTAAACGGGCTCTAATTGTTTAATTAGGTCTTTCTGACTGTAGATGAGCATTCCTTACTTGTCTACTTTGCCCTCTATAGAGCACCTTAGAACAACAAATAACTTATATATAAGATAAATATGTCTGTAATTGGTGATTGATATCTCATAAACATATCTCATGTGTGAGGCTTTTATGGTTAAGTTAAAAAAATATTTTTTTTTTTTTTTGGTGTGAGGCTTGAACTCACAGCCTAGGCACTGTCCCTGAGCCTGTTTGTACTCAAGACTAGTGCTCTACCACTTGAGCAGCAGTGCCACTTCTGGGTTGTTGCGGGGAGGGAAGGGGGAGGGTTGTTGTTTGAGTGGCTAATTGGAGATAAGAGTCACCTGGGGACATTTCTGCCTGGGCTGGCTTTGAACCTCTATCCTCAGATCTCAGCCTCCTGAGTAGCTAGGATTACAGGCATGAGCCACCAGAGCCCAGCTGAATATTTTATTATGGTAAATTAATATCACCATACTGTGCACATATATAATGTCAATGTTTTAAGTTTCTCCAAGATTACTGGTAGACAGTGGCAGTCTTTCCTTTGTACCTCACTTGCTGGAACTGGAATTATTCAGAGATTAACATGGATGGCAGGTGTTACTATTACCCAATAAAGATGCCAAGGAGCAAAAATGAGAGTGACTTGTCCAAAATCTCTCATCAGATTGCAATACACACACACACACACACACACACACACACACACACACACACACACTAGCTCTGTAGTTCATATAGTTAGGAAATTAAATTAACCCACCCAAGAAGGCTGATTTTCTGCAGGAAAGAACTCAGTTGTCCTGAACAGACATTAAGCTTGTTCTGTGAATAATGAAAAAGATTGATCATTTACTGACTCTATTACAGTTCTTACTGGAAAACCTGAGGCTGGAAGCTGACCTTTCTTGTTTTGTAAATAAGATGTAGGGTTGATGGATGTTTAAATTCGGGAAAGCTGGTATCATTTTTAAGGCAGATCTTCCGCTCCTTATACACGTGCCATGGCTGTCTTTGTGTCCTTCCTCCTGCTTTGTCTCCTCTGTGTGCACAGCAAACACCTCTTCCTCCTACAGTTCTGACCTCCCACTTGGTTTCCCTCCATTTGTCACACCACAGAGAGCAGGCCCGAGCCCTGCTCTTCCAAGACTTCCCTAGTGTGTGTACTATATTGATTTCTCTTTTTGGTAATCCTTACTCAATTTTTATACTCTAAAGTTATTATTACATTATGTGCTGAATTGTTATTCACTTGTAGTAGTCTTTGGCAATCCTATGGCTTCATTTTTTTATTTTTATTTTTTGTGAACATACTGTACAGAGGGGTTACAATTACATGGGCAAGATAATGAGTACATTTCTTATCAAGCATTGCAGCCTCCTCCTTTGTTTCCCCTTCACATCCCTTCCCAGCCTTCCCCCCCCCCCCCCCCGTCCCCCACCCCCAACCCTCCCCCCCCCCACCAAAGTTGTAAAGTTTGTTTTCGACATGACAACTTGTACTTCTCATTGTTGCAACAGGTCCACCTGTATCCTTAAACGACTTGTTTTTCCCCATCTCCTCCACAAATTATACCGACATCAAATACAGTGAAAGCAGGGGTTATACTGTGGGGGAGGGACATACAAATCAACAAAGAAATAATCTTATAAATGCGTTAGAAACAAAATTATATTAAGTGAAGTAAGCCAAGCCCAAAGAAACATAGTTCCCATGGTTTCCCTTATTTGCAATATCTAGTATATGTATGAGTCAAGCAGAAAAGGTCAGATAATGTGATGTTAGGAAAATGAACCCTTAGATATGTATTTAAATGTTTTTTTCTTTCATGCATTTGTTTCTAACGCATTTATGGCTTGATTTTTATGACTTAGTGCTCTACCACTTGAGTCATATCTCTAGCTCTTTTTGTTCTGGATATTTTTGAGATAGGATTCTCTCTCTCTCTCTCTCTCTCTCTCTCTCTCTTCCTTTCCCTCTCCCTCTGCTCCTCTGCTTCCCCCTCCCCCCTCTCTCCCTGTCTCTTACACAAATAGGTTAGCAAGAGTTTTTATAACTAGCCTTATAAACATTTGACAATAAACTGCTTTTCTTAAAATAAACAAACTGCCTAAAATACAGGTGACTTTAGTGTAAATTCTACAGGCCAAAATTAGTAACTGTCATTGATAATGATGGTGATTTTATATAAATATATATGTACATATATGTGCACATATATGTACACATATATCACCCTTATAATGCGAGTAGTTACTATTAACATTATATAATTGCGTTCAGTATATGGCAAGAACTATAGTAAGTACTTCACCCACATTGGTTTGCCAAATTTTCCTTAAAACTCTACCTGTGAATATTATTTATTACCATATTTTATTTATTTATTTATTACCATATATTATTATATATTATAAGTTAAGAAGTTAAGTAAACGTCTCATGGATGTGACAATAGAGACAGGACTTAAGTTTGGGTCTTGCCAACTCCAGAGTCTATGAGTGATCTTAATCATGTAAGGCTTTTTATTTTATTTATCTATTCTGGTAAATAATGGGTCTCTATTTTCCTTTTTGTAGTTAAAATAATTTCATTTTTCAACCAGACTCCTAGTTCGCATTTTCCTCTGTTTTTTTTCCTTCTGGATATATGTCCTTCCCCCATGCCTTGGTTTCCATTGAACTCTAGTGGCTAGCAATTTTAATTACTTTAACTGGCACTCTGTAGAGAGCTCTACGGCAGATGCCTTCCGTCCTGCTCTGTTATGGGGCCAGTCTTTCTCAGCAACCATAGACTCTGCTTGTCAGACTTCTGCTGATCACGCAAGTACCTGTTGTGGACTTAGCCACCACCCAAGACACCACACAAAACAACACCACTGTTAGACTAACATTTGATTGTCCATGTCACTGACAAACTCTTGCATGAATTCCCAATGTTTTTAAGATAATGCACAGCTTAAGTAAGTTGTAAAAGCAAGTAAGAATTGTCTAGGAGCTGGCCGCCAGTATCTCATACCTGTAATCCTAACTATTCAGAAGGCTGAGATCTAAGGATCACTGTTGAAAGCCAACCTGGGCAGGAAAATCCATTCAACTCTTATCTCCAGTTAACCACTCAAAAATCAAAAGTGGAGCTATGGCTCAAAGTTGGAGAGTGCTAGCCTTGAGCAAAAGAGCTCAGGGACAGCACCAATGCTCTAAGTTCAAGGCCCACAACCAACCAAAAAAGAAAAGAAAAAGAAAAAGAAAATAACTTATCTAGAGAAAATAATTACCTCTTTTTTAAACCTTTGACTCTGTCCATAAAAAAATCTGGCTAGAGCCAGGTGCCAGTGGCTCATGCCTGTAATCCTGGCTACTCAAGAAGCTGAGATCTAAGGATCATGGTTCAAAGCCAGCCTGGGCAAGAAAGACAATGAGACTTTTATCTTCAATAAGACCACCAGAAAACCAGAAGTGGTGCTGTGGCTCAAGTGGTAGAGTGCTAGCCTTGAGCTGAAGAGCTGAGGAACAGCGTCCAGGCCCAGAGTTCAAGCCCCATGACTGACCAAAAAAAAAAAAATCTGGTTAGAAGACTGAGAGTG
Organism: Dipodomys spectabilis; assembly: GCF_019054845.1. Lineage (NCBI taxonomy): Eukaryota > Metazoa > Chordata > Mammalia > Rodentia > Heteromyidae > Dipodomys > Dipodomys spectabilis. Next base: position 19,784,365 of record NW_024870874.1, read on the forward strand.
GAACCTCCGCCTCTGCCCCTGCAGTGCAGTGAGTGCCAGGAGATCCTGATGCAGGCAGCTCACGGACACTTCGGGAGAGATACTAACCTGACCTTTGCACTCCCCACAATACCCATGCCATTTCTCTCTCAGTCTTTCCCTCTTCCAGTACCCATCTCTTTCTTTCCTCTCACTACATGTAGTGAAAGTAAAATTAACCTTACAGAACTTTTGTAGATGAATTTGAATCTCCGTTAAAACCAGCCGGCAATGCAGCAACCAATATTACTTTTAAGTTGTATATGTACAAAGTGAGGAAGAGCCGGATGGTGTCCTTGGAAAATGGAGGTGAACTAAAAGTCCCTGACTCACCAATGGCTTCACTTATATGTTTCAACATGAGGATGGGGAGAAAGTGGACCCCACCCACAATGTTATTTTCCTGGTTTTTGGTTTTTTGTTTTTTGGTTTTTTTTGGTTGTTTATTTGGTGTTTTAAATCAGGGATAAGGTTGGAGATTCAGCAGAAGAGTGCTTGCCTACAAAGTATATGGTTCTGTCCTCAGCACTGCAAAATAAGTTAGATAGTAGATAGATGGACAAACATGAAGACAGAAGATAGATAGACAGACAGACAGACAGACAGACAGACAGACAGACAGATGATAGATAGATAGATAGATAGATAGATAGATAGATATAGAGATGATAGATCTAGAACATCTGTATTCATTTGTGTAGTGTATGGATAATCAACAAGCTTAATCCTTACTTATTATGTAAATTCAAGGAAGTCATTTCAGGTCTGTTGGCTGAAGTTTCCTCACCTATGCAGCAAAGATTCTGATGTGAAGATCCATTGTAGCGTCTCTTGCAGATGTGACTCAACCATGATATCATGCTAGAAATTAGGGTCAGAGGGCTGGTGCGTCTAGTGCCACCTAGTGGCTGTTCCACTTGTAGCTCAAAAGAGACTGAGGAAAGGTTTTCAAGAGAACGGGAATTGGCTTCCCATCGAATTCCATAAGGATACCCCAAAGATTTCTGAGATATGCAGTCCATAGCAGGCATGTTTATGTTTACTGACAACTAACGTTTATACATATGAATGAATGAATTAGGAAGGAACGTAGGACTTTGTCCTTTCTTCATTAAGGTTGTGTTTGTGCACGCACCAGACATACAGAATAAGACAGACAGACAGAGATAGAAGCTAGCTACTGCTTGTGCATGACCTATAAAGATTCTTCTAAGACTCTGAACAGTAATTCAAAAATAAACATGTAGGTACTCATAAACATAAATGTCACCCGGCTGCGGCTCTTCCTCTCCTTTGCTACGCTGTGCTTTTTCTAGTTGATGGAAAGGTTTTATTCGGATCAGCCATTTCACTCTTTCCTGGAGGCACTCTTTACTCTTTATTCTAACCTTTACAGATATAGGCTTTGGTTGCTGTGGTAATGATTTCCTATTGTCCGGCATCTACATGTTTAAATTCCTCCAAAGAATTATGCACCTCCTATTTTCCTCCATTGCAGATGAAGTCAAAAGAAAGAGGGGGGCGGGGAGCAGTGAGGGTAGAAGAGGCCATTGCTGGATTGACTTCTCCCTCTTGATGCACACAGTCGGGGGAGGAGCGGATCAATGGCGTCAACCTTTCAGCAGGTATTAGCTCTGTGTCTCATTCTCCTGCAGGCGATCTGTTTCACAAAGACGCTGATTAAACATTTTGGTGGTAGTGGGGATAGAGGAGGGAGGGAGAGATCGGGGATTTTTAGTGGCTAGAGCCTTTCATTGACAACATTAAAGGCTTCATGAGATATTCGACTAGAAATTAATTATAACCCAGTTCCCCATTTCTCCCTTAGGTGACAGTCTTCTGTTGCTATGTGCCGCTGTGAAAATAATAATGGGTTTCAAATGTTTGTGAAAAACATAAAGTAATTACTTGGTGTGGTAAATCAGTCATCTGAAGCTTGGGCTTCTCTGGATTCCACGTTTGTGGCAGTCTGTCTGTCTCTTTTGTTAACTTTAATTATAGAGCACAGGAGACATTTTTTAAAAATTTTTTTCAGCACTTTGCTTTTCTCGTTTCGTAGTTTCATAGTTCTCCAGGGATAGAAGTATTGAAATGATAATGACACACAACTAACATTTCAACAAGAAAAGCATATGTCTGCCAGGGAGCTGATTGCCTTAGCTAAGTTTTGTAGCTATTGACTATCAACTATTTGCCAGTTCCCCTAATGAGCCTTAAATATTTACTGTGTTGTGTGAGAGAACGGGCTCTCAAGGCATTTTGAGATTCTTGCTCACCATTGGCATGTGTTTAAATTAGGGACCTTCAAGCCACAGTCTACAGCAACTATTTTCTAGTAGCAGCCTCAGCTGCTATTTCGTACTGCATCACGGAGTGTTTAATACCTCTCTAACTCTATTCTAGCATTTCATCTTTCTGTCAATAGTAGGAACAGACTACCTCAAATAATTATTTCATATTATTTTTAATATTACCAATAATACCAATAGAGCACATGCTTCATGCAAAGAATCCTACTTCTGTTATTTGCACACATTACCACATTGAAGCCTTACACAAACCGTGTTTGTGAGGTCATAGCATTTGCATTTTACAAATAGGGAGGTGGCATTTCTGAAAGAGTCAGCAACCAGAGGTCTCACCTAAAGTAAAGGACAGGACCATGATTCACAGCCAAGTCTCCTTGAAAGTTAGCCTTGGACTGTATGACTTAGGACAATATAATGTGTTGGGATGTTAAGAAGATGTGCCACGGCCTCAGTATTTGTATTGGCTCTATTAAACAGTAATGATTGGGTATGCTTGATTGGAAGGACTTAAAGAAGAGGCATAACTTTTTTTTATTGTCTCTGGTAGAAACTGGAAGTAGATATTGTGTAGTAGGCTTGCAAAATGAAGGAAAGAAAAACCAAAGGATTCTCCAAGAAGGATGTGGTGATGCTGCTGCTGCTGCTGCTGCTGCTGCTGCTGCTGCTGCTGCTGGTGGTTTCCCTTCTGCATAGGCCACAGTTCTCAAGCCCCTTCAAGAAAGGAACACCATCATCAGTGGGCCCAAATGAGGCATGGAAAGCTGTGGAACTTCACAGAGACCAGCAGTGTTAGAGAGCAGCCATATTAGGGGGAGGGCTGGGCCTCACAGTACAAGGCTAGTGGGTCTATCATGGGGAATAGTCCTCAATTTCTAAACCATCAGTAGAATTCCTACCTATGTGACAAACTCACCTTAACAAGCTAGTACATTTTTTCCCTAAAGTCATTCAAAAAGGAGGCAAAAGACAGAAATTTGTCTTTCTGTTCTACCCATACAAAATCAAATTACTGTAAAAAGAAAACAATTAATGGTCTATGACTGGCATTGTCATATTTGGGCTCCCTAGCCCATAAAGCTGTCTTTAGGAAGCACCTCACGGAGTCCACGAAAACACAGACATACACACCTGCTTACTAAGGAGAGGAGGGCCAAATGCACCTGCTGCAGGCTAATCGGTTTGTGTGATTAGCATAGTACAATGGCACTAGCAATGTCCACTCATCTTAAGTGCCCATGGCAAGACTGACACACAGTTCTTCCAGTAGCAGAAGAAGGTATGGTGTCCTGCATTCTGTAACACGCATTAGAGGTATCTCCAGGAAACTCTCTTGGAATAGATTCCGAAGTGATCTTGGCCATGATCCCAACTGACATGTAGATTTGTTTATTTCTGCTTACTTTCCAAATCTCATTCTCCTGAGACTTGAGTTACCAATGTCCTTTCAATAATCCCTTCTCTCTAATTTAGGACCCTCACCATTACATAATAGGCCAGGCCTAGTACAATCTAGTCTTTCCATATTATACATCACTGTTAAAAAGTTTGACCCACATCTGTCTCCTTATCTTAGCCAATTATATAACAAATATTTTTTGAGTGTTTGTATTACTTAAAGAGAAAGCAGATTTGACTGTGTTGTATCCCTGAGAAAATTTAATTACTCAATCTACACATTTTTTTCAGTTATCTATTTCTGATAATGAAACATCTTACAACTTAGTACCTAAAACTACCAGCATTGCGCTAGTTGTCTTGAAGTAGCAGATTGACTGGGCCGTGGCTGACGGTTCTTCTGTAGACTGCCATGGAATCTCCCGGAAGGCTGTGGTGGTGGCAGTTGGGGATGGGGTGTGCAGCACAGCTTCCTCATATGTCTGGTGACTAATTGGGGATAGCTGGAAGGCTGGAGCCCGCTGGGATGTTGAGAAGACTAGGACCCCTTCCTCGCATCACACATGCACACACACATGCACATGAACACCTCCACATATCCTCAGAGTCTCCCCTTCTCTAGGTTGCTCCTAATTGTAATTCCACCATTAGGACAACTGTGCTTCTTATGTAAAAAACAGGAAGCTAGAAGATACTGAACCTTTTTGAGACTTAAAGCTATTGACTGGCATGGTGCCATTTGTGCCACATCTTAAAGCAAGTCAGAAAACTAGCCAGACTTAACACAGGGGAGGACTCATCAAAGCCATGAATAATGGGAGGCATAGTTTGTTCAGATTTGTCTTAGATGCACTTAACTCGATGACTAATATAGTAGATATCCAGTGTATTTGTCAAGACTCTTCTTAGGTTTCAAGGGTCAGAAATCTAATTCAAACTAGTTTAAGCCAAAAGCAGAAGATTACATCATGAAAATGAGACTTTCAAGAGGTGGCTGGTTTTAGACAGATGACTTTGTCCAAAGATTCAGACCAGATCAGCAGGACTCCTTCTCTTTCTCCAACTCTTGCATGTATTTGCATCTCATTTGCTCAAGTGCATAGCCTGTCTTCCCATGGTGACAAGAGTACTAGCACAAATCTGTATCAGAGTGTTATCTGGATATCTTAGAACAAAAGACCCTCTTTCTTACAAAATGTATAGAGCATATCTCACAGAGGGACTGCTATAACTCCATCTATAATCTGAGCTACTTGATGTCATCAACCTAATCTCTTATCTGGGGGGCTGGAAGTGTGGCTCGGTAGGTGGAGCACTTGGTTGCCATATTACTTGTTTGTGCTCATTTTAGAGGCCAATAGCACATGTTCTATGAACATGTTTCAGAGGTAAGAAAGGTTCATTTACCAAGGAAGAGGGACAAAAGTGGAGAAACCAGAAATACTCATTTGCTGCATCCATAAAGTTTCAGTAATGAATGAGCAATGTCGACAATAAGGCACAGAGCTTGTCATATGCCAGAAAAGATAGATATTTCAAAGCAGTTATTTTATGTAAAGAGTTAGAGATGCTGCTGGGGCCTTATTGAGAGTAGGTTGAAATAATTGGGGAGCATGTTGCAGAAGCAGTTTTTGAGGTGTACTTGGAAAGAATGAGATTTAAAAGGAAGGAGAGCATTATAAGCAAAGAAAAGGTTACTTCTCTCAATAACCAAATGCAGGAAGACAGGCAGTTATAAAGTTATAAAGTATGAGTTCAGGATGTTTCTGCTCTCATGAAAGGAAATGCCTTAAGAAAATCAAAAGCTTCTGAGGGATTGGATATAGTGGCCCATGCCTGGAATGCCAGCTGTTCAGGAGGCAAAGGTAGGAGAATCTCAGTCCAAGGACAGCCTAAGCAAAAAGTGTAAGACCTTATCTGAAAAACAAACTTAAGAAAGAAAAAAAAATGGAGCTGGGAGGGTGGCACTAGGTGTGTCCCATATTGTTGAGTACCTGCCTAGCAAGCAGGAGACTCCAAATTCAAGCCACAGTGCCACCCAAAAGAACAAAGTCTGTTGGCTGTAGTGTATTTTACAATATCATTTTAGATTTAGTTGGTTTGGGGGTGGGGTTGGGGAGGGAGGAAGATTTTGTTGTTGGTGGTGGTGGTCATGGGGCCTGAACTCAGGACCTGGGCGCTGTCCCCTCAGCTCTTCAGCTCAAGGCTAGCTCTCTACCACTTGAGCCACAGCGCCACTTCCAGCTTTTTCTGTTTATGTGGTGCTGAGGAATCAAACCCAGGGCCTCATGCATGCGAGGCAAGCGCTCTACCACTGAGCCACCTTCCCAGCCTGGGAAAGGGATTATTTTAACCCTGAATGTGACAAGTGGGTGTTTTAGTGTTTAAGGAGCTCATATAAAAATAAAACTTTCAATGTAATTGCTACCAAAGAAAAAGGCTTTTTAAAATGTATATTCATTTGCTGTCCTGTCAGTTTGATTAACAATGCATGCTGAAATTACCAGAAATAATAGTTGCCTGTGTTTATATTCCTCCTGTGAAGCTGGTGAAGGTTTCCATGAATGTGAATAATTTTAGCTGTATTCCCATAAGCTAAGGAAGAAAAGAAAGGGAACTAATCTCTCTCTCTCTCTGTCTGTCTCTCTCCAGCTTTCTCTCCCTCCCCTCCCCCCTCTCTCAAAAAAAGACTGGAAGAGCCCCTTGATAGGCTCTGTCCATTTCTGAACCAGGTATTGTAGTAGAAAAAGGAGAAAAGCAACAAAATTGGAGCTGACTTTACAGTGCTCATGGATAGAAGTAGAGGGCAAAAGGGCTGAGCCAAGAGTAGAGTTCGGTAAGAAGAGTGCTACATCATACTATCCAGAACCTACCAGTCCTCACCAGCTAGGACCTTTGGAAGGTGCCTTCAAGCCAATTCCTTGTACAGACAGGAAATAGCTCTGAGTGATGAGGTAGCAGCCAGTGAATGATCCTGCTAGATAGAACCCAGATTTCCTAAGTGCTCATCCGAGGTATCTCATGAATACATCCATGCTTTCTGCTGATTGGTTGGAAGCTCTATCTAATTTACATTCTCCTCAGAAATAGGGATTCCCTAGCCTGGTGACAGGAGAGAAGGGGATAGCAGTGGTTCTGAAACACTCCTAAGAGTGTCATGTTCTAATAGCTGCTTTTTCGAATACTGGAATAGTACGCTGCAGACACTTCCTTACAAACAAAAATCCCTATGTGGCAATAATTACAGCTAATAGTCACTATCTATACATACTCATGTCCTTGTTGCTAAGCAAACACAGACATGGCATTCATTTTATTAGCTCTTGATATCATTATTTCCTTTTTCTCTCTTTGCTATAAATATCTACCCTACATCAATTTGGATCTTTTTTTTTTTCCTGAAGAAACTTCACATAGATACTATAACACAGTTAATTACTATCTAAATTCTACTAAATTGTAAGTCACAACAACATGTAAGATCTGGGATTCTGTGAGAATGAGAGATTATAGGAGACTTTCCCCGTTAGTAAATAGCGGAAACGCGACTCTTTAGTAGAGCACAGTTTTGGGCCAACCCCAGTATGGAGGGTGGCAGTCTCCTCTGTGGCTGTAATGGGCACGCCACCTCTCACACTTGGAAGATTAATATTGTCCTTTACCTTGTCACGTGCTAACCTGATGTCAGTCTCCTGTCTCCAGGGAACATTCCTCCCCAGTGTGCATAGGTTCTGTTCCTGACTTGGGTGTTTATGATCATAATGTAGAGATGTCTCTAAAATGTCAGGTGGAAAGAGGAAATTCTATACAACACTGACCAATGCGGAGGATAGCAGTGTTGGTGCCACTTACACATAATCAGCAAATCCTCCCATGCCTCTCTGCTGTAATGTGACTGTAAGAAAGTCTCTTTTCAGCGACAATGGCAAATCTCACGTAACAGAGGTGAGAGGACGCCATCTTTCTGAGGCATTGGGAAGGACCAGAAGGAAGCAGACCTCCTGACCATAGGGCATCCACAGTGGTTTTCCTTTGTAGTGATAAAGGAAGCACAACGTGTGTAGCCGAAATGGTCATCTTTTTATGTGGAAAGCTGACAACCCTCATTATCCAAAAATGTGTTATTTGCTGTCTCCCTCACTGGCGGTACACTGAGCCTCTGCTCACTCCCTACTCCTGTCTTTGGAACTAGCTACCACTGGAAAACTCTTACCCTTGATTTGCTTAATAAATAGAACTCTGTATAACCATAACCATGTAGCAAACTAGTTCCATGTGTAAAGAATTTCCCAAAGAATTGCCACAGTTGTAACAGGCAGTTATGTTAGCTATTTATGGAAGATGTAAGAGAACTACTTAACCACTGAGTTTTTCCTTGTCCGTAGTGCATCTGAGCAGACCTAGTAAGTGAGTAGTGCAGTGTGCAAAGAAGTCAGAGAGGGTTAAGAGAAGAAATGTAATAAAATTTATTTCCATATTGAATCTCCAGGAGAAACCAAAGCATATGTCCATAGAGAAACTTATACACAAATGTTTATAGCAGCATTCATAACACTCAAAAGGTAGAAACAAGCCATATATCTGTCCGTGATAAATGGATTTTTGTAAAATATGGTATATCCATACAATGGAGTATCATTTGGCATAATAGGATTGAAGTCCAATTGAAGAATTGTATAAACATCATGCTACATCAGAGGCCAGTCAAGAAGATAACATACAAGATAGCGCCACTCATATAGTCCAGAATAGAGAAACTACTTTCTGTGCAAGCAGAAAGTAGATTAGTGTTTGCATAGGGATGGAAGAGCAGGGGCTTCTTCTTGTCAAGAGGGTGAAAATGCCCTAAGATTGACGAAGGTTATGATTGCACATATCTATAAATATGCTGACAGTCATCGACCATATGCTTCAAATGAGGGAATTCTATGTTATGTAAATTATATCTCAATAAAGCCTTTTTATTTAAAAAAATTATTAAGAACAAAGTTTGAAAGTAGCAAAAAAATGCTTGTCTCCCTACCCAAAAGAAAGAAATGGTTATGGTTGAGGAAAGACAGAATAATCTTGAAGTAAGGGACTGCACTTAGTAGTCTTCTTGTTATTGTTATTATTATCAATACAAGTTGATTGTGGAGCTACTAAGACTAAGGAACTTCCAGCTAAAAGGGTACATGACTTGAGAGGGAGACAGTCAATATCAGTTCAGATGGACCCAGCTCCGTTCAGCTGGAAGAAGGCACTCTTATACTAGGAAAGGAGCTTCACTGCAATAAGCATGGAAGAAATGGCAATTCCAATATTACAATGACTGTGCCTCATGAAGATGCGGGAAACTTGTATGCAAATGAATGGAACAAGACTTCGTAGACTGCGTCGGTTCAAAGCAGTTCAGGAAGTAAAAGAGAATTCTTTTATATTTTCAATGAAGATTTTTGCTTTGTATTTTTAAAAATTTCCTCAGTTGTGGTTATCTTAATGAGTTTATGAAATTATGGTTTAAAATACAATGTGTCTGATCGCTGTAGAAACCCCAGCTATCTGGAGGTATAAATTATGATGCTCTGTTGACCCCTGATGACAAGAAGAAGTACAACTTCAGCAGACATAGTGGTCTTCCTAGAAGCAAACTCACTCCCTCAACGCTGAAATTGCAATCGGTAATACAGAGATGGTGACAACGGCTTTTCCTAAGATCTTTTGACCTTGCCATGTGAAAGAGGCCTCTTGAGGGAGCATCCTGAAGTCTTCCTTGATAACCACATTACCTAGAAAGCAATATCCTCTGTATTGAGAGTGATTTCCAGTCTCTTCCATTACATTATCCGAGGTGTGTTGTCTCGTGTCTGTCAGCACTTTCTCCTGCAGTTGTAGTGCTGTCATTGGCCACTGTCTGCTTCTGTGGTGTCTGTGGCAGCTGCCAGCCTGATCTCATTGTTTCCTGCTGTCATCGCCATCACCTACAAGCTGTTGCCCCTGCCACCATCTTCCTGCTGCTAATGGAGCTGACTGGCATCTCTCCATGCCACATCAAGGTGCAGATGCTGTCACCCTGCCAGGCTTGCAGCCATCTCACACCCTTCACTGCCACTGCTCATTATCACCCTCAGAGCAGTGATGCCAGCTGGGAGCAGCCCAGTCTGGGCTGGGTGGCCTTGTGGTGAAAGGATTGTGGTGGTTGTCTTGTTCCTCAGGGAAGCAGGTGGTGTCTCAGTGAGACTGGGCCTGGGGGCTCAAAGAGTCCTCTCCCTTTAGGAGTTAGCAATAGCAGACCCCATCAGGGTTCTTCTTTATCTGTTCTGGGGACAAAAGCAATTAAGAAATATTCTAGCTGGCACAAAGGGACAGCTTCAACAGGCCCCCTTCTCTGTGTCCTTCTGTAGATAACACAGGTAAACACAGCTCTCTCCCTCCAAAACTGGGAATATTACTGCCCTACCTCAAACTTGATTGGACAATATTCTGCATCATCTTTAATATACTTACCAAAGCCTATGAGTCTTAAGTAATATGCAGGATACAATATGGTAGAATCCCTTACCATAGTTTCACAGTGGAACATAGAAGAATGGGAACCCACAACTAAGAAGAAATAGAAAGGGTTTACCAATGACCAGAAGATGTCCACAGATTCCTGGAAGACAAAGAATGTGAGACATTGTGAATGCATAACCAGCCTGGGAAACATGAGTTTAGAAAACTAAAGGTAACCTCTAGTTATCCTAAAGATACTTGATTTGTGACTGTCTCAGATAAGTTCCTGGCTAACAATCAACAATTCATTCCAAATGAAACTGGGCATAGAAAGATTCATGAAAGAGCTGGGAATGTGGCTTAGTGGTAGAGTGCTTGCCTAGCATGCATGAAGCCCTGGGTTCAATTCCTCAGTACCACATAAACAAAAAAAGCCAGAAGTGGTGCTCAAGTGGTAAGAGTGCTACCCTTGAACAAAAGAAGCTCAGAGAGAGTGCCTAGGCTTTGAGTTCAAGCCCCAGGACTGGAGGAGGAGGAGGAGGATTCATGAAAAGACAAAGTACTGTTGAGGTCTCTCCTCACAATTGGTGGATGTGTGTGTGTGTCTGTCTGTCGGTCTGTCTGTATCTGGGATGTGGTGCATATGTCAGTACTGGTGCTTGAATTCAAGGCTTTGTACTCAGGCTTTTTTGCTCAAGGTTGGCACTCTACCACATGAGCCACACCTACACTTCTGAGAATTTATTTTTGAAAGAGCCATTTTAGAAACTAATGCAAGGTATCAAGGCTTCTAATGGGGATGTTTAGGCCCTAGAATCAAACCTTCTGACACAACCCTTGATGGCAGTTCACCTCCTATCTGCTCCCCTCAGAGAGAAACCCTCAGAGAGGGGCAGGGGCTCTGCTCCACCCATACACCTTCCCACTCCAATAGGCTCTTTAGGAACATGGTCTGCCTCTACCTACAGACCTAAGAGCCAACAAATTGGGGTCTTGGAAAAGTCAACAGAAAATGAAAAGCAGGGGAAATTATATAACAATTATAAAAGTAAATTTATAAAGGAAAGGTATGTCTTCAGATTGAGTCATTGGTACCCAGAACAGTGAATGGAACACTAGTCACATCTAAACCTGGCCTTGTAAAGACTTCTCAGAATGCCAACAATAATGACGTTACTTTAAAATAAACTCTAGAGAAGGGCACTGAAAAGTCATCTGGCTCTGACCTGTAATCCAGTAGCACTAACTTGGGGAGATAATGGCAGGATATCTTCACAGCTCTAAGGAACAGTGATCTCAAGCTCAAATTGTATGTCTATAGGTGTGGCAGCCAAGTCTGAAGACAAGGAAGATCTTTCCAGATGTATAAGGATTTAGAGGTGTGCTTCTCATGTTTTTCATCCTAAGGAACTAATTGAAGATATATTCAAGCAAAGCAAAGAAAGAAATGAAAAAAATTATAAAACAAAGTGTTTAAAAAAAGCACTCAGAAATACAGTGACAAGTCATTAAGCAGCTTAGAGAAGAATCAATCCAAGTTAGAGTAACAAAGTACATTTCCCTTACAGAAAGGGCTCAAGGGAAGAGAAGACTAAAGAAAATGGTTTGATCGAGAGGTGGAGAAAAAAAATTCCAGATATGACAAAAGCAAGTAACATAGGGAAGTCAACTAGAAATGCTTAAGGAAGGGGAAAAAAAATCTATGAAATCTATACAGGCCCATTGCCAGTGGCTCACAAGTGTAATTCTATCTATTCAGGAGACTTTTAGTATAACAATTCAAAGCCAGCTCAGTCAGGAAAGTCCATGATACTCTTATCTCCAGTGGAACACCAAAAAAACTGGAAATGGAGCTGTGGTAGGGTGTCAGTCTTGAGGCAGAAAGGTAAGGGACAGTGCCCAGGCCCTGAGTTCAAGCCTGAGGAAGGAAGGGAGGGAGGGAGAGAAGGAGGAAGGAAGGAAGGAAAAGGAAACTTACAGGAGCATCTGTGAGAGGATTGTTGACTGACTAGTAGAGAAGAGAATTTAGTTCCCTTTCCAGACCTAGCCAGAGCTCTGCCCAGTATGTGCTAAAATACTGGAAATGCTGTTGTTTTTCATGAGTGATCATTCAGACAGCCCGCGTATGGTGTGTAAATATTCACCTTCCCACAGTAAAAGTGACAATGAAATTGAGAGAAAATAGAAGACAGCAGAGGCCATGGGGCTGCACAGGAGAGGGAGGAAGAAAGATTTGTTAAGGAATGGATAACTCATCTTAAACTTGGGCACAGGCAGGAGACGAGTTGCAGGAAAAGTAGGGATTTGCATGGTTAAGTTACATGACAAAGAATACCATTTCCCCCCAGAATCATAAACTACTAGGAGGACAGAAGTATGATGGGTAAGCTCTATCTTTCTTATATCAAAAGTTTCATCTAGTCAAATATTTTTGATTGTGTCTAACAGAAAATCCTGACTTGAGTGATTTAATCTTTTTTTTTTTGCTTGGTTTTTGAGTGGGAGCTATATGTCCCAAGCTGGCCTGCGAGGAGCCTTTGCCCCTAGAGTAGGTAGGCTTGCAGGTACCTGTCTCCACACTTGGCTAAAACATATGTGTTTTTCAAAAGTATTTTCTTTCATGCAATGTGAAATCCCAAGACAAGGCAGCCTGAGGGCTGGCTAACTCAGTGACTCACGGACATCATTAAGAGCCTAGGTTCTTGCCATCTCTCTTCTTCCTTCTAGATGTATGCCTTCTTGCTCCAAAGAAGCTATGTGAGGGTGGTACGCTTCCTCTGTGGTCCAGGACTGACCAGTGAATATCCAAGCATCATCAAAACATTCTGTGGAAGAAAGCTTGTTTGTTTGTTTGTTTTGAACAAATATTTTCCAGCAGTCCCTTGACTGACTCCCTCTCCTATCTTATTAGTCAAAAGTGTATCATGCATTCCCCTGGAGCCAATCACTGCAGTGGACCGGGAAGGCACTTTCTAGATAAGGCAGAAGGTACCTGGGAAGGGCAAAGCATATCTTGGCATCTCAGCAGGAATGTAAGACTTTGACATGGCATCTATTACTTTAATGATTCTTTTGTTGATCACTTCATACCTACAGACTTATTAAAAACAGTGTTATTAAGCCAGGTACCCTTGGCTCATGCCTATAATCCTAGCTACTCAGGAGGCAGAGGTCTGAGGACTGCAGTTCAGAGCCAGCCTGGGCAGGAAAGTCTATGAGACTCTTAGCTCCAATTAACTACCAGAAAACCAGAAGTGGTGCTGTGGCTTAAAGTGGTAGGGTGGGAAAAAGCTTAGAGACAGCACCCAGGCCCTGAGTTCAAGCCCCACAACCAACAACAACAACAACAACAACAAAAGTATTATCTGTGTAATCCTTGTACTCTGCCCTACTACAGACCTAATTCCAAAGAAAAAAGCCTGATCACTGTCTAGTTCTCCTTTTCAAAAATTGTTCCCTTGAGATATAGAAATGTCTAGTCAGAATCCTCAAGAGCTGCAAGATGAAGTTTTTCCTTTGATTAAATAGCTGCATATAATTCATAGATCCTAAAAGGTCCTTGATCTCTTTATGAATAGACTTTACCAATAGATGCTCTAGAGACAGAAGGATTTTCTTTTCTTTTTCTTTTTCTTTTTTTTTGGTCAGTCGTGGGGCTTGACCTCTGGGCTTGCGCCCTGTTCCTGTGCCCTTCAACTCAAGGTGAACACTCTACCTCTTGAGCCCAGTGCCACTTCCAGTTTTCTAGTGGTTTATTGGAGATAAGAGTCTCACGGACTTTCCTGCTGGACTGGCTTTGAACCAAGATCCTCAGATCTCAGTCTCCTGAGTAGCTAGGATTACAGGTGTGAGCCAGGAGCGCCCAGCCAAAATTTTCTTTTTTGTTTCATTTTACAAAGCTATGCTAGGGATGAAACCCAGGACCAGAACTTACCACTCTGATATATCCCCAGCCCAAGACAGGACTCAGTCTCTTGTCAAACTCCCTGTGGGGCACCTTGGTAAAGCACACAGGAACAGTGCATACGTTTGAGTGCCAATTCTACTATTGAATATGAGCTGCATAACCGCCCCACCCTTAGTTTCTTTTAATATTCTTTTTTACCTTCTCACTGAGTGCAGGTGATTTATTTACACTTCCAGGGAGTTATAGGAATAGGATTAAAATTAAACTGCAAATAGACATATGCAATACAAGGAAGAGGTCAACAATTATTCCTTTCTTTGTCTTCCCATTATAACACATGAAAGGATGTCTAGCTCTTGGTTTCCCAGTTTTTTTATCTATCTGATAGTAGGCCAGCATTATTGTAAAGTCAGTCAAATTAGGGGGCAAGGCGGAGGAATTTAACTCTCATTGAAACGTGAATATACCAACGTGAGGAGAGATGAAAAGCAGCAAGGATAAAGACCAAAGGGAGAAGATATCAGTGGTTTCAACTACGTCTGCTCAATCAAAGACGACAAACTGCTTCCCCATCGCCCTGAGCTGGATTCTGCAGGGCGCCATTCGAGGGGTTTCAGTAGAATAGCGTCCTCCCAGAAGGAGGCCAGAGCGACTTCATATCTTCATTGGAACACTTTGAATTATAAAAAGAAATTGAATGATCAAAAAGCATGAGATGAGGGATAAAATATATGATAGAATCGTAATTCAATAATCATTGATTCACTAGCATTTTCCCCCCGTGGAGAGGCACAAAGAAGTTCAAATGTATCATCTCAATTAGTCGCAACACACACGGGTAGAGACCCGTGTCAGCCTTTCCCTTCTTCTCATCCCACCAAGTCGTGAGACAGGAACAGCATTCCTCTAACACTGGCATCCAGGCTTTGCAAGTTTGCCTCCAATATTCTAGACACAGTGTAGAAGTGGCTTGCCCCCACCCCTCCTTGCGCAAGGACTGTCTTGGTCCTGAGATTCCTCTTTCCAGTTTCTACTCTGAAGGTCCTGAGAGCAGTTGCTGCATGTTCAGCGTCTGGAACCCAGTGCCACAGCAGAACCAACCCAGGACTTCCTACAGCTCTGCACAAGTTCTTATGTCCTAGTGATGGCCCAGGAGTTCTTGAGAAAACACAAGTTTTCACTTGTGAGGTCATCATTCGGAGCTGCTGACTGCTGGCCAGTTCAGTTTTTCTCTGACTCAGAATCTAAGGTTGAACAGCTTGTTGAATAACAAGGAGCAGAAATAGCTTGCTTTCTACTGTCTACTTTTGCACAGCCAAGGTGGGCACATGATCCAGGGCTGTTTGGGCCTCCTTTGCCACCCAGTGGGACAGACGTGCCATCTCCTGAGGCAGGACTGAGGGACACCAGCCTTAGTGGTTGTGGAGGGACTGGTATGTCTGGCAGACAGGGCGGCTGTCTGAATGCTTTGGACCATGTGGCATCCACTGCCATATGTGGCATCCACTTTGGACCATGGGCTGGCACTGCTGAACTGTCACACGGCAGATTTAGGGCTTTAACACACAGCTCAAGAGGTGGCAAGTCTGAGAGTTTTTTCCTTGGGAGATCTAGTGGCCACATTAAAAGATGGAAGCATTTAGTGGTTCTAGGACATGTGAAGTACCACTGGATACAAATATTTTCCCCAAGTGCAGTGCTGACAGCTCCAGGTTGGATATGTGCACATCAGCAGAGGTTCAAAAGGGTTGGCCTCCCTAGTCTGCTTTAGATCCCTTCAGCTGTCTTAGAGTGCTGAGGGAAATTATGCGGATAAATCACCAAGAAATCACTTGTAACACATTAATTTTATCTTCTGTTACTGCCTTCGGATTCTACAACCAGTTCCTAATCTCTTTGCCTTTAACTCATTTTCACTCTGTGCTGCTGCTTCTTCCTCTGCCCCCAGCCTCGTGCTCCTCTTCTGTGATCCCTGGCCCCGTGCCCTCCTCTCCCCAGACAATGAGGCTGCCCCAAATCTGCTTCTGTGACCATTGCAGGAACTAGAGGCTCCAGATGACCCCAGGGTCATTCGTTGGAGTCAAGATCTTCCTAGAGCTTGACTGGATTAGACAAGTGTCCTGGGAAATTGAGACGAGTGTCTTGGGAAAGTGTGCTGATACAGATACACAGGTGGCTCTATAACAAATCCCATAACCTCTGTTCTAATTCTGGAGACACTAAGGTTTTTCCCTTCATTTTCCTTGCTGTATAACATGAAAAGATCTACTCTGTGGTACAACTCTCTGTTACCTTGCTTCCTTGTGGTCGGAATAGAAATTCTAACTAATAAAAACTAGAAGTGAGTAAGTGTGACATGAGACCTGAATACCATTAGAGAGATGAACTAGAAGTATATCTGTACGTACATAGGAACAACAACTGGTATTTAGAAAAGATGAGTCTATATGGATAGAGGTATATGTGTGTGTTCATATGTGTATATGCGCAGTGTTTAGTATATAAACTAGTTTAGTATACAAACTTAGAATGCATGATGGAGCTTCAAGGGATCTGTAACCCATGGAGACTATGTAAGAACCTGTGTTTCTGTACATGTGAATGTTTTCTGGCCAGATAGTCCATGATTATGCCCACTTTTCAGGAGGTGCTGGGAAATTCTAAATCCTTTCATTTTGGCCCTCTATATTTGCTTCTAAGCAACAGCAGCATATCAGTAGAACTCCAGAATGATTGATGTAATTATATCAGTTTATGTGTTATAGGCCTTTCTCTTTTTTTCTTTTTTCTTTTTCTTTTTGTCAGTCATGGGGCTTGGGTACTGTCCCTCAGCTCTTCAGCTCAAGGCAAGCGCTCTACCTCTTGAGCCACAGTGCCACTTCTGGTTTTCTGAGTGGCTTATTGGAAATAAGTGTCTCAAGGACTTTCCTGCCCAGGCTGGCTTTGAACTGTGATCCTCAAATCTCAGCCTCTTGAGTAGCTAGGATTATAGGCATGAGCCAAGGGCACCTGGCTGGTGGACCTTTCTCTTAACAAATCAGATGACTATTTGATGTGTGACCCTCCAATACAAATAACCATGTATCTCTGATCGCTCCCAAAACTGAAAGTAAGCTCCATTCAAATCTGCATATGCCACCTCTCCTTGTCATTATGGCACCAGATGTTTTTAGATGTTTCTGTTCCAGTTGATCCTAAATAAGAGGATTTTGCCATTATAATTTCTGTTCCCAAAGGATAACATAAACTCCTATAGTCAGCAGATAGATGTTATCTTTACTTGCTATATATTGAATTGCTGACTCTTTCTTCTTTAGAACATACACTTGTTTCTTTGCTTCTTTAATTTATGTATGAAGCCAAAAGAAAAATCACTTCATATTTTTAATAAAATGGCATAAGGTTTGGATAATTTTTTACTGTAAGCAGTAAAAATGCAAATGTGTGTGGCTTATTTGCAAATGCAGACATTAATAACCGATATTTAAACAGGCCAGATTAGTAATTTTACTGATCTGTTGAAGAGATTTTTGCCCAATAATTTGCACACTCAAAATCAATTTGAATACAACATGCAAATTGAATTTAATTTTTTGATATAAAATTGTAGTTATCAGCTTGAACCCTTAAATTTACTATTTAATATATGCTTTCCAGCTCACTTGGTTAGAATTTCATTGCACCTTATCTATATAAATTTAATTAGGCTTGATATCATCAGTATATTATAGAACTAATTAAAGATTTAGATAAGTGCTGAGGGGGCTTATTGAAAACTCCACAAAGTTCCATTTGGAAAATGAGATATTCTTCCTTCAGTCCATTGTGAAAGAAAGAAAACAGCAAGAGGTATCTCTTGCAGTGTTTCTGAAAAAAAAATTTTTAACTGAATTTAATGGACTTATTTCATTCTTTGAAGAGCTTTATAATTACTCTGTATCTCTGTGCAGTCCAAAAACAGTAACAATCATTATTTAAAAGCTATAAGCTTCTTTTCCCCTCTGCCCCAAGCTGTTGTAGTTCTGCTGCATATGGGAGAATGTGTGAGCACATCATAGGACTGTACCTGCTTGAGACCTTCATGCATGCTGGTATTTGCTGGAAGTCTATCAGTTCTCACAAGTGTAAGACAATGGAAAGATCAAGGAGCACCTGTGAAACATTGAAGAAGCAAAAAAAAAAAAGGAACAGATAAGAAACTCTGGCCCACCCCTGAGTACAGATAAGCAAAACTGAGGTGCCTACGTAGAGATCCCACGTCTGAGCCAGTCATCTTGTAGAAAGTACCTTTGAATTTTTGGTATCTTCATTTCTGCAACAGAATATAAAGCAGATTCCTTTTAAAGATTGTGATTCCAACTAAGTGCTTTGTGTCTTCATTACAAAGCAAAATAAAGCTTTTTATTACAATGAAGCCACTATTACATTCAGCTGAATATACACTGAAATACACATTTCCCAGTGAGCTCAATGCTCTTGTCAAATCCACCACCATCTTTTTTTTTTTTTTTAACATTACAGATCGAACGACACAATGCATGCTAGAAAAACAATGGAACTGTAACAGGACAAATAACAAATGCGGGCTGTCTATAACCAGGCATACTGCCGTTTACTACAGAGGCCCCCAGGAAGCCAAGGAAGCAATAAATTGTCCATAGCCCGTGTGGTGTGATGGAAGGTTACAGGCTTTGGGCTCAGGAGATGCAGATTTGCAGTCCAAGCTCTCCAGCTGATTAGCTGTGTGACCAGGGCCTCATCCCTCCATCTAGCCAAGCCTTCATTCCATTTCCTAGAAAACAGAAATAACATTAATAAGCCTTTTCCTTCCCCAACTCCAACCCTCCTCATTGGTTGGGATGGTTTTTAGCTGTTAACGTATCCTAGCCTAGTAAGATATAAAAACTGGGATGGCTTTTAGCTAGAAACTGAGGTACATCCTTAGTAGCGCCATGATCACTCGTGGCAGAGCAAGGACTGGAATAAACATATCAGAAATGTTCTATAATGTCTGTACTGTCAAATGGAACATAAAAGAACAGATAGGTACTCTTAATGACATCATGGCTATATGTACTGGAAACAGTCAGGATTTTTTTCCCCCAAAGCAACTGGTACTGAAACACATCGTGACAATTTTTCTGTCCAAACAGTTTGTAAACACTTACACACACACACACAACAACCTGAGAAAGCATTTGTAGTAACATTTGAGTCTCTAGCCATTGTTTGTTTCTCCACCACATTTGAAATATGTATCATTAGAAACATGAGAAATGGTTGCCAGTAAAATAGATTCTGAGTCTGCAGTGAGAAAGACACACTCAGCCACCTGTCTTGGGACCTTCAGGGCCCTCCAGACATGGTGTTTCCTGTTTGGGGACTTTGAGATACCACAAAACCTGTTATTTCCTTATAAGACTATAAGGAAATATACGACATCTCCTGGAATGACCTTAGACGCTGACATTCTTTGACTTTAAAACTGAACAAGTATATTGAGTGGTGTCATGATTTGGGGTGAATTTAGAAGAGGCAAGAAGCAGGCTAGAGAAGTCCCACTGACGGCCTGCACAGATAGAGGCTTTCCTTGTTGCTTTCTCTTTTTCCTATACTCCCCAATAAGGCATCTACTGTCCCAACATACTGGTGCTAATTGGAGGCTGAGAATTTAGAATAACCTTGTTAGTAGTGCTCGCCTGATTCTGATCAACAGTGATCTAGTGATGAGGTTGGGAACTTGAAGTTCCATCAGTGTGGGTTGCATCCTGATTCTACTTCTTACCCATGTATAAACTCAGGTTACCCACCCTGTACTAGTGGAAAAGAAGTGACCAGTTTGGTCAAGGAATTACTGTCACCACCTTCTTCCCATTAACTGTTTTCCCACTAATATGAAGGGCAGGAGAATAATGTTTCCTCTGAGCCACAGAAAAGGACACCAGACCCTGTTCATCGACATCCCCCAGGGAATATGGGAAGCCCCTAGAACACTTGGTGGGTTTTTTAAATGATGAATGAATGATTCTGAAGGTAGAAAGGTAGAAGAGATGAGAAAAATCCTTTCTACTCTGTCCTGCCTGCTACATTTGAGAAAAACTACATACATTCAGGCTTTCAGGGCATTTCTACTGCCTTTTGAATAACTTCTCCCTTTCCTATTTTGGATCAGCATGCCTTTCCTTTAAAATGTCTGTCCTTTAAAATTGCATCCCAAGCCAAAATGTCCTCCTCTTTCCCCTCAAGTATAGCCTCAACTGTGACCATGTATAAAGATCGGAAGGCCAGTTGTGCAGAAGAGCAGACAAATCCAAGATGCACTATGTCCCACTGTGAAACCAACAAGTAGCACCATGGTCGCACTTTGAGTCATCTGCCCCTCTGTGACTTCCCCATCCTGTGCCCATAAATGTGTTCTTGCCAGGCACATAGGTTTCCATAGCACTTTTCTATTTCCAGAGGGCAGCCACAAATCCAGCCTCAAAGTGTCTCTTGATTAGTAAAGATTTTTTTGTCTCCCCAAGCTTGATTTTGGTAACTTTGCTCACTACCCACTCTCAGAAGTGTTTGTTGTGTAATTGGGGTGGGGGAATAGAATAAAATAGAACATGGTTGTGTAGTCAGAGTCTGATCCTGAGAAAAAGAGAAAAAACTGCAAAGAATTCAGTCATAGTGCTGTTTTTTAACAGGTGATTATAGGCAGGTAGTTAGCTTGTATAAATCTTAGGTTATAAAGGCAAAGTCACATATACTTGTCAAGAATCTGGTCCATAGTAAGTGTTAAAAGCTAATTATTCTCCTTAATTATGGTCTACTTTGATAATAAATATTAATAAAAATCATTAGTAGATCTCTGACTCAATTATATTTCTGTTACTCTGTAGTTGTACTTACAGAACTGTTCCCAATTCTCACCTAGTTCTCTAGTCAAGATTATGCATTATCAGTTGTCATATATTTTTCTTGCGGATAGTATTTACTGCCAAAGGTGGGGGAAAGGGGGACTCGTTGATCACTTAACCTACCAAAGTCTGCAGCCCTGAGAAATGGCTTCAGCACAGTCCTGGGGCGCTTAGTGAAAATGTCTCCGTATCTGTCAGCTTAGAGAAGCTTTTCCACAATTATCATGGGGAAACTGCAGCAAATGTCCTGAATGATGGATGTGTCTTCCTAACAGTATTGCCTGTGGACCAAACACTTCTGTACTAAGTCAGGGTTCTTGTCTATGAAATTTGCATTTTTATAATAGCTCTATTGAGATAATTTACATACCATAAACATTAACCCCTTTGAAGTGTGCAATTCACTGCCTTATAGTGTAGGCTCAAGGTTGTCAGCTCTTACTTACCACCACCTAATTGTATCCATGGGCCATCCCCCCAATTCCTCTGCCAGCTCTACCCCTGGCAGCCCCTCATGACTCTATATCATGTAAATGGAATTCTGCAAGATATGGTCTTTTACAACTCAGACCTAGTTTGCTCAGCACAACATTGTCAAGGTTCATAAAATCAGAATTTCTTAGTTATACCAGGAGACTGAGTTATAAATACATAGCCAGGTACCCATCTCAATACCTGGTCTGCTATCTACTCTTTTTTTCTTCTTTCCTTTTGGTTAACTTTTGCGTGGGTGATAGGGAAGAGAAAGGTCATGTGTGATTCGTGTTGTTTTTGTGGTGCTGGGGATCAAACCCATGGTCTCTAGTATGTTAGGTAAGTGCTACACTTCCTGCCCTGTGTATATTTCCTGCTGGTGGTGGTGGTTTGTTTGTTGAAGTTTTACCTTTGTTGGAGGTGTTCAGGGAGAGGCAGTTGTTTGTTGAGTTCTTGAGTTCTTGGGTGTGTGTGTGTGTGTGTGTGTGTGTGTGTGTGTGTGTGTGTGTGTGTGTGTGTGTGTGTGTGTGTGTGTGTGTGTGTGTGTGTGTGTGTGTGTGTGTGTGTGTGTGTGTGTGTGTGTGTGTGTGTGTGTGTGTGTTAATACAGGTACCCACTTCTGAACCACATACCCAGTATAAGGTAATGTTTTTATTAAACCATAGCACAGAAAAGATGACACATATCTTAAACACACAAGCTGATTAATTTCTATAAAAGGAACACTTCCTCATAACCATTAAACCTGATAAAAATGATCAAATTACTCCCAGAAACTTCATCCTTGCCCCCCCCTCACATCACCCTAGCCTTTTCAGTTTGGTTTGGTTTTCTTCCTCTGTCTTTGTTTCCCTTTGCTTTCAAGCAAGCCACACTTCCCAAGCCCTGCTGCCTGGTTTTCTGACTAGGAGCAAAACCTTGCCCTGCCCTCCAGCCTCACTTTTCCAGTGTCATTAATGAATACTCAAGAGCCCTCTGGGAAGTACACTTAGCTCTCACTATTCTGAACCAAGTGGCTTCCTGGCCTTTGTGTTTCCTCCTGCTTCTGTCCCCTGCTTTCCCTGCAGGCATCAGCACTGCCTCAGTGCAGGTCATCACAGGAAACAGGTGGGGCGCTAGGAGACACCAACCTCTGTCGTGCATCAGGTAGGAGATTGGTGGCCAATGCTTGGTGGGGGTCAGTGGCAGAGGCCACCTTGCTCTGATGCTGGCGAGTCTCCTGTTACCCATCCACCTTGTCATCGTGTCACTGTTACTCTGATAAAAACAGTCTTCCTTTTCCAGAATGCCATGGACTAGCTCACACTTCACAATTTAAAAAAAAAATCATTTCCAACAGAAATTAAGGTTTCATTTTAAATTCACTCTATGGTCTTTGAAAAACTTTAGTTTTTGTGTGGTCCAGCGCTATAGGTTAGCATTAGCATTTAAATAGAGGCATTAAAGTTGTTTGAAGACCTTCTTCTCATAAGGTTGCCCTTTCTGAGAGGCTTTTTTTTTTTTTTTTCCAAATCAGATACTTTTTTCTTTCTAAAAAAAGAATGCAAATGCTATATAAATGTTTCCCATCAAAGGCACTTTATATATAGACTTAGGAGGGTGGCATTGTTGAGCGGTCTTGCTATTAGTCTTTTGTAGAAAAAACTATTTTTAAAAAATTGCTATTCTTTCCCTCAATGCCTAATTTTTTTTTCCCTGCTGACTCTCAGGATATGTTTTCCTATGGTTAATTATATCCTGCTATATCTTATTTCTCTCTAGATACTCTCCACCACAGTTCTAAACCTAAACTCTATTCTGCTTGTGTGTGTTGTTTTTGTTTTCCTGGCAGTACTAGAGTTTGAACTCAGGGCCTCACACTTTCTAGGGAGGAACTCAACTGTGTGAACCATGTCTCCAGCCTTTTTTTCCCCCTGGTTATTTTTGAGGCAGGATCTCTTCTCTTTTTTTTCCCCTCAGGCTGGCCTAGATAGCACAATTCTCCTAATCTCTGTCTCTAGAGTAGCTAGGATTACAAGTATGAGCTACTGGTACACAGCTTTCTGGAGGGCATTACTTTCTGGAGGGCATTAGCTGGGCTTCAGAAGCTCCTTCACCTCCAGTAGAATCTTAGAGCTTGAGCTTATGGAATCAGAACAACCAGAGTCTAACTCCATTCCATCACCAGAAGTAGGCTGTGGCCTTATCCCTGGCTCTTTATTTCTCCACCAAATTAAGGTTGTCACACCTTTCCTGTATGGCTCTTACAGATTAAATGAGTTATTAGTCTTGCTTCCAACTTATACTCCTGCACATTTCACCACACGCATTGAAGGATGGGGAAAGGCAACTGCAAGGAGGAGGCAGCCTGTTTCCTGTGTTCTGACTGCTAGCCTTCAATGCTTCTACCAGTGTTTATGTTGTCAGGTGCCAGGCCAGTGCCGACTCAGTGAGAGAAGCTGGAGAATAGAGCGGCGATGCGCTGTTCTCTGCTGAGATAATAGCATCCTTCTCTCTCTTAGAATTAGATTTTGTTGAACTCCATGCTTGAGAATTTAGGTTTGTGGGAAAGCTTCCAGAAGACCGATAGGGTCTAATTTAAGAAATTGAGTGATCCAGGGTAAAGTGAGGTTGTCCAACAGTGTGATGCTCTCCTGACTCTCAGCCCTTCATGCTCTGGTTGAAGAACTTTGAAAGCACAGTTGTCATCGTGCATGAGTTCTTTCTAAAAATCCTCTGTCTTCGGCTCCGCCCCCTCCTCCCTCCCCCCCCCCCCCAGCTCCACACACAGCAATGGCTCCCCAAAGCCAGAAATTCAGAAGCTAAAACCATGGGGGGAAAGAAATAGAAAAAGAATGGCAAGGTAGTGCATTTGTGAATTTCTCATGACATGAAACATTTGTCCATTTTTGTTGTGAGATTCATGTTAAAATAACTTTTTTATTAAATCCTAGTAATAATAGTAAATGTTTTAATAACCTAAGCAAAATGAACCATTAGCATCTCCTAAGTCTGCCTACCTTTCAACCCCTTCTATTCACCCATAAAACCACCAAGTCTTCAGAGTGACGTACAGGTCTGGTCTGCTCCGGTCCCAGCTTACCTGCTCTCCTTTTTCCTCCTTGCCCCTCCACACCCACCACGCAGTCCAGGGAGGAACAGGTCCTGCCTAACCCTAGTCTCCCTACTTTCCCACTTCCTGTGCCCCTGCAGGACCTCTCCCTCATGCTTGCCTCATGATAATGTCCAGTAAGCCTTCCCTGAGTACTCTGCGAAGCATACAACACTCTTCTTGATCTCCGAGAATCCCCTCTACACTTCTCCTAGAGCCACTGACACATGAGTGCATGGTCACTTCCACACCAGGCTGCATCACCAGAGAACAAGGACTACACTTTACCCTTCTGTGCTTATGTAGTACATGTGTGTGAGAGATAGCTACAGATATATCTATATATGGTGCATAATTAATGCTTAAATATTTATTGAATGAATAAGCAAAGAAAAAAGGATTATCAGAGACACTATATAAATCTAAGGATAATACTGAGACACCTAAGACACAGCCTGTGTCACCAAGGAGCCTGAAATCTGGGTGAAGATAATAAATATATATGACAGTACATCCATACAATTGGCTATTCTACAGCCATTAAGAAGAATGAGGCAGATCAATATGCACTGAACTGGAACCACCTCCAAGATACATTGTAAAACTGCAAAAGCAAAGTGCAAAACAGCACGTAAACATCATTTATCTTTAAATGTGTGTATATGCGTGTGTTAATAAGTACACACTAGATGTATAAGTCTATTTGCAAGTTGACCCTGAAAACTAGTAACAGTGTTAATGTCTAAGAAAGACACAGAGTGGGTAGCTGGGAGCCCAAAATGGGAGAGAACACTGTGCTTTAGACTTTTTTGCATCTTTTGTTCTGCTTATTTAACAAAAAGTTATATATATATATATTATATGCCAGACCCTATAATCATTTTATAAACATTGACTCATTTAATCATTTTTTTGTCAGTCATGGGGCCTGAACTCTGGGCCTGGGCGCTGTCCCTCAGCTCTTCAGCTCAAGGCTAGCACTCTACCACTTGAACCACAGTGCTATTTCTGGCTTTTTCTGCTTGTGTGGTGCTGAGGAATCGAACCCAGGGCCTCATGCATGCAAGGCAAGCACTCTACCACTGAGCTACTTTCCCAGCCCTCATTTAATCCTTTTAAGAGCACCATGAGCTGTGTACCTCAGTCTCCTCCTGTTATAGATAAGGCAACAGAAGCCCAGGAAAGTTAAGCGACTTTCCTAAGTGCACACAGCTAGTAAGTGAATACATCAGTAATCATTTTTGCTTACCATCAGCTCAAAAATACTCTTAATTTTAAAACAAAAAAATAAGTGTGACTGAATGATGCATGTTCAATAAGTAAGCTCTACTATGAGTGGCAGAGATGGAATGACTCTTCATAGGACTGAGACTTTGTAGGAAGCTGAAAAATCCCAAGTAGCGTGGAAAGGGCAGTGAGTCGTTCAGTTTGGCATGAATGGACAATTAAGCAAGGAGAGAATGGAAGAAAAGGTAAAATAGGAGCCCTATCTTGAAAACAAAAGTTCTTTGGTATTGCAGCTGGGAAACTGGACTTGATGCTATAATAGCACAGTGGAACATACAAGTTTTGTTTTTGTCTTTGTTTTATTGTATTGCACAATAGTGACATGATCCAGTCAGAACCAGAAGTTGGTCTAGGAGTAAGAGAGAGGTCAGTCAAGAGACAACCAGTGTTCAATAAAAGTTAGCTATTATTTTTATGTCTATATAGCACAGTGTTTGTTTGCTTGGAGGCGGGGTATGGTACTGGAGTTTGAGCGCAAGGCTTTACCCTTATCAGGCAGAGCCTGCCTCCAGCCCTTTTTGTGCACGCTATTTTTCTTTCTTACAGAAGGAATACTTGAACTCAGTAGCTGACACTGTTGCTCAAAGGCCAGTGCTCTCCCCCTGAGCGTTGCTTCTAGCCCCTTGTTCAAGCTGTTTTTGAGATAAGGCCTCACTTCCTGCCCGAGTGTTTGCCTAGGCTGCAATCTTCTCCCTGGTGTAGCTAGGATAATAGGCGTGCACTGCTGTATCCAGCTCACTGTTAGGAGGTAGCACGCCAACCTTTCCCTTTCTACTCAGACTGGCTCACACTGAGACCCGCCCAATCTCAGCCTCCCAAGTATCAAGATTATAGGAGTGAGCCATCAGCACCCATCACAAAGGAGAGATTCTATCAGGACATTGCACTTAATCCTTCAGCCTAACCTGTTATATAGTGCTACTTATTTTATAATGTAAATCAGAAAACTGAAGTTCAGACAGGTTGAGAAAAGCCTTAGGTAAAAAGGCTGCCTGAGAAAGAACAGTGGAAGAATATTACAAATTGGACAAAAATTGATCTCTTTCTTAATAGATCTCTTTCCAGTGTCTTCTTTTCCATTGGACAATCGGTCATTTTTAATATGTCACCTCTCCCTGGACATCCCCCTATGCATTTTACACAGATTATATAATATGTATATGTATATACATGTATGTATGTATGTATTTATATATAACATTTATAGTATGTATACAGATATAGTATGTATATATATGTACATATGTGTGTATATATATGTATTACATATATATATGCATTTTATATATATATAGAGAGAGAGAGAGTCAGTCATGGGGCTTGAACAACTCAGGGCCTTGCCACTGTCCCTGAACTTTTCCACACAAGGCTAGCACTCTACCACTTTGAACCACACACAGCACCACTTCATGTTTTCTAGTGGTTAATTGGAGTTAAGAGTCTCATGGACGTTCCTACCTGGGCTGGCTTTGAACTATGATCCTCAGATCTCAGCCTCCTGAGCAGCTAGGATTACAGGTGTGAGCCACCAGAGCCCAATCAGATCATATATTTTATTTCTAGTTCTTCCCTCCCTGTGTCAGAAAAATGACAGATCACTTTTTACATTGCCCTTGATCACCTGAGGATGTTTTAGACTGTGACTCTCACATCCACTTCTTCCTTTTCATTTATTCAACACTCACTAGTTATCTTCTTCACAAGTTGACAGAGAACAACAAATAATAAGAATCCCACCCTGTTAGAGGCCTGTATTTTACTAGGAAACACATCTATTTAAGTTATTCCTATATATCCTTACTCTGGTTAGCCCTGTCTTAATCATTTAAAATTTGTGACAATCCCATATGGCCATTTCTCCTTCTCAGATGAAGAAAATGAGTCAGAGAGATTGAGAGATTGCCAGCACTGGTGGCTCACACCTGTAATCCTATTACTCAGGAGGCTGAGATCTGAGAATCACAATTCAAAGCCAGCCCAAGCAAGAACGTCCATGTTATCTCCAGTTAACCACCACAAAACCAGAAGTGGTGCTGTGGCTCAAATGTTAAGAGTGTGCTTGCCTTGAGCTGAAAAGCTCAGGGACAGCACCGAGGTTCAGAGTTCAAGATCCACGACTGAAAAAAAAAAAAGAGATTAATAGATTGACCAAAGTTATACAAATAATAGGAAGCAGAACTGAGTTTCAAACCCAGGCCACTAGAAGTCTAACTCTATGATCTGAAGTAGTATACTATACCAAGTATCTTCATGTTATATACACACATATTTAAAATATGTTAAACTAATAACTTTTGGCCAGGCACTGGTGACTTCAATCTGTGATCCTACCTAGTCAGGAGGTTGAGATCTGAGGATCAAGATTCAAAGCCAGCCCAGGTAAACAAATCTGAGAGACTCTTATCTCCAACTAATCAACATAAAGCCAGAAGTGAAGGTATAGCTTAATTAGTAGAAAAACCAGCCTTAAGTGAAGAAGCTAAGCAACAGCGTCCTGGTCTTGAGATCATGCACCCATACTGGCACGCGCGTGCGCGCACACACACACACGCACACGCACACACACACACATACATTTTTTTTTGGAGATACATAACTTTCTAGGTAGAAATGAATATTTAAAAGTGAATAAAGTGACAGTTGGATAGGGGTTTGGCAGGTATTGATACGCTGACAGTTGAATTAAAAAAAATCAACTGAATCTCTTCTATTCTTTTTTCCCCAACTCTCTGTTCTTTTCATCCTATCTGATGTTCTTTTTTGATTGTCTTTACTTTGGCTTCTGGTAGAAAGCCAGAAAGAACTCTGAAGTACAACAAAGACAGGGCTCACCATGGCTGGTGCTCTACCCCATCGGCTGTCAAACCCTATCGTCCGAAGGCTCCTCCCAGATGCCAAATGCAGGCCATAATAATTGTTCAGACACACTCGGATGGGTTTTTCAAAGATGAATCTCCTCTGGTTATTGCTTCCCATAATTCTACATTCTCCAGGGTCCCTTTGTTGCTCTTTGTAGTCCTGTCCCAAGTACTCACATTTGCCTTCTCTACCACGTTCTGTATATCTTCCTGCACACTAATTAAGGTATTAAGTGAGATCAGTTATAAAGCCAGGGTCCTTAGCATTCACTGAATGTTTTCTCTTCTGAATCTGTTGATTTACCTTTATTATTACCCTTTGTTTGGTTTTCAGCCCGTGTCCTATTGGGAATAGCCATTCGGAATAAATTCACTTTGCTAGTTACATTTTTTAGAAGCACTATATCAAATGGTTTGCTGACATCCAAATATGTATCAGCCACAATGGTCTTTTTCATCCACCAAACTCACATTGCTCCCACAGCTATCCATCACATTTGTCAGACTCTTTGGATCTTTAATTAAACCCTGCTGGATACTGTACATATTTCCATTAGCTCCTTCCTATTTGCACCGTTAGTTTTCTAATTGACATCCATTCTGAGTCACAAGTCCTAGAATCTCAGGTGGCCCATTTTGAAGCTTTGGTTTATTTAGGTTTTCTCTCTTTCATAAATAACCTAATGGTTTAGTTAATACATCCTCAAGCGTTTGCTGTTGGGACCTGCTGATTTACATATGCTCTCACATGTTCCAAATAATCCACTGCTTTTGTTGTTGTTGTTTTTGTTGTTGTTTTACCATTTTCTTCCATGGCCCTTCAGGACAAAGAGATGTAGTCTATTGTCTTAGCAGAGTAGAGGCACTGAGCAATAGAATGATTTTGAGAAGTATGCTGGAGTCACCAAATAGGACCTAAAAGCAAGTCAAAATTTGAGGAACTTGAGCAACTGATAGCTCCCTAGCAGCCTGATGATTATAATGGGGGTCCCTGTCTAACATAATTGTGACCTGCTAGACTTCATCCATCACCTTAGGCCTGTTTCCCATGATGTATTGCAAATAACTTCCCCAAAAAGCCATGTCATCCACACCTATTGCTACTGACCTTCCTTCTCAAACATGGCCAGATAGGCAGGCTCCCCATATTGTAAGTGCAAAAGCCAATAGAAGAGTATTTGCCTAGCACATACAAGACCCTGTGTTCAACCCGCAGCACCGGAATGAATAAATGAATGAATGAATGAAACCTAAACCCATTCACATCTCTATTCCATCATTAATGCATACCAATACTTGGAGCCATGCCTGGGTTTCTTTCCCTTGCCTCAGGCCCTCCATCTGGTCCACCCTATCCCAAGTACCAAGAAATGGGAAGCAGAATGGACAGGCAGATTGAGTGTAAGCCCTGACTCTGCTTTACTTTGCATTAAAACATTTATCTCCTGCCTTAAATACCTTTGGTCTGGACCTGGCCTGGATATTTTTAAGAGTTAATGAAAGAAACTTCTTAAAGCCATGACTGTGCCTTTCTATGTGATGTTATCACTTAATGCTGTAGGTTTTGAACATGAATATTAATAATGTTAGGTTTCCCTCGAATAAACATTTTGCATTATTTAGTGAAAAGTTAGTCATTCCATCTTGTTACTTAAAACTAAAAAGGCCATGGGTCTCTGAATTGTTTTTATTCAACAGCTGTTTCCCATATTTCTAATCTAGGATAATAGATGATATACAGTAGAGGAGTTTCATGCTAATTGGTAAGCAATACGTAGCTTTGTGGCCAGCAAAGGGCATGATACGATGCCCTTTTTACCTACCTGTGATATTAGATAAATTATTTTTAAAAATTGAAAAGACTCTCTAAAGTGATCCACTGTATTTTTAAATTGAAAAGGCTAAACTGATATTCAGCACAGGATAACTCTCCTTAACCCAAGCTCACCTTTTGATACTCAAAAGAGCATTTACAGAAACATGAGACAAACACAATTATGAAAGTAAGATGAAGGACCTAAATAAAAAATCACAGAACAAGAGGCTAATTCTATTCACTCTTTCATATTTCATTATTTGATAACATCAGAAGATGAATCCATCAGAATTGCTTTGGCAAGTGCAAACAGAAATGGACCTGATCAATATTTATTAAAACCTTCAAAATGGAAGAAGGAGCTGGGCAGACTTCGTAATGGACTGAATAATTATTCACACAAATGAGCTTTGACCGAAAGCAGTGCCAGACCAAAGAGACACAGTTTTAATTGTACCAGATTTAAAATGCAGATTTTCCTCAAGCCCCACCGTAGAAAGCTGAATTAATGTAGCAGGGAGTTACATATGATGTAGCAGGGAGTTACATAGGAATCCTTACATTGTCGATGTGGAACTTTTCAACCATAGATATTCATAAACTTAGAACATATTCCAAAGGTGGAGAGAGAACGGTTTGGAGCTAAGGAAATGCAACGCATTTTTTTCTCCATCATA
Source organism: Dipodomys spectabilis (assembly GCF_019054845.1). Lineage (NCBI taxonomy): Eukaryota > Metazoa > Chordata > Mammalia > Rodentia > Heteromyidae > Dipodomys > Dipodomys spectabilis. Next base: position 19,815,573 of record NW_024870874.1, read on the forward strand.
ATGTCTAACAGAGGCCAGGAGTGCGTCATCTCAACAGTGATGCGGACAGCTCCTCTCAGAGGAATTCCTTTGTTTTGAGCAACTGTGTTTTCTGAAGAGAAATAAAGCCAGACTCTAGACTGCTGCTGACTATCAAAAATGTTACGACGTGTTCCTGAGAGGGATGAAGACAGCTGACTTCAACTCTTGAAGTTTTCCCAGGAGAGATCCCCCAAACTGCCGAAGCCCACCTGCTGAAGCAAGGTGTGGCCATCAGAACTGGGCTGCTAGGTAGCTGTTCTTCCCCCCTCCCCCCTCTCCCCTCCCTCCCATCACTGGTGAACCAGCCCACCTGGCAGGCAAGGCCTTTGGCCCTGAGTATGGTAACTGCCATTTCATTGTAGTGTCATTGATATGGGGGGGGAAATCATCTTAGATAAAGGAAGTGTAGGTAGATGACCAAAGAAGTCTGAGAAAGCCCTAAAGCCACAGACTCCCAAGCACTTTCTTCTACCTCTAAAATGATTGCTGCTACCACCAGCTAAAGGAACATCGGCAAGGCGGGTTGGTTTTTATTTTGTTTTATATTGTTGATGTTGTTGACAATACAAAACTATCCCAATGGAGAATAGGTCTCTATTTCTACCTTTTACTGTCTGAAAATTATTTAGCATTTCTCTTGCTTAGTGTTCTGATTCATGAAATGGAAGTAACTTCAGCTCATTTTAAATTAGAATTTTCAATCATGACTGTAATAAGCTCTAACCTCTTTCAAGGGAAGACAAAGAAGAACAGTTACATTGTATTTTTAAACAAACTAATTTAGTCTTCTGACTAAAGCAGGATTGTCATCCGTCTTATTATTGGTCTGCAGAGTGCATCAGAGCTACCATTACACTTGCTCAGTGTCTCCAGACCAGTCATTGATGCATCTGCCCACCCTTGCTCCAGGAGCATCAGCATCCACTGGTTCTGATGCAAACCCAAGATGTTGAAGGACCAAGCAGAGGTGCTGGAAAATTTGGAAAATCTTAAAATGCCACCAGGCATTAAATAGAGCTGAGTGTTTGTCCAAATTCATGTAGCAAGTGAAGGCTATATGTATGAATGATACAACCAGAACCAGAGTTTAGTTTATCACTAGAGTATTTACAACTCTAAATCTCTCTACTAGCACCACCCCTCAGTTAAGTCTGAGATGATTTAGTGTATGGATCATTCAACTCCTTGTTCTTCTTTCTTTACGTTTCCTTGTCTATTACCATGTGAAGCGGCAGAGAAAACAGGAGGCAAACATTTTGCCTATAATCTAGTTGCCTTTTTTTGTACTGTTTGTTTTGTTTTGCAACTAGTTATTGTGTTTTTTTTTTCCAGGAAGAAGGGTGATACTGGGATTTGAACTCAGGGCCTCAAGTTTGCTAGGCAGGTGCTCTACTGCTGATCCATGCCTTCAGCCCTTTTTGCACTGGCTAGCTCAGGGTCTCAGTTCCTGCATGGGCACGTACTTGGACAGCAATCCTCCTATTTTTTTATGACTTGCTGCAGCTGGATTTGCCACCACACCAGAATGCTTTCCATTAGACGGAAATTCCTGTACTTTTCAGGTTCACCCAAAACCTGCCAGTAGGCCACACCTCCAGTTCCCGCCATCTTCCAGAACTGCCGCCCTGGGGACCAAGCTGAACGCATAGACCTTTGGAGGGACACCCAGAGCATATCTAAACCATAGCAGGGTACAGGAAAACAAATGAATTTCATGGGAAAAATTGAATCCATTTCCAGGACATCTCATTATGTATATGCAGATGTTCTAAATGTAAAAATTCCTGAACCAAAACATTTCTGGTCTCAGCCACTCCAAATTAAACAGTTAAGTGGTGGTGGCTCATGCCTGAAATCCTAGCTACTCATGAAGCAGAGATCTGAAGGTTGTGGTTCAAAGCTAAACCAGATAGAAAGAACTGTAAGACTCTTATCTCCTAGTAACCACCAAAAAGTCAGTAGAGAATATGATAAAGCACCAGCCTTAAGCAAAAATGCCAAGCATTTTTGTAAGGCCCTGAGTTCAAGGCCCAGTACTAGCACACAAACACATACATACTATACACACACACATTATATACACACACACCATACACACAAAATTCAGGGAAAAATCATCTGTACTAAGCATGTACAGACTTTTGTCATCATTCCCAAACAAGATACTATAAATTCTTTAAATCTATTTATATGATATTAGGTATTATAAATAATCTAGGCATGGTTAAAATCTATGGGAGGACTGTGAAGTTTTTATGATAATACTATGACATACCTAGGATCTTGGAACCAATCTCCCATAGATATCAAAGGAAAGATGGCTGTTTTGAAATGTGGTTTCCATTCAAGGATTTAGGATTCTGAATCCCACCAAGTAAAAGGAGATGACAAGGCTTTGTCCAGGGCATTTGCTCCAGGGGGTGAGTCAAAGCCTTGCTATCACCCCAAATCCAATCCTCATAACAGGCCTAGAGGTACAGGAAGGAGAGTTGCTGTGAATAGAAGAAACATGGTTTGAATGGAGCTTTCTTCTCTCAGTTTCAAAAAAGGAAGGAAGGAAAGAAGGAAGGAAGGGAGAAAGGAAGAAAGGAAGGAGGGAGGGAGGGAGGGAGACTATTTACTAAACTTTCAGAGATGTAGTGGTAACTTTTATACTGAGTATGCCAAAGTGGAGATTGAACTAGGGATGAGAGACTAAAATTTTCCAAGTTTTTTGCCTAGGAAAATGTATGAAAAACTCTTCAGGAGCGATCAGGAAAAGCACTAAAACTCAAGAATATAAAGGAACCAACAATCTGTTTATACATATATATATATATATATATATATATATATATATGCATAACTACATTTGATTGAAAATCTAAAGGCAGCATGACAGCTCTGCCAAATGTCCTAAACAAGATATTTATCTTTTGACTAATTCTTTATTTAGACACGTATAGGGGAGGGGCAGAAGAACTGTAAGAAAATATGCCCCCGAAGTATGTCCTCATGGTGGGAGTTACATGGTTAATCTTTTTTTAATAATCTTATTGTGTAGACCATTCTATATTTACATGTTTTAATTTTCCAATCAGATAAAATAAACTTTATATTGTAAGACTTTAGTAAATGTTCCCACTTCCAGAAATCCCCTTCATATCCTTACTGATACAAATGTTTCCAGGCAGAATCCATAGGGGAGAAAGACTTGCAGTGTATTGCCTTTGAAACAGAGGAAGGGGCTGGAGGTACAGGGCAGTAGTCAGACACTTGCCTTGTATGTGTGAGACACTCAAACTAATGAAAAAGTGGTCTCTATGAGGAAGATAAAAGAAAATGATCTCTGTAGTTCAGAACAAGGGCTCAATGTTGTCATGCTAGATTGACCTCTTCTCTTATCGCTCCGCCTCTTGCCTTCTGTATCCATAACACTGTGAGAAGGACTACCCAAAGATACACAGCAAAGGGTAAGAGAAGGCACTTGCCACTGGAGGGCACATACTTTCTCGGAATGTTCCATCCACCAGAGGGATGTGAAACTCCTTGATCTTTACAATGGGATAGTTGGTCCACATCTTGCAATTGGCCCCTGACTTCTTTGCATGGTGAAGAGACTTACTCTATAAGTTTTGAGCTGACAATGTCTAAATAAAACATATATTCCCAGATTCTGCCCAGGCAGTACTGTGCCATCGAGTGTAAATCCTGGTAGCTTTGAAATCCGTGGCTGCTATGTAAATGCCTGATGATAAAGACCAAGATTTTATTTTCCTGGGGCCTCGATAAGTACTGATCAATTATTTATCCCTGTTGAGTTACATAATTTTATTGTAGTCTATCAGTATTTATCATGGCTGCTCATTCTAATTGCATAGTTTGGGGCATTTTCATACTTTCTCTTTAGAGCTCTTGTAGTACCCTTTACCCACTTCCATGTCTAAATGTTGCTATGCCGATTTATTAGTTGTTGCTACTGGGTATCTTTCTGAAAGATAAATGAATTTCATTCTGTCTTTAAATATTTATGCTTTTTTATGATCTAATATATCATCATGGTTATAGGGGATTTTTCCCCTAACTGTAGAAAATACACCATCAGTTACCTGTCAATTTTGTTTAATAACTCAGCTTTGCAATTCTAGCTCAGTGTTTATCTGAAGCTCTTGAGAATTCTTTTAGCCTCCCAGTTCACTTCAGAGTGTCACTCTGGGATTTAGAAAGGTCTCCGTTACACAGGAGCTCTCGAAACATGAAGAACTTACGTGGCATATCCTTTGTCACTTCTCACACTGTAAGACCCAGGACAAGAAACCCAGGCATCTTTGGCTTGTTGTTTGCTCTGAGTGTAGAGCAGCAGCCTCTGTAGAAAACCAGCCAGTATCCCTGGAAACAATTCATCAGGCTTTTCAAATAAAATCCAATTTCATCTGGTCCGATGGGCTCAATGTTACGTCTTAACATAAATGATGCAAATATCGATATCTGCTGCAAAGAACCCCAATTCTTTTGGTTTAATCTCCGTGAAAAACATCATAAACCACATACGGCTTCTATAGCCATCCATGCTTTTAGGACCCAGTTTAGAAGAGATGCAGACAGACTCTGGCTCATACCCAGAAGCTGGCTAGGAACCTTTGTCAAGCACAGTGTCTGCGGATGGGAGCTTGGAACTCTGCCCCTTTCATAAGCTCCCTAGATAATTTCTAGCAAAACATTCTCATGTTTGAGGAACTAGTGTGCTGCAGCTTTTAAAGCCTTTCTAGCTTTGAAAGAATCATAAGACCCAAATTATTATTCCATTTAATAAATCTGGATTCATACATGTATTCTTCTTGAGCACTTTTTAAAATGTATATTGTTAGAAAATTCTCTAAACAGATAGCTTTCTCCCACCTGTGCTTCTAAGGGAAACAAGTAAATGATATGTCATTTCTCAAAAGAAGGACCTATGTCAGGGAGAAAGCCATGGTGGGCCAGGTAATTCAGAGTCATAAATAAGTCATGGGACATGGCTGGGAAGGTGGCTTAGTGGTAGAGTGCTTGCCTTGCATGCATGAGGCCCTGGGTTCAATTCCTCAGCACCACATAAGCAGAAAAAGCCAGAAGTGGGTGTTGTGGTTCAAGTGGTAGAGCACTAGCCTTGAGCTGAAGAGCTGAGGGACAGCGCCCAGGCCCAGAGTTCAGGCCCTACAACTGGGGGGGGGAAAAAGTCATAGGACAAATGGGATGCATATTCCTTTAAATTACAACAGATGCATGCAGGGGTGGGGGTGTCTTGCGAAGCTCATGGGTTGTATGCAAAATGTGCAGTTTCTAATGGTTTCCTAGCTACAGCTGATCCTGGGCTCCCATATCCCTAGAGGGGCTTCACTCTTCTCTACCACAAATACTTCTGCCTGCATCCAAGGGTGCTCTTGATGGGTGGTGCCTAAACATCTGGCTCCATGAGGTTACAGTGAATAATCATTTGAAGCCACTGCAGAAAATGAGCACTAAGAGGACCTTTTACCTGGTGACATTGAAGAACTTGCTCTCAGGAGACTCTTACGAAGTTGTCCATCTAAAATGAACCCTTTTGTTCTTTCCACTGTGTAGGGAACATTCACAAGACTGTCATTTCACGTTTATTAGTATGTTAATTAAGGAAGCATGGCTAGCAGAAGAGAAGAACCCAGAGCCTGGGTTGAGCTTCTCCTCATTGGTAATATGGAAGCATATGTCTGTTACAGTCATTCCTCTCCACTGAAGCCAATGCCCTTAGTCAAATGGCTTTCCAGTTCCCATTTTTGCTAGAATTATAATGACCCCTCTGAGACTATTCTGCATTCTGAAGTCACGTTTATCTTCCAGAAGCATGACTTTCAGACAGTAGCCTGTGTGTGGGAGGGAGGTCCCCGCAATTGCGTAGGCCTGAAGTCCTAGTCTGATGATCTCACATAACCCCCCTGCTTTATCTCCTGTTTCCAGGACTCCATTACCCTACTCCACTCTCATCAGGTCAGTTTCCACCGCCTTTTCTCACATTCTTCCTTCCATGTAGCATTTCTCCCCCAGAAGCTCAAACTGACAGAAGCCTGTCCCACGTGAAGGCCCGCATCCTCCTCTCTACAGGCAGGATCTCTCCTTCCTGTGCTGTGAATTCACAGCATGCACACCTCACTCACAAACATGTTGAACGTTCTTCTTGCCAGTTCTCGGTGTCTTTGAAGACACACTTTTGAACTGAATTCATGTCCTGGCATCTTCACTCACCGTCTTGGTGACATGGGCTGAGTCCCCTAACTTCTCATGGCCATGCATTTCTGAGAAATACTGAGAAAAATGAGGGTGTCCTTTGTCAACAACAATGTCGTCCTAATTTCTCTGCTTTTCTTTACTTTTCCTCCTTGTTTTGGAGCTGCTTAGGAAAGGCAGAGTGTCTTACCTATCATTGTATTCTAATGCTTTCATGACAATACTATTAGCATATTAGTGTTCTATTTCTATACAGTTCATCTTCATGAAGACCAACAGAGGTAAACACTAATATTATCCATTTCATAGAATAAAAAGACAAATATTAGCCAAGTGCCAGTGCCTTATGCCTGTAATCCTAGCTACTTAGGAAGCTGAGATCTGAGGATCCCAGTTCAAAGCCAACATGGGCAGGAAAAAACCGTGAGACTCCTATCTCCAATAAACTACTAGAAAACCGGAAGTGGCACTGTAGCTCAAGTGGTAGAGTGCTCTCCTTGAGCTCAAGAGCTGAGGGACAGCACCCAGGCCCAGAGTTCAAGCCCCATGACCAACAACAAAAAAAAAAAGACAAATATTTCACAAAGTTTCCATAATTAAAAAAGACATATATTCCAGTGTAGGTACAAGCATTGAAAGCTGCTTATAGCTTGCCCTTGGAAGCATTGTGCTAGGCTTGTCAGTGTTAAGTCAACTTGTTTGATTTTTGCTTTTTAAATACCTTTTGAAAGCCTGATTTTAGGATAGGTAGATTCAGATGTGTTCTAGAATGCAAATGTTCCTGTTTTTTGTAGATTATCCATTGTTTTTGAGTAATGCCCAATGGATGTGACAAAACCTTTATTGTCTCACCATAGAGCCTTGATGATCAATAGGGGCAAAGCAGATATTGTTAAGCTTTTTGCAAACCTAAAAAATACAAAATAAGGCAACCAAGATTAATTTTTTAAAAAGATGAGTGAATGAATGAATGAGTGAATGAATGAATGAGCGAATGAGGGGGACAAAACCTGCCTTCCAGGAGATCAGTACCTATTTATGGAATAAGTAAACAAACTCACCTTGGATGACACACTCACAGGCAGTACATTCTTCCACAGTGAGCCACCAGGCTGACGGAGAAACTCTGAGCAGGTTCTGTCTTGCTTCTCCAGGCAGTACTACGAGATGCTGTACAACACAGCTGATGAGCTCCTGAATCTGGTGGTGGACCAGGGCGTGAAGTACACGGAGCTGGAGTACATCCATGCCTTGACCCTGCTGCACCGCAGCCAGACCGGGGTGGGAGACCAGACCATCCAAAACACCAGGCTGCAGCGGTTGAAGGAGATCATCTGTGAGCAGGCCGCCATCAAGCAAGCCACCAAGGACAAGAAAATAACCACTGTCTAATGGAGTGGGCTGTGGGGAGGGTGGGAGGGGGGGGGGGGAGGGAGGCTGCAGGGGCATTGTTTTTATTCTGTCAGTTAGAAGCTAGACATATTTCTTTCTCTACTGTGTTATTTTATTTGTTATAAATCTGAACTGGCTAAGTTTCCTCTGTGATGCTTTAGTGGAAAGATGGTGTTGGAATTATGTTCTCTTTAGTTATTCTTATGACCATACAAGGAAAAGTATAATGCAGATTTTGATGGAACAACTACTTTAGGGCAGTGTTTTCCCCAGGGGCTAGGGTGGGACAAGGGAAGAGAGTGGCAAAATATGGGAGACTAGCCGGGGCGCCAGTGGCTAACAAGTGTAATCCTAGCTACTCAGGAGGCTGAGATCTGAGGATCACTGTTCAAAGCCAGCCCAGGCAGAAAGTCTGTGAGACTCTTATCTCCAATAAACCACTCAGAAAACTGGAAGTGGTGCAGTGGCTCAAGTGGTAGAGTGCTAGCCTTGAGCTGAAGAGCTCATGGACAGTGTTCAGGCCCAGAGTTCAAGCCCCAGACCAACAAAAATAAGTAAATAAATAAATAAAAATATGGGAGACTTAGGGGAAAAAAAAGGGTTGCATGAATTACTAATTCATATTCTGATTATTGCCTAACAAATATAAAATTCCAGCCTGGAAAGCCAACTGCAACCCAAGTTTTAGTCCTGTCCTCAAACCATCCAGTAGAGTTCCACCCCAGAAACAATAGAATTTTTACACCCCTTGTTTTGCCAGATTAGAAGGCAATGAAATATAAGGACACATGCGTTGCTTTCTGTCTCTATTGCCAAATTCAAATAAACTGCTTCTCAGTTTATTGCCAAATTCAAATAAACAGCTTCTCAGTTGGCCATGCCTTTCAGCAGATTTCCCTACCAGAACAGTGACCCTCTTCTTGATCCCCATCCCATATGCTGTAGCTTCAGCCCCAGACTGTTCGTTGGTTGGCGGCCATTTTGTTTTATTTCTTGTGCTATCTAAACCAAGAGCAATAAGGTTAGGAACAACAGTGGAAGCATGGAAGGTAATTCAATCCTCTGCTTGCTTTAGGCATCTCATTTCCAAGAGTAAATAATGGCTGGAAAACTCCCTGTCTCACTTGAAACTTTATTTGGTGGTAAACGATTCTGCTTACTCTCTCGAGCACCTTTGTCATCTTGGAAAGTAACCAGATCTGTCACTGAGGTCAAGGAAGAGGAGCCCTCAGAGGACGTTCCTCCTCTGTGCCTGTCTCCCAGGCTGCAGGCACTCAGTGTCCTGGGCATGCCGAAGGGATCTCACTGCAGTCCCTAGCTCCCCAGGGCCCCTGCTGCTCATGGCTCCTGTGTATCAGGAGGCCACTGTGCCCTGACTGATGCATCTTTTGAACACATGCAGAAATGAGAACAAGAAGAACTGGGACCATCCAAGGTCGCACCTTACCCCCTGATGGTCATGATTTTGACACCTCTTTATAACCACTTTGGGTTTGGTGGGAGAAACAAAATTAAAAACAGTCTGGAGAAGCTGAAATCGTGTTGCTCTTATTTATCAAGCAGAGATTTCCTGGAGGCCTCATGGGTGCCAAGTGCTGTGACGCATGGAGCAGATGTATCGAGAAAGAGGATACGCTTGTTATCTCCGGGGATGGAGCTGAATTTGAACCCCAGCCCCAATGCGTGCACACACACAGAGCTGAGGTAGAACTCAAGGCAGATGGCAGAGCAGCTGTGCAGATCCTGTGGGGAGTTGCATGGTAGCCCTCCAGGGGTTTGGGGGAGGAAGGCACGCTGCAGATTCCTATGGCTCAGAGGCCTGGCTGAGAGGACATTGAATGTGTACTGGAGACAACAACAAGTAACTATTCTGTCCCCAACTGGGCTTCGAAAGCCTGGATGCAAGAAGTAGGGCTGCAAGGAGAGATGAGGGGTGCCTAGATTGGACCACTTTTGTTAGGAAACTTCCCCGTGGCAGCCCTGGTCTCCCAGCTTACATTCTGCACCTTCTCTTTTCCTTCCTGTCCACTCCACGGTGGGAGCCTGAATGGCCACCATGAGCCAGAGGAGCCAGCAGGAGGGCTGGGAGTGGGCCTGGGAGGCGTGGAATGGCATGACCCCCGAGCTCCAGCACTTCCCTGGCAGGCGAGCGACTTCAGGAGAGCAAGTAGGAAAGTAGCATCCCTGCGTTCCTATGACAATGAGGGATCAAACGTGTTAAGCTACACAGAAGAGGATCTGTAGGCCTCAAGACAGAAATTTCTTTGAAGATTCGTGCATCTGTCTATTTTCACAAAATAGGAATAGCCAATGATGTTTTCACTGGCTGTTTTGGGGTGGATGCTAATGGAGATGGGATGGCCACGTAGATCCTGGCACCACTTGGACCACAGTGAAGATTCTTTCCAAGCTATGGCCCTACTTTGGGGATATTTTATGAGACTGGTTTTGCACTATTCACAGCTGTGACTGGCATTCCTAAAGTGTTGAAAATCTGCACACTGACAGTGTTCAACCATGAAGATCACTCCCTAAAATATGATGTTACAGTTAAAAAGACCAACAAAGGCCAGGTGCCGGTGGCTCACACCTGTAATCCTAGCTACTCAGGAGGCTGAGATCTGAGGATCACGGGTCAAAGCCCTCCTACGCAGGAAAGTCTGTGAAACTCTTATCTTTAAATAATCACCAAAAAGCCAGAAATGAAACTTGGCCCAAGTAGTAGAGCTCGCCTTGAGCAAAAAACCTCACAGACAACACCCAGGCTCTTAAGTTCAATCTCCAGGACAGGTAAACACACACAAAAAGGCCAACAAAAATAGGGCTTCCCTGTTGGATTGGTTCACCCTTTGTCCTTTGTCTCACCATTTTGTAATTTCCCTTCCCTAGATCAGATAAACGTATATACAATATACTGGGTACCAAATTCAAATACAGTGACAACAACAGATAAACCATACAGAAAAAAAATGCAAGAATAAAAGAAGTAGCTTCACATAATACATTAAAAACAGCAACAAAGAACCGAGATACTCACAAGACAGAACGTTGGAAATGAACTTTACAATTTGTAGGGGTTGGGGTAACATTTGGAGGGAGGGAAAGTGGGAGAAAAACGAGGGAAGGAGTAACAATGAGAAGAAATGTACTCATTCCTTATGTATGTAACTATAACCCCTCTGTACATTGCCTTGTCAAGAAAATTATTTTTTTTTTACAAATAGACCTTCCCAGAAAGACACAGAAAACAGTACGCCATCATCTTACCCCTTCACAAAAGAACAAATGAACCTCCATACCCAGGCATTTCACATCAACAGGCTCAAGCAACCATAGATCAAATGTATTTTTTGTAATGTATTAGAGCCTGAACGTTGCATGTAATCCCAGCTCTCAGGAAGCTGAGACCCTATAACAGTAAGCCTGAGGCCAGCCTAGACTACGTTGAAAGTCCTTGTCTTAAAAATGTAGGCCAGGGCTGAGAAGGTGGCTCAGTGGTAGAGCTCTTGCCTTGCATGCTCAAGGCCCTGGGTTCGATTCCTCAGCACCACATAAGCAAAAAGAAAAAAAAAAAGCCGGAAGTGGCGCTGTGACTCAAGTGGTAGAGCGCTAGCCTTGAGTTGAAGAGCTGAGGGACAGCGCCCAGGCCCAGAGTTCAGGCCCCACAACTGGACCCAAAAAAAAAAAAAATGTAGGCCAGAGGGGCTGAGAAGGTGGCTCAGTGGTAGAGCACTTGCCTTGCATGCTCGAGGCCCTGGGTTCGATTCCTCAGCACCACATAAGAAAAAAGCTGGAAGTGGCGCTGTGGCTCAAGTGGTAGAGCACTAGCCTTGAGCTGAAGAGCTGAGGGACACGTCCAGGCCCAGAGTTCAGGCCCCACGACCAGACCCCCCCCCAAAAAAATGTAGGCCAGAGTGGGGCGCCTGTGGCTCACACCTATAATCCTAGCTACTCAGGAGGCTGAGATCTGAGGAAAACAGTTCAAAACCAGCCCGGGCAGGAAGCTCCATGAGACTCATATCTCCAATAAACCACTAGAAAACCGGAAGTGGTGCTGTGGCTCAAGCAGTAGAGTGCTCACCTTGAGCTGAAGAGCACAGGGATAGCACCCGAGCCCAGAGTTCAAGACCCACGGCCAACAAGAAAAAAGAAAACATGCCATTTCATATGAAAGACTTAGACATCCATTGGTTTTGAAATCCACCGAGGGCCCTGGGCCCAGTCCCCTGCATATATCAAAGGACAGTCGTGTGTGGAAGACTGCCTATAGCACTAATCACAGCACCCTGGAGGGCTAACAGGATAGGACAAGACCTAATAAAGATGATGAACATAATCCTGAAGGCCAGCTTTGCGGATGTACCCAAGCCTTGACCACCCACCTGGGAGAACGCAGCTGTCAAGCAGGACAGCTCCCAGGGAACGTTCTCACCTCTCTCATCCACTCTGTGCTACCTGACTTGCTTTCCCAATTTGTCCTTCCAACAACTTTCTACCACATCCAAGGGGTCAGAAACAACCAGAAGCCTCTCTCCCAACTTAGCCACCCTTAGAATAAATTCCTCATTTGAAAAAAGAACTGATTTCACAGATTGGATCTCGAACTGCTGCTCACGGTTTCTCCTGCCGTTTTAGGTTACTTTTAGCTATCTTATTATCGCCTGTCAGAACACCTTTTAATTTATAAACAAAATTGTTCTTCGGGTGCTATTGTGCCCTTCACCCCACGAGCACTCATTTAAAATACCTGTCCTATTAATAGCTTCTTCTACAGCTTTCAGAATCCTAGGATAGGTGTTTTTTTTTTTTTAATTCCTCCCTTACAATAGGTTTTTCTTTTAAAAATCTTATGGCCAACTCGAACTTTCTCCCCCCTCACAGCTAATAATATCCCTGAGTATTAGACAAAGAGGACAACCCTGCTCCCAGGCCTTGGAACACAAGGTCCTTTCAGAGCAGTCCACATGGGCTCCAGTTCAGAAGCACGCTCAGGCCTGAGCCCCAGCAGCCCATGCTTGAGTCACACAGAATCAGTGGTGAGACCCTCCCTCCCTCATGGTTGTCTTGCCTTCTGTGGAGTGACCACATTCAAAGAAGCTCCGGCCCCTCTCTGGGACAGCATTCTTGCCTGAGCCCCCAAATCGCTGTTCTATTTTCAATAGCTTGGGAAGAAAAGCTTCCACTCAGACAAATGGGATTGGCAACAAAACCCTGAAGATTCTTCCTGTCAAGTCATATCCATGATTTCTTAGCACTAATGCATTCATCCAGTCAATCAGAAAGATATAATTGCCTGCTACAGCTCAGGTGATATGGGATTCATACAATAGCAATCAAAAGAGACAGTCCCTGTGACACAGAATTTCTACTTCCAGTGGCTTCTTAAGATCTCCCCTGTGATCTTGCTCTTCCCGCAGTCCACTCGTCCCCCTCGGCAATCCAAGACTGTCCTTTCACTCAGGAAGATGTCACATAACACCCTGTTTCTCTCTTCGGAACTTTTCCCAGCTCTGGAAGTTCAAGACTGTCACTATTCACTGTACTTGTGCTAACTAGCACAGTCTGATATGTCACCCTTTGCCATTTCTTGATGGAACAAATTGATCCCTGCCTCACGGATTCTATCAATGAGCCGTGGCCTTTATATTCAGGATTCCTGCTCTGAGGCCTAGCTGTGGCTGCCTCCTCAGGACCAGAGCACAGAAACTGCCCAACCAACCATGTTGCAGTCCAGCTCCAGAGCTCAGCGAGCCCAACCTTGATTCACTACACATGGGGCAAGTAGCTGGAAAAGTAGCTATCTTCCTACAGGATACAAAACCAAGGAGAAGCCTGGGCCACAGGATTTTGCTTAGTAAAACAGACTGGATGCTGAAAGGCGCACACCTGAGAGCAATTGTCTTAATGTGGCAGCCATGTAACACAAATTGGGCATCATTCGGAGGGAGAGTAATGAGGTACCGTGAACAAGAAAACATAAAGAATCACCAGATTTTGCAAAGGTCTCAACTCTATCCTAATTAGATACAGTTGTTATAAGAAGTACATAATTAATAAGCCTATGACCAGATGTGAAATTCAACAGAGTTGGTTTTTTTTTTCCTGAAATAGAAGTGGTAATGAACTGTACAGCTGGAAGTAGTTGTCCTGATTCGGCTGAGGTAGAAGACCTGCCTGGAATTTTGAATAGGTGGAGTAAGATAACTGAAAACAACTAATCCTATTCCACCTGGGCTGGGGCGGGGGGGGGGGGGGGGGGGGGGGGGGGGGGGAGTGGGGATGAGATAGAGCTATTAAGAGTGTGATGAGATCAATGGCCACAAGAGCTGAGCTGGAGATGTCTTTAGTAAGTGAGCGAAGGTATAAACACCAGAAGAGGTGTAAGGAAATGCATGGGACTGAAAGGGTGCCTTGCTAAACATGGGTCTGATCAAAAATATCTCCAGACATTCACACACCTGGAGCTGGAGTCCCTGGGTTCCCACGAGGCAGTGACCTGTAAAAGCCCCATACGTATTATTTTTTTTAATGAATATACAGCTTGTGTGTGTGTGTACATATAAGTAAAACAAGATGAATCTAGATGCATTTAGGTGAGCAGAGTTCCCATTAGACATGACCCTATAAAAAGGTGGTCGCAGATTCCTGCTGACTTCGCAATCGATATTCTGGGGAAGAACCTGACTCTGAACAGAAAGTTTTCTATCACAAGGATTTATTTATTGTGAGAGATCAGGAAACCATTACTAGCTGGATTTGGTTATTGTTTTCATATTCTGATTGCTGCTATGTAGTTTTAGGCACCCTTTCCTGAACACTTTATGTGTGTCGGATGCTGTCCTAGATGCTTTCCTACATCATTTCAGCCCACATTTCAGAAATGACAGAAATGATATCATCACACCTAGATCTAGGAAACTGAGGTTCAGATGAAGGACTTGGCCCCAGGACTTAAAACTAACTCAAGCTTAAAACTATCTCCCTGGGTTATAAAGGGAGTCAAACTCTTCTTCTGTGACAAAGAGAGGGGACCTCATGCTCCCTGAAGTACAAGTGACGTCCTCTGTTGGGTTAACAACTCTGTTCTTCCCTTCCTCTCCTGTCCTATGGCCCCAGAAGTAGCCACTCCTAGATCCATGTTGCAGCCTGGGCAGTCATTTCCCACTCTCCCCGGACTCTCCTCAGCTCCCAGTTGCCTTGTCCTGTGGACAGTAAATCTACACAGATGTGGGAAATATAAACCTCCAAAGGTCCAGAAGCTGAAACCCAGCTAGAGGCTGGAGATGACCCATTCCTGGGCCTGAGACTGGCAAGACTGGGTAATTGGGAGGCTATAAGTCATGGCTCAGAATGCCACCCTAGCCTCTGTAGGAGAGAGAAAAGCCATTTTAGTGGCTTCCCTTGAAATCTCCACTACATTAACAAAAGGGAAACATACATATATATGTTAGTTTTACCAGACCCAGGAAGGAACCATCATTAGGAAAGGAAAACCCCAAAGGCACAGTGAAACAGTATTCTTCCTAAATGTGCTGTGTCTCAGATTCCTTAAAGTTAGAATATTCAGTATGCTCAGCTACCAGATTTGGGGCTCGTGTGTTCTGCTTGATATTGTACAATTTATCAAAGTCCAGAAGTCTCAGTGTGCTCCTCTGTCTTATAGGATGAAAATAAATAGTAGCTTCCACCCAACACATGAAGCGTTCACAGCCTAGCACATAATAAATACTACATAAAAATAAGACTAATACTGCCGTTATTTTGTCCCATTTCTTTGAGACCTTTTGACAACAGTGAGCAAACTTCCTGTTTTGGAGTTACTTTAAAGGACAGCCACCCTGGGAGAAGCCCCACTTGCTGGGTTTGGATACATAAAGTCCCACAGAACTGGAACAGAACGTCATGTCCTTGATTTTGTTCCATGACTCTTTCGGCCCCCTCCCCTAGGCAAGCCCGCTGCCCTGGGTGTTTGGTTCCTCAGCCCTGTTTGCTTTTATCTGTTAGTGAGGGCTTTACATCTTATTGTCCGTCAGTGTATTCACAAACATCTCATTAACTCTGAAGGCTTCAGTACCCTGTAGGGACCAGGCCTTCACAGGCCTAATACACTACCTGGGCTGTGAGTTCATTGTTATTTTTCCCAGCTGTGCAGAGGAGTGTTGGATCCTGGGTTTCTAATAAGTTCTCAAATTGCTCTATGAAATTGAGGTGAGAAAAAAAAAGTCACCTTTTGTGTTTGACTTTTGTTTAATTTTCCTAAATCATATCCAGCTCTGAGCTTCCGCTTTACCATTCTCAGCGGCAGTCCAAATGCAGTTTGTTTTTGTTTGTTTGGTTTTGTGGCTTCTTTGGGGTCATCAGTGCATCTTGATCATTTTGTCACCTCTCTCCCAAGCTTCTCTTGTGACAGAGCTGTCCTGAGGTGCTGTTGCTCTTCATGCAGAGGTCCTGTCTAGTGTTCCCAGGCTTTATCCAGGGCTGGCCCCTGTGAGTGCTGAGCCAGGCATGGGCGGAGCTGCATGAATTCCATAGCACAGGCCTCTTCTCAGCTTCACGGGTCCAACACTCCATGTTGGACAATTCTTCCTTCTTTCCTCCAAACGCCAAAGTCTCTTTTACCTTCTGCTGCTCAGAGATCAAAACTCTTGGCCTAAACATTTCATAACACTAGATTGCTAGAGGGAGGTCATTGAGTGAAAGTAAGTTTTCTTTCTCACCTTTCTACTTGTCTCCTCACCACATTTTTTTTTTCCTTCCCTGAAACAGGACGATTGTTAATCCAGCCCTAGAATAAAGGAGAGCTGAGACCACAAGACCAGGCCCCAGATAACCTTCCTGTAAGGAGGAAGGGCAAGAGATATACTTACTATTCTAATTCAGATGGATATAAATTCACTTTCTTGATAATTATTTTCACCAGCTTTCCATGATCTTAACAAATACCTGAGATCAGTCAGCTTATAAAGAGGAAAGGTTTGATTTGGCTCAGGTTGTAGAGCTTTCAGTCCAAGGTCATGCAGCCCTGAGGCTCTGGGCCTGTATCAGCGTAGTACATCATGGGGAATGTGTGGCAGGGAGGCCTACTCCCTTTATGGTGGCCAGGAGTCAAAGTGATGGAGTAAGACTCCAGGATCTCAATATGCTGTTCCAAGCCACACTCCAATGACCTAACTTTCTCCCACGAGGCCCCACCTCTTAAAGGTACAGTACCAACTGAAAACCAAGCATTTTGGAGGACAACTCAGATCTAAACCATGGCAATAACTTGGCCTGCTGTGGGCACAGAGCTCCTTGGTGACATTTTATCCTAACTACGAAAGTTTTCAAAGCAATAAAATGAGGAAGTCCATGGCAAGAGACTGGAGACTCAGTAATGATTGTGCCAGAACCAACATCCTTTGGCTACCACACCTCAGGGATCTATGTTTGGAGCTCGAGCATGTGTCTGTTTTAGACTACAAGGGAAGGAGTGGAAGGCAAATACTTACCTTTGGACATGACTGTCTCATTGAATGAACAAACAGGCAATTCGTACAAGTCAAATATGGAGTACTAGAGCCAGCACACCAGTGAAAGCCCTTTTACTGTGTTCAAGATAAACACTTAAAGGATTCAGATAAAGGAATCGTGGTTTCAGATTTGGTTTCAGTCAAACACAATGTAATGGATAAGGTGGTATTCAACCATAGTCTTAAAGAAAATGTGGAGTTAGGAAATCACTGGGGAGACTCAAGATGAAGGGATGCATTTTGACAAACACAGTTTGGGGGGTGGGCAGGGAGAGTAAGCTATAAGAATGAAGAAAAAGAACACTTAGAAGTATAAGAAAGACCACCAAAAGTCTGAGACTGAGTAATCTATAAAGAAGAGAAATTTATTTCTCTTAGCTCTTGAGGCTGGGAAGTCCAAGTCCAAGGGGCAGGCATATAACAAGGACTTTTTTGTGTGTAGTGTTATCACATTGTGGAAGGCAAAAGGGCAAGAGAGCATGAATGAGAGAGAAATATTATATATAGTATATATGTATATACACATAATGCATATACATGTACTATGTAATATGTGTGCGTGTGTGTTTATACGGAAAGAGAAGAGATAGATTTTATTACGGGAGTTGGCTTGTGCATATAAGAAAGCTCAACACTGACAAAAACTGACGGTGTGATTTAGTCCAAGTGTGAAGGCCTGAGAGCTGACATTGCATCTTCAAGAAAAGTGGTAGGGAAGATGGTAAAGGTAGGAGGCTCTGATCTAATCCATGCTTTGCAAGCTTAGTGGAGTCCACATTCTCTGTCCTCATTCCCTGATGCCACTTTA
The DNA here is from genome assembly GCF_019054845.1 of Dipodomys spectabilis. Classification (NCBI taxonomy): domain Eukaryota; kingdom Metazoa; phylum Chordata; class Mammalia; order Rodentia; family Heteromyidae; genus Dipodomys; species Dipodomys spectabilis. Next base: position 19,833,522 of record NW_024870874.1, read on the forward strand.
TGGAACACTGACTCTGAGACAAACAAAAACATTATATAATGTCAGCAGAATCAGACCTACCTTCTAGTCAGATCAGAAAAATAGCTCTTCATTAGTTATGGCAATCCAGGTTCTGGGATGCTGTTCGCTTTCAGTCGTTTTAATTTGTAGGCACCTGAGGTGGTAAACCCCCAGAAATCTTACCGCGTCTCTTCAACACATTTCACACTCATTTCTAACACCTTTTCTGCTAATTATCCAACCACAGTTTATTGTTTCAGTTAGAATCACAATCCTAGCAACATCTCCAATGGCCACCTCTTGAGAGTGGTTTCTAGAAGATGCTCTTGAGTCTGGTCTTTAAGGACTTGACACCTTGTTCTTTATTAGTGTCTGACAGTCCTAGGGAGCCTCTAACATGAACTGACCTGTCCCCCATCAGTACCTCGCCCTTCACATGCATTGTCAGGATCTGGATTCCTTCAATCCCTGCAACAGGACATCATAGGCCTAGTCCTGGATCCAGGGATGCTCTGTGTTGTCCACATACCCTTGAAAACTGCACTCAGAGCTTTGAGGCAGCATCCAGGGTTCTGTGTCAGTCTGCCTCAAACACAAAGCTGTGTTTTGTCCACATGCCACAGTGCTTTTCTGACTTACTCTTCAGTCATCCATGATTGGGAAATCTGATCTAGAGTTCCCATGACCTAGTACATCCCTTTCCACCTTTCCCTAACCCAACTCCCCCCACCCCCATTTCTGTGCAAACGGGCTCCTTCTCCAAAGGTTTAGAACTTTGTAATCTTATCACGTCAGGACTCAGAGTCCATCTAGCTTCTGCTATTAATAGCCAGGGCCATGCCACCAGCCTTCAGCTTATTAATAATGTATGGTCGCAGCCCCTGACTTAGTTAAGCTACAAATGTTGCTCATCTGCATGATTAGCTCTTACCTTCCTGATTAGAAAGCTTCATGTCACAAAAATCTACCCTTTCTAAATGAATGGCTCTTTTAAAGGGGACTAGGAAAATGCTTCTGAGACGCAAATTTAAATTTCAAAAGAAAGCAGTCAACAGCAAAATAAAAGTCTCTTCTTTCTAAAATGAGGAGAAAAAGAATTTAAGAAAAAAATGTTAACGTTTAGCTCTATGCTGACTAAGAAAAATAATTGCGAGTAAGTGTGTAAATGGAAACTTGAAAGAGAGAAGGTTAGAGAAGGATTCGGGGGTTGGTAGGAGATAGCATTTCATGAGTGTGAACTTTATCGTGAAGAATTTGGGCACCATTGTATGATTCTAAGCAAGAGAATGGTGTCAGTCCTGGAAGGAAGATAGATAATGAAATGGAAGGTAGATAGCAGGAAGACCAGCTGTAGTCCAGGAAAGAAAAGTGGTAAAAGCTTAAACAAGGGTGTTGGCACAGCAAGTGGAGAAGGAAAGCAAACCCAGGAGCTATCCTGAGTCCTGCTGGACTCCACACATCTGTGGAGGTGTTCCTCAGCTCTGCTGAAATTTTATCCTCTATGGGAGCCCTTATTTGACCATCAATTTAAACAGCAAACCCCTCCCTCACCTTATCAATTTCTCTGCTTTATCATCATCTGACAGGAATTGAGGGTTTTTTCCCCATTTTTCATTGTTATTATAATGGTGATGTACAGGGGGAGTAGTTACATACACAGGTAAAGAGTACCTGTCTTTTTGAACAATGTCACTCCTGCTCTTGCTTTCTCCCAGTTTTTTCCCTCGTGTCCCCACCCGCAATTTGTATAGTTCATTTTCAACATAGTGTCTAGTGAGTACCATTGCTGGGATTTTTATATTATTGTGTTTTTTGCTAGACAAGTCCCTACCACTTGAGCCTTCTCTAATCCTGTGTCTTGTTCTCTATAGAACTGATGCGTGTGGTTACTGGGTGGATAGGGGGCGCTGTGTGCAAGGTAGGGGTAAAGGAATGTCCCCTGATTTCCAGCTCCATTAACTGATTGTAAGGGCGCCATCACTGAGACAGGAAACACCAGGCAGAAGGGAAAGAAGCAGAGTGGGAGGTGAACAGGATGATAATTCTGAAACACCTGTGGATGAGAAATGATGCTATAGAGGAGAAGGCTTTGGGCTGGAGGAAGAGATTTTGCAGCTTTCATTGTTCACGTAAAATACATTTACCATGTATCTAATTTTTTCAGACTCCGCTGATTGAGGTGGATATAAGGATGAGCAAACTGAGCTCCTGTAAATATATAAGATTACTCATGAGATTACAATGACACCACACTTGATAACAACCACTATTACTGAGGGACAGGCAGCAAGCTCGGTAAGAAGTTTCTCCCAAGAGGTAACGGGAAGTCCTAACCTGAATGTGAACAACTGGCATACCTGAAAACCCCATTCAGTGGCATGCAAGGCAAGTCCCTGGGGCACAGCACTTGTCTATGCATAGCTCTATGCTTTATGGACCCCATCTGGGTAGAACTGCAGAGGAGTCAGGGTCCACCTCGAGTCCCTAGCTCACCCCAAATGACTTCATTGATGGGAACAGTTCCAAGGCTGGAACCAACTGGTTCTCTGTCTCTATCTCTCTCCCCTGCCCCTTCTCCTCCATGAAAATAATTTAAGAGTAAGCATCATGATAGCTCAAAGAAGAAAATCTAACTCCTGACCACTAGAGATAGTGGGGGGATGAGTCTGGAGTGACAATCAGCCCCATGCTGATTATGGTTAGACATCAACTGAGTCAGACTGTCCCCTCTAATTCTTTGTGCACTCCTCGGTGTCTCATTTAAGGTAAGCTGAAGATCCCACCTTGTAAGTAGAAATAGTCCATGGGCAGGTGATGCTGGAAAATGAGTGGGAGAAAATTGAGCTCTTTCCTTATGGAACACAGCACTGCCATGGAGTCCTCTGGGTGCAAGCCTACTTAGTTTTGCAAGGTTTGAAAAGCAGTCTCCTTGGCTCATTCTTGTGGATGAGGGAGGAGGTGATTTGGGGACCCAGACATCCCTTGCTGAGACAAGCATCATGTGACCCCAAACAAGTCAAAGTCATCCCATGGCTTCTTGCCTTTAGCCTGGGATCTACCTCCACAGCTTGATGTGGAGAAAAACCCAATCATCTACCAGACCTTCCTTCTCTTCCAGAAACCCCTCCTTCTGATTATCTCAGCCGCCCTAAAAGAGGCTCTATGATGTGAGAGCAGTACACTGGAGTTTGGAAAGTCGTTTAAGGCCTGGAAAATGTTCATTGTGCTAGCAATTCACCATCTGGGGAAAAACAAACCCAAACTGAAGTTACACTACCTTTTGATCAAAACTCAGATGACTGGTTTCCTCCATGGTGGTGATAGCTACTGCGTTGTCGCATTCCACCGCCGGAGCATCGCCGTGGCAGACACGGGGACCAAACATGAGTGCGTGGCGGGCTCTGTCATGAAAGGAGGGCTCGTACATATTAATCAACGTGAAACCGGAGACAAAAGTGGAGAGACAGCACCTGATGTTCTTTTCAACCGAGGTCCCCGGTTAATTCCAAACCTATTCTGCAGGCTGGCTGTCAGGCAACTGAAGGATGATCAGTCTTCGGCTGGAATTAAAGCCTGCTGTGATGTTAATGAAGAACCGCCAGTGGCTTTGCTGGAAGGTAATTTAGATCTACATAATTATGACTTAATCCCTCACCCCACGACATCAAAAAGGTCTCTACCCTAGTGCAAGCTGCATGATTTCATGCCACAAAGAGTACAGCTGGGCGACTCCTGTTCCCTTTTGTGTGTAATGCTCACATCAGTCGTGATAGCGTTATTAAATGGTGTGACCCGACCCACTTCTTGCTTGCAGGGTGCTATCTCCTAATCAAAACCGCAAAATGTGGCTGAGCAGGCTGCGAAAAGAAATCAAGATCTGCATCTTAAATAGGAGATTAATTGCTCTGGACAGGAAAGTTGCTGACCAGTGGGGAAGATTCAGATCCTCCCCAACAACTTCAGAGCTTTGGTGGTAGCCATTGGAGCTGTCATTAGCAGTTAGAGGTGAAGAAATCCTCAGTGTTGTCTTTGGCACCACAGTCCTGGCTCTGGGGACAACTGTCATGGCAGAGAATTGCCCTGGGACACATCCTCATCGCACACACAACAAGCTCTGGGGACAAGGAGAGCTTTTATTGAAGCAGTTATGCTACCTGGCCTTCATCCTCCAGGAGAGACAGAAGATCTGTTGAGTCAATAGTCCCTTTAGAAAAGAGATGGAAATCTGGGAGCTGGGAGCTCATCCTGAATCATAGCTACTTATTAGCCTGTTAATTAGAGGCTCATGGTTCAAAGCCACTCTGGAAGAAAAATCTGCATTATTCAATCCCCAAAATAACCAGCAAAAAGCCAGCCTGGTTGCATGGCTCAAATAGTAGAGCATAATTTGAGCAAGAAAGCCCTGCACACATGAGGCCCTATGTTCAAACAGAGGAAGAAGAAGAAGAAGAAGAAGAAGAAGAAGAAGAAGAAGAAGAAGAAGAAGAAGAAGAAGAAGAAGAAGAAGAGGAAGAGGAAGAGGAAGAGGAAGAGGAAGAAGAGGAAGAAGAAGAAGAGGAGGGGGGGGGAGAGGAGGAGGAAGAAACGATTAAGTCAACCCCAATAGTTGAACCAGGTGCAAAGCAAGTCTTTTGTGTTATAATGCATGAAAAAGTTCTGAGTGATTCTGGCCAGAATCTTCCAAGGAGAGACAGTAATTATATCACGCTTTAGGTAAAGAGGTCAGGAATGCTTTCAGAAGCAAATAGCATTTGTACATCGAAGTCATAAATCCCAGTACCTCAGAACCTGACCTTATGTGGAGATAGGATCTTGTGGATGTAATTAATTAAGATGATATCATACCAGAGTAAATTAGATCTCTAATCCAATAAAAGTGGATTTATTTTTTAAAGGGCTTGGGGCTGAAGATATATGCTGCTCCAAAACAGGGTGCCTTGGCATTTGAGACAGCAGCAACAGGAAGACCACTAGACCATAAAACCAGGACGGTCAGACTTTCTTCCTCCTTCTCCCTTGACCCTCATGATCCAAGCGTTTTCTGCCCTGTGGTAGAGGGAAGTAATGGCCTACAGGAAGTCAAAAAGAATCTTTTCTAGCCCCCACTCCCCTCCCCACTAGATAATACCCCTTTATCATTCTTCTGTCCAACTGGCCAGAACAATACTAGATTTCCCCATTTCTTTGTAACTTTATATACAAAGGCTCTTATATCACCTAAGCTTATAGTCATCAAAAATGGTAAACATGTTACATTTATTCCATGATGAATAAATTTGCATGTTTTCCCTTATTAATTTGCCTCTTGTTTTAGTCCTAGTCATAAATTATATTCAAAACAAAAGGATATTAACCTTTCTCCACTACAAGGGGAAATTTGAGGAACAGATATACCCATGGGGAAGTGTCATATGAAGACCAGAGGTATGTTGCCATGAGCCAAAGAGCTCACAGAAGCTAGGGGAGAGGCTGGAATAGATCCTTCCCCACCAGCATCTTCAGGGTACTGTGGCCCTGCTGGGTCCTGACTTCAGCCTTGTAAGGGAATCAATTCCTGCTCTTTTCAGCTGCCAGTATATGGTATTAGATTACAGCAGCCCAGGCAAACTGGATTTGTGGGCAAGGAGACAATGGAGCCTCAGGCAAAAGAATAAACATAACCTTCATGGCTAAGAGCATGCCTCTGCATATTGAAAAGGAGTATGGGATTGGATATTATGGACAAGCAATGGATGACTATGAATTCTGGGAAGACATGAGCTTGCATGGGAGACTTTGCTGGGTTTCCGCTTTGATTTGTTTATATATCTTTTGTCTTAAAATGCTTTGAGAGGACTGATGAGATGAACTCCAAGGCCCTTCTCTACAGAAAGGAAAACCAAGGAGCAGCTGAGTTAAGAAGAGCTGGCATTTACCTGAGAAAGAAGCCAAGAAAGTCTGAAGAGGAAAAATGGCGGCAGAACAAGAAAGAAGGGACAGGAAATGGAATTATGTGTGGACCTAGCAAATGTTTGTGAGCGGGCAGTGCAAAGGGGCAGAACTGATCCTAACATTGTCAGGGTTTTGATCCTGGTGAGTAAGGTGGCCACAGTGCTGTGAACAGATGTAGTAAGGGAGGGGGGGCCTTGTAGGCAGAGTTGGGCACTTCCTTTTGCACACACTGTCTTTAAGGTATTGATAATGCCTCTAAGTGAAGACTCCAGCAGGACCTTGAACTTGGGAGAAAAGAAAAGGAAGAAAAAAAGAAAGGAAAAGAAAGGAAAAGATCATTTACATCAACGAGAAGAGCTGATGCCAGCTAAGAAACAGTTACACTCTACATTAACAAGTCCTCCATGGGTGTGTGTGTGTGTGTGTGTGTGTGTATGTGTGTGTGTGTGTGTGTGTGTGTACGTGTGTGAAGTACAATTGGCAAATAAGAAATTCTAGCTGCAAAATCTGCCCAAACTTTGCTGTCAGTAAAGTCTCTTTGTGTGCAAGGATAAAGTTGTGCAAAGTGTTTGTTTCTCAACAGGAAAAACAACAGCGGGACCTCTAGTGAGTGATCCTCTGGTTGCCCTCCCCACAGGAAGCGGAAGTAGAACCTCTGGTAAGATGGAAGCTCCGGCTTTCTTTGGAGAGTTAATTAGCAGGTGAGTGTGGAGCTCTCTGCCTGAGAGGAAGCTGGGTCATCAGAGCATTCTTAATTGATGCAGATCAGAAAAAGGGACAAAAGCAACAGCCTCAAGCAGACCTTGGATGCTTTTAGTTCCAGAAAGAATGCCTTTTCCTTAAAGCAAAGTAAGAAACGCCTTGGTTAAGCTACACAGTGAAGGGTCCTGGAATATGCCAAACCTGTACCTAGCCATCACTCCTTCGGTGCTTAAGCACTAATCAGGCCATTCACACTGAATAATACCTGCAGTGATCTCTTGTCAGAAGCCTCGTTAAGCCGAACAACAGTGAATAAGATCACACACAATGGGCTTGTTACCAAAACCACTCGCTGTCTCACTTCTATTCAATGAAACAAGAATGTGAGCCATGGTGTCACTTGAAATTTTCTAACAGCCCCATTAAAAAGGGAAAAGAGACGCAGATGAAATTAATTTTACCTATGCTCTTATTTAACCTGGTATGTCCAAAGTATTTTTAAATTATTTTTTGGCATAAAGTCTTCAAATTCTAGAGTGTATTTTATACCAAAACCCAAAACATACTCAGTTGTAGTAGCTGGATTCCAGATGTTCAGCAGCCTCATGTGCCTGGTGGCAACCCATTGAACAACTCAGTGCTTTAATCTTGGACTTGAACTCAAGGCCTAGGTGCTATCCATAAGCTTTTTTGCTTAAGGTAAGTACTCTACCGCTTGAATCACAGCTCTTCTTCCAGCTTTTTGGTAATTTATTGGAATAGTCTCCTGGACTTTCCTGCCTGGCTTCGAAGCACAATCCTCAGATCTTAACCTCCTGAGTAGCTAGGATTACAGGTGTGAGCCACCAGCACCCAGCTCAGTGCTATTTTTTGAGCAGAAGACTTCAGTACTTGCTACATTCTCTACTTAGGGAATTTAATCTCAATTTCAAAGTGTATGTTTTTTTGTTTTTCATTTTTTACAGCCATGAACCTAGGGAATGGTGAATGAAAGTTGTTTTTCCTTCTTGATAGTGAAAGGGGAAACCAGAATTTCTTATGGCAAGGGCCTGGAGAGCAAGAGGACTACCATTCTTGATCATTGTCTATGAACTATATTTACAGTATTTCATTTAAATAGCATGTCAAATCGTGACAGTACATTTGTTACCCCCATTTTTCAGAGAAGAAAAGTTAAGATAAAATGGGCTTAATACCTTGCCCACGTTTATGCTCAACTAACAGTGTTACCAATACAAAGCCTAACTTCTCAGTATTAATAGTCCTTTAGCTCTGAGTAACGTAAAGACAAAAGTCATCCCCACTGATAGAGGTAGATTTCCTTATTTACGGCATTGAATGCGTCACATGGTGCAAGCCATGTGACATCACAATTTGATGACTTCAGTGGAAGCATGGATCCATCCAGTCTACCTCCACTCATGCTCCCCACTCCACCTCACCCCCACAGGTTCCACTAAGCAGAGCACTGAAACTACTAGTAGCCCGATCATGTTGTCACACAGAAAGGAAACCTCATCCAGAGACAGAGGCTAAGCCTGTTGCCCTCTCTCTACATGGGAAATGTAGTACCTCCTTTCAAATTAAATACTAGTTCCCATGGACTGAGGGATGATTTTATTTGATCAACATTTTGGAGGAGGTCTTTCCTTAGGCACAGCCTTAGAAAATCCCAGGATAACAGGTGGACTCATTGCAACAATGAGATGTACAAGTCGTTATGTCGAAAATGAACTTTACAACTTTGGTGGGGGGGGGGGGGCGGGGAAGATTGGGTGGGGGGCTGGGGAGAGAATGGAAAGGGATGGGAAGGGGAAACAAAGGAGGAGGCTACAATGCTTGATAAGAAATGTACTCATTATCTTGCCCATGTAATTGTAACCCCTCTGTACAGTATTTTCACAATAAAAAAAAAGAAAATCCCAGGATACACACAAATTATAACAAGAAAATAGAGCAGTAGATAACAGCAATGAGAATTATGCTACATTTATTTTTTTAAATAAGTTGAAGATAGCTCATTGGAGAGAGGACTACAAAATAGAGAGCAAGGGTTTAGAAGAAAGGTCAAGTAACTGGAGGTGTGGTTTATGGTAGTATAATGAGTTTTAGGACAAACATCTCAACAGACTATCTTCATCCATCCATCCCAATATGCCAAATATGAGTAGTAATGAAGGGCAGAGAAAAGAAGATTTAATCCACAAGATCACATTGGGAAGAACGGATAAAGAGGTTCATTGGCCCCAAGTCTAACTTGCAGGAACTAACAGGGATCTTAAGGCTTTATAGAAAGGGGAAACAAAGGAGTGGGTTAGAGTTTATATAGCAGACAGAGCAGGTAATCTTGGGTCTGACTGATCACTAACTCAGTTCTAGTTCTTCAAGGGGTTGAGAAGGTGCTATGGTTGCCATCACTTGAAGGGTGCAGTATGAGTTCTATTATTACTCTGTTCCAGGCTACAACCTCACCATCACGGAAAAATGCTCTTATTTTAGGGGCAATCTCATCATGGGATCCTGGAGAAACTCTGGAGGAAAAAAGTTAGGGGCAAAAATAGAACCAAAGAGGACAAAATTGAGTCAGTTAGACCAAAGACCGGTTCCTTCCTTCTGTAGAGCATTCCAGTAGCTTGTGGGAAGGCCTGGGTTTGATTCCTAGCACTACATAAACAAACAAACAACTGAAAGATAAATCAAGAAAAGGGTGAAATGGAAAAGATGGTAGGTGAAGGACTTAACCCCTCCGCTCTGGGCCCAAACTTTTTATGTATCTAAAGATGAAGGATTGACTCCCACCTTCTTCCCCCAGGTCAACTCAAACACCAGGTGTGTGCTCATGTGCTTGATGGGAGGCAGGTCATTCTGACCTTGTCTTGACTTAACGTTTCCTCACCTCAGGTGGATTATTCCATTCTGGGTCTGGCCCAGGGTCACTACCCTTGACCCCCAAGAGACCATAGCTTGGTTTTTTATTTTCTACTTCCTTGTAAACTCATATAAGCCTGACCCCAATTCCACCCCCTCATACAACCTCCAATTCCACAGGAAGGTTGGCTACCCCTCAGTGTTGGAAGATCAAGCCCAGCGTTTTCCTTTCTCCTCCATTTTTCTAACAGTAGGTACCCTGGGTCCTGGTCCTGCTGCTGCTGCCTAAAATGGTGGCAGGAACCGACCACCCTCTTCTTCCCCATCCCTCCCTCCATTTGCCTCCCTTTTCTGTCTCACCTGGTCAGAAATGGATCCCTGGTCTTCACTTTCTGCTTAGCTTACTCTGTTGTAACTAAGCTCCCTTTACTAACGTACAGTTAGTTGAGGTCAGACACACGCTTTATCTTAGGTTGATATCTTACTCTGTCCTTATCATCGTATTTCTGCACATTGTAGGTACTCCTTGCACACAGTAGGCACTTCATATTTGGGGAAAGTGAATGGTCAGGAAGAAAATCTCAAATGCCCTATGAGTTTAAGGCCATGAAGGAGTTAAGAGTACAAAGAACACAGAGGCCATTGAAAAATTCATTGGAACTTGAGAGAGAGGAATGGCAGATGCTGCTGAGAAGAGCCAAATTGGGAGAAGAGGTTGCAGGCAGGGTGCAGCCCACAGACCCTTGAAGAATCCAGAAGAAATCTGAGACCAGGCATTATCTCATTATCACATTAAAGCACTTGAGCATAGGATGGCTGCCCTTTGTTGATAGATACCTGTTTGATCTTATAAAGGAACAGGGGGAGAGAGGTTTCCTATGGCTTCTTGTGAAATTGCTCTGCCTTTCACAGAGAATGCTCTTTAAATTACAAATGAGAAATGAATGTGAAATGATTAACTGCTACAGATTACTTTTTAAAAAAAGAAGAAGAAAAACAACAACCTGAAGAAAAGTCAAAATAGCTTAAGTAACCATTTAACCATTAGAAACATCCAAAAGCAGTAACCATTGAGATAAATAATAAAAGACTCATGGTAGTTAGCTGTTGAAGACAGCCATTTTTAGAACTCTATCCTCCAGCCCACAGACTTCAATCCCATTCTGCTACTTAGAAGGCTGGTGATATTCAGGAGTTTAGAGTTTAAATTCCTGAGCAGGAGGAAAGAAAGGGACAATTCTATAATCTGCTTTTGAAAATTTCTATAGGAGGGAAGTCTTTCAATCCTGAAATTACTTCTGAGTTTCCTTGACAGAGCTCAAAAGTCCTTTGATCCATAAAGCTAGGTGGCTAGAGAATGTATTATCAATGTATTATCATGTTCTTGCTTTAGAGAAAACAAAGAATTGAGTCATAGCAAAGCAACTTCAAGGACTTAATCACCTAAAAATGGTGATTTGTGTATACACCAAGAAATCCAAAGATTGGCAGCCCAAGAGTTTTAAATGGGAAAGCTCAACAACATAGCCAAAGACACAGGTCTGAATGTGTTGTGTGTCTCTCTCTGCCATGCATCCTTTCAGCCTGTAATGGGACCTCAAAAAGGCTGACAAGAATCCCAAGAACCCCATGGGAAATGTCACCATTCATGTAAGAAGACAACCTCCATCTTCCTGGGCAGCCTTGCACAGGAAGTTGCTCCCAAAATCCTTGCCAGCATAGATTCATTGGCTGCTAGACAAGTGTCATGTGACCATCTTAAACCAATCACCAGCAAGAAGCAGATACTTGGACTGGTAGATGCCACTCAAGGGGCTGTAGCTGGACGAAGCTACTGGAAGTTGACATTCTTGAAGGAGATTGATTTTATGTTTGAAAGGAGTAGGGGAGAGGCAAGGGACATAGAAGTTAGGTTGCTAGCTACTGGGGTGTATTCCAGCATGAGCTTCTAATGATTCAGTATTTAATTTTATTTGTTATGCTAATGTTAGGATTATTTTTCCCTCTAAGTAATTTTCAGTACCATTTTGATAGAATTTCAGTGTTTCACGGGGTTCTCTGAATGTGAAAGACTGAACCTTGGGTTCAAAACACCTGGGATCAGCTGTGCCTCACACCTGTAATCCTAGATACTCAGGAGACTGAGATCTGAGGATTGCTGTTCAAAGTCAGGACAGGCAGGAAAGTCTGTGAGACTCTTATCTCCAATTAACCACCAGAAAACTGGAGGTGGTACTGTGGCTCAAGTGGTAGAGTGTTTGCCTTGAGCTGAAGAGCTTAGGGACAGCACCCAGGTGCAGAGTTCAAGCCCCACAACAGACACCTCCCCCCCAAAAAAGAATAAACGACACCTGAGATCTTTTTATTGTTGTTATACCACAAAGTAGTAACCTATGTTTGTGCAAAGATGAGTTACCAAATCTCCCTAAATTCCATTTCCTCATCTGAAAAATGAGGATAATAGTTCTTACCTCAAGGCAAGACATTTTTCTTAAATATTGAGGGTAGAAGGCATGTGTAGCCAGTCTAGCAAATTAGGGGAGCCCCTTTTTGGTATATTCTTTGTCTCTTCTCTAGGTTTTGGCACTCCGTTGTCCACTGTTTTATGATGGGCTAAAAAAGGGGCTTGGTTCACTAGACAAAACCTCACCTTCTTTTCCTTAGCAGTGGCCTATAGCTTCACATTTAGCACCTGTCAATATCTTTGTATTTACAATATTCACCTATCTTTCCGAGTTTCTCCAAATAGATCATGGGTTAGACTAAGCAAACTAAGCACTTTTCTTTCCCTCCCTCCCTCTCTCCCTCCTTTCCTTCCTTCCTTCCTTCCATTTTGTGTTGATACTGGGGCTTGAACTCAGAGCTTTGTGCTCTCATTTTGCTTTTCCACTTAAGGATGGCACTCTACCACTTGAGACATACCTCCACTTCCAGCTTTTTTGGAAAGTAATTGGAGATAAGAGTCTCTCAGACTTGTCTATCCTGGCTGGCTTCAAACCAGAATCCTTAGACCTCAGATTACTGACTAGCTAGGATTATAGGCATGAGCTACTCCCCCCACCCTCTCCAGGCCTGGCCCTCTTGTTGTTTATTTTGTCTTCTTAAAATTCCAGGAACAGAAAAGCTTCTATTCAGTATGTAAATTGCAAAGAAAGGCTGCCATTTTCCAACGGTGTCCCTTTTTAGTTCTGCAGTGATGTCATGAGAGGAATGACTGCAAAATGAACAGAGCTCTCCTCCGAGGAGTCACTGGGAAAGCAAGGGAGGGCTAAGGCTGCGCTCCACATTTCATTTTGAAGGGGCTGCCATCTTTTCTGCTGACTCACCCCTCTCTCAGCCTGTCTTGGCAGCTCTCTTTTAAATGCTTGTTGTTGGAGAGGGAGTTCATGTTTCTCTATCCTACTGGAGTGGCTCAAAATTTATAGCTTCGGTCTTCTTCGATTTGCTGCTTTTCTCTAGGAGCTGTGTGTTTACCAGACTTGCTTTAATGGGGGGGAAAAGTCTAGTTTTCTAATACGGGTCTTGAGTTTGGAGTGGCGATGGCCCTATCTTGAGGTTGAATTTGTACACATTTCTCATTCTGTGATATTTCCTTCCCTCAGTGCTTCAGCATTTGGGGTGTTGAACTCAAAATCATAGCTGTGTCAGTTTACAACTCAGACAGATTCTTCAGTTTGTCTCTTCATTGAAATGCTCATCCCCATCCTCTCAGTGTAAATACAGGAATGGGCCTACTTAACAGTGAAATATATTCCATTGCTACATTTATTACCAGCAGTCAGTAATTAGGTGTGTGGTCAAACATGGTGACACGGGTAGAGCAGCATTTTGGGGGAGAAGGGAAAAAGGATGTGTTAGGTCTGTTTAGCAGACACTTCCATCTTGAGGCTCCTGCTCAGGATTGTGCATAACATCAGCTCAAAACAACAAGATCACTCTTCTCACCCCTTCCCCCAAAGTGTTACCTTAACACCTTAACACTTGGCCTGAACAAAAGTACCATCTTGTACCCCAGCTGACCACAGGTGACATCCTGTGCCCCAAGGGACCCTCTACTACATCCTTAGTTACCCGCATAGCAACCCTGAACCTCTATCCAGACTCCTCCTGACCTCCCAGCACTGGTGAGCAGGTAGCCCCCTCCTTCCTTCATGACCTACTTGCCTGCCCTTAGAAAACTCTGCCATCTGCAAGCTGTGGGCTCTAGCCCTTTGCTGGAGACCCCCTCCTCAGGCTTCTCTCCTCAGTAAATCTGTGCTGGCATTGATTCATCTCCTTGCCTATTTCCTGCACCTGCTTGGGTTCTAACAGAATGGTAAGGCATAATTCTACTGTAAACCCAAGTCCTGTGCCCTGTAAGAGTGGGAAAATATTTTTTTTTCTTCTACCCATCTTATTTTCATTCTTTGTGGTCTCCAAAAGAGATTAGCAAGAGAAAAGCGTATCCATGCATTTAATGTAAGTTTTCCATGACACTAAGTAGTTAAACTCATGTTAAGGTTTGTATAAGAAATGTCTATCACAGGGCTGGTCCCGGCTGGTGGTTGGATTGAGAGGTAATTGGCTCATCGGGCTGCTAACCTCATTACTGGATTAATACATTCACGAGTTTGTAGCTGAATGTGCTATTATTGGATGTGGGGCCTGGTGGGAGGAAATAGGTCCATGTGAATGTGCTTTGCTTGTGAAGGTTATTATCTTGTTGACTCTACCTCCTCTTCCTCTTTCTCTCTCTGCTTCCTGGCTACCATGTAGTAAGCAGCCTCCTCCACTCTGATTCCTAGGATAGTCTGTTTTGCCTCAGGTCAAGTGAAGCCATCTGGCTATGGACAGAAACCTCTGATACTTACTACCAGTCAAGATCTAAATCTTAGAATTTGAGCTGTGGCTCCTGTGGTAGAGTGCCAGCCTTAAATGAAAAAGCTAAGGGCCAGCCCTCAGCCCTGAGTTCTAGGCCCTGCAGTCCTGACGTTGGCATTTTTGAATTCCTGCCTCTTACCTGCTTTCTTATCACTGGAACACTGGAAGCAGCGTTGCTGAGTTTGTTCCTGCTGTCCAGACTTTAACCACAGTGCATCCTATCCTTTCGCTATCTTCCCTCTGCTGTTCCTCTATTCCTGTCTAGGAAATTCAAAAGACAACCTCTTACTCCAGTCTCGGCCTTTTTGATGAGGACTGTTGTAAAACAATATAGATTTCTTTCCTCTTTACTCAGAAAAACGAATGTCTTTTATGGTCAAAAGAAAATTAGTAGCAGCTGAAAGTGGAATTTTAATGATACTACAACCTAATTGTTATGCAGCTTTAACTTTAAATTCTACAGCCTCTTCACAAGTTCCTATTAATTCATCAGCTAAATAATGTGGCTGCTACTAAAGATTCTGACATCTAATTCTCTGCCTGCACAGGTTTATTGCCAGGGTGAAAATACTTTGTCTTTTTTACTTTCATTTTTAAAAACAAGCATAATGAAAAAATAAAATATTGTTTAGGATTTATCTAAGAAGTTGTGTCAGCTTCTTTGAGAAATGGTTGGATGAGGAGATATGAATCAAATTCAGAAGTCTTCTCTTCTAGCTAAAGTCATTATTTGAATACGTTTGAGCTGATTGGTCACAGAAAAATTTTCCATATTTTCAACTATGATCTGCACACATGTTTTAAAATTGTTTATACAGCATGAGTAATTTTTGAGGTATCAAAAGATTAGCAATTATCCCTGTAACCTTGTAAATGGTGATGGTTGTCCTGGGAATAAGTTGGGTTTTCAGAATATCCCACCCATACTGCAGCGATCATTTCCATCTGTGGCCTGGACCTAATCTAGCTCTTTTAAGAGCTGCTGTTGGAAGGTCATGGGAGGTTAGCAAGGTTTGGGCAACATCTCATGATTAATCAGCAATGGGGGCAGCTGCCAGGTGTGGAAGTACTGTAATTCCAATTACTCACGATCTGACCCTACGGTAATAAGACTGCGGATATGTTTTACAGAATGGTTTACCTCAAACCCAGTTAGATGCAGAGGGACATTCCAGACTTGATATGTCAGTAATATAGGCAAACTTGGGTGGGAATGAAGATTGTCCAATTAGGAAGCCATGTATATAGAAGAAAAATGAGCTAAGTGAAGAGAGAATCCCTTTGATCAACAACAAGCAAAATGAAAAGAAATAGAACACATGGGAATGTGCACAGTCTCAAGTCAGTGCTCAATCTGTCTCTTCCACCCCTGCCCCCCACCTCCCCTTCTTCCTTGTCCTACTCATACTAGGCAAACCCTACCACTGAGCTGTAGACTCTGGTTGTTTTAACTTGCTGTAAAAATCTTAGTCACTGCTCAGCAGGGAGTGTTTTCACTTTGAAATCTTAACCTTTACAAAGAAAAACATAATTGCCTTCTTTCACTTCTCTTGCTTCTCCCTTCCCCACCAAGGAAGGAAGGAAGGAAGGAAGGAAGGAAGGAAGGAAGGGAAAAGGAAAAGGAAAAAGTGTGAGAAGTAACTCTTGGGTCTCTCTGACTCAACCCTCAATTTCCAAACAGGATGTTGAGAACCAAGGTAAGTATCTCTCTGGACTAATTACTTCCATTGGCTCAGTTCAGATGATTGGTTTATGTGCACTTATCATTCCTATCAGGCAGAGGCCCACTCAGAATTCTCTGCAGAGAATTTAACATGATAGTTTCAGAGGTAAGGTCAGGGCCAAGGGAACTAACAAGGGATGTATGATATCCAGGGCAGGAAGCTGAGGGATCAAGGAAGTAAATTATATAATAAATATATTATATATTAGTATCTTTTCACAAGAGCTGCTTGGAATATTTGCATTGTCTAAGATAATATAGCAGACAGTGCATTATATTAGGTAATATGTATATATTATATTTATATTATGAAATACATTATTAATATATGAAGTATATAATAATTTACGATGTCAACTATATTTATATTAGATAATGCAAATGCAGTACAAATGCATTTATAGATAACACATTTGCATAATATTAGATAATCTGACTATGTTTATGTAATATATATTATGTATACATTTATATAGATTTATATACTTATAAGTTTATATAGATATTTATATTAGATAAATAATCAATTACATTAGATAATGATATAAATATAAAAGATTCATATTTTATAATAGAAATAATATATTGACAAATAAATAAAAATAAAAGTAAATAATATAAACATAGATAAGTAATATAAAAATAGATAAATAATATAAATATAAAAGTCAATTCAAAATGGATTAAAACTTAAACTTAAGACCTGAAACACTGAAACTACTAGAAGAAAATATAGCAGAAAATACTCTTGGTATTGATTTTGCCAATGATTTTTCAGATTGACACAAAAGAATAAGCAAGAAAAGCAAAGTTAAACCATATTGCACTCAACTAAAAAGCTTCTGCACGTGCAGGGTATCGTCAGAGTAACTGAGAGCAGATACTTGCAAATCATTCATCTGGTAAGGAGGTAATACATAAGGAATTCAGAAAACTCAATGGCAAAAAAACAATTCAAATGAGACAGTGGGAAAAAGATCTGAATATTTTGTTCAAAAAAATGCCTGTAAATGGCTAAGTCATTAGACAAACAAATGCTGGCAAAGATATGAAGCAAAGGGAATCCTGTGTGCTCCATTTTGGAGAACAATATAGAGTTTTCTTAAAAAGTCAAAAAATAGCCAGGTACTGGTAGCTCATACCTGTAATCCTAGCTACTCAGAAGACTGAGCTCTGAGGATTGCGGTTCAAAGCCAGCCAAGGCAGGAAAATCCATGAAACTTTTATCTCCAATTAATCACAGAGAAGACCAGAAGTTAGGCTGTGGCTCAAGTAGAGTGCTAGCCTTGAGCAAAAGATGCCCAGAGACAGTGCTCCGACTCTGAGCTCAAGCCCTATGACTGGCAAAACAACAGTGAAAAACTAAAGCATAAATTGGGATGATTGAAACTGTTTGTTTTGGTTTTTGGTTTTTGGCTAGTCATGGAGCTTGAACTCTGGGCCTGGGCTCTGTCCCTGTGCTCTTCAGCTCAAGGCTAGCACTCTACCACCTGAGCCACAGCACCACTTCTGGCTTTTTCTGCTTATGTGGTACTGAGGAATCGCACCCAGGGCCTCATGTATGTGAAGCAAGCACTCTACGACTGAGCCACCTTCTGAGCCTGGGATGAGTGAAGTTTCAAGGCCAGCCTGGACAGTTAGTAAGACTTTATCTCAGCAAATAAGTTCAATGTAGTGGGATACAACTGCAATCTCAGCTACATGGTACTCATAGGTAGGAGGATTGTGCAAGGCCAGCCAGGGCTAAAACATGAGACCTAGCTCTGAAAAATAACTAAAGCATAAAGAGCTAGGGGCACAACTCCAAGAGTGGAGCACCTGACTAACCATTATGCAAGGCTCTGAGTTCAAAAATCTCAATACCACAACAAAACATTTTAAAAACAATTACCCTAGTATAAGATACAGCAATCCTACTTCTGGCTATATATATTAAAGGAGATACTATCAGGATTTTGAATAGATGTTTGTACCCCCATGTTCACTGAGATAACCTAAATAATGCCTATCAAAAACTGAATGACAAAAGTGTGATGTATATATGATTAAAGAGATCCTGCCTCTTGTAATACTGTGAATGAACCTGCAGACACTATTCTGGGTCAAACTGAGCAGAACAAATAATTCAGGATCTCAAATGTAGACTCCTTTAAAAAAGTCAAACTTAAGCCAGGCACTAGTGACTTATGCCTGTAATTCTAGCGATTCAGGAAGTTGAGATAAGAGGATTGCAGTCTGAAGCCAGGCTGGGAAGAAAAGTTTTTGAATTGTGTATCTTCAATTAACCAGCAAAACGCTGGACAGGAGGATTGGTTCAAAAATATCAGGGGTAGAATTCACCCCTCTCTCCCTGGGGCTTTGAGTTGTGTCAGATGTTGGTCAGAGAGTACAAAGTTTCAGGCAAGGTGAGTAAGTGCTAGAGATCTATGATATACATTGTGATCGTTATAGTTGACAATAATACATTAGATATCTAGATTTGCCAAGAGGGTTCATCTTAAGTGTTCTCACCACACATCTCACACACACACACACACACACACATACACACACACTGCACAACAGAGCAATGGAGAAGGATGAGAGAAATGGAGGGTAAGGAGACAGGAAGGAAAGAAAGAGAAAACAAAGGGAGGAAAAGAAAGAAAACTATTTGAGGTGGTGATATATTCATCTAATTGTAACAATCATTTCACAATGTGTGCTTATGCTGAACATCAAGTTCTATACCAGAACTATATACAAGTTTGTCGCTTATAGAGAAGTAAAGCTGAACTACATTGGATTTACAAAAAATAAATAAATAAATAAAACAGGGTTTAGGCCAGGTGCTGGTGGCTCACGCCTGTAATCCTAGCTACTCAGGAGGCTGAAATCTTAGGATCGAGGTTCAAGCCAGCCCAGGCACGACAGTCCGTGAGACTCTTATCTCCAATAAACCACTAGAAAACCGGAAGTGGCGCTGTGGCTCAAGCGGTAGAGCGCTCTCCTTGAGCTGAAGAGTGCAGGGACAGCGCCCAAGCCCAGAGTTCAAGCCCCACAACCAAAAAAACAAAACAAACAACCAAACAAAACCCAGGATTTAGAATCACAGGCCACCAAAGTAAAAAAAACAAAAAACAAACAAACAAAAAAACTGGGCTACATTAAGAAAAAAAAATCACTTTCTGTACCTCAAAGTTTACAATCAACTGTGAACACAACATGTGAAGTAGGAGAAAGTACTTGCAAACCACAAATCTCGGGGTTAGGATCCAAAATACATATAATCCCTACAATTTAAAAAAAAATGGGGGGAGAAGAGAGAGCTGAACAGGCATTTTTTTTTCCCCAAACAAATAACCACACTTTGATACACATTCATTAGGATGGCTACAAAAACCTGAAAATGACAAGTGTTGATGAACATGTGGAAAATTGAAAAATGTAAGCAGTGTGGTTGGGAATGCAAAATGATATGCCATTATGGAAAACTTGTATGGTGTTTTCTCAAAAATAATACAATCACATATGATTTTAGTATTCTCACTTACGATATTCACCCCAAAAAATTGAAAGCAAGATTTTGAAGAGATGTTTGTACAGCAATATTTAGAGCATTATTATTTACAGCTACCACAAAGTAAATGCAATTCAAGTGTTCATTTATCGGTGACTAGATCACTGAAATAGGATATAGACAGGCAATGGAATATTATTCAGCTCTGATACCAGCTACATCATAATTGAAACTTGAAGATATGATTAATAAGTCTATCACAGCAAAGGCAAGTATTAGAAGATTTCACTTATATAAGGTAATTAAAGTTCTCATATTCATAGAGACAGAAAGTTGAGTGAGGGAAAAACTACCTGGTAGATATTGTTTAATATGCACAGTTTCTATTAAGGACAGTAAGATTTGAGATGGAGGTGTAGGTATTCCCTAGCAATGCCAACGTACTTAATGCCACTATTATGTGCACTTAATGATGGCTAATGGGTAACTTGTATGTTGTTTATTTTACCCCATTTTTTTAAAGTATAGCATTCGGAGCAGCTTAGTATCTAAGGAGAAATTACTCCATGAATTTTTTTTTTTAACTCTAGGCCTGTCCACTATCCTTGAGCTTTTTCACTCAAAGCTGTGTTCTACCCCTTGAGCCACAGTTCTACTTTCAGCTCTTTGGTACTTAATTGGAGATCAGAGTCTTACAGACTTTCCTGTCCTGGCTGGCTTTGGACTACATTTCTTAGTTCTCAGCCTCCAGAGTAGTGAGGATTACAGGAGTGAGCCACCAGCGCCTGGCCTAGAAATGCTTTTATACAAAAGAATTTTGTAAAAGCCTTAAATCACTTGCTAAAGAAGTTCAGAGTAAAGATAAGACTCATAAACAAAAATCAAAACATGGGAAAGAGCTGCTATAAGGGACCTCAATTATTAATGAACTTTTAAAAGTGCTCTAAGCCACTAGTTACCATCTATATTGAAAATATCATGCATACACAGAGCTTTTTGTATCTGTAAGACTCTATAAATCAGATAAATAATTCAAATCCAAATTTGCTCACCTGGGTATCTAAGGGCAAAGAGGGGCTAGGGCCAGGCACTGTCCTGTTCTAATGGTAATGGATTTTTGTTCTCTAGAAATGTATGTTGGCAATGTAATGTCCTGTGACTCACTAAAGGCCCTGTGGTGTGATTTCTCTTTTTACCATCCTCTTTCCACTTGAAATCCTAATGTTTGATTGGAAAGGAAAAAATTTTCAAAGCTTACTCATCTGTTTGTCATTTTTTCACAGAAGTACAGCTCTTAGTGTTATTGTTGTTTACATTATTATTATTATTTCTGTGTCCATTCTAGACCTTTTAGTATTATGTGTGTGTGTGTGCATGTGCGAGAGTGCACTGGTATTGGGGCTGCTGAATTCAGGGTCTTGGTGCTGTCCCTGAGCTTTTTTGGTCAAGAATATCACTCTACTATGTGAACCACCTCTCCACTTCTGGTTGTTTGGTGGTTAACTGGAGATAAGAATCTCAAGGACTTTCCTACCCAGGTTGGCTTTAAACCAAGATGCTCAAATCTCAGCCTCCTGAGTAACTAGGATTACAGGAGCCATCAGCCACAGACAACTTTGTAATATTCTTAATGGTTTGCATAAACACGACTGTGAAGAAAGAAATCTGGAGTGCTACCCACACAGTGGTGCAGGAAATGGAGGTGGGTGTCCTGACAGAACTTCCACGAAGCCTGGACAGAGGACAGGACAGCCCTAAAGGATGGGAGGTTCTTTCATAGATTCTCAGGCACTTTTTCTTTGTTGTTTACTTAAAATTTTCCTGTGTTATCAGTTAGTATAGTTTATTTGTTGCCTGGGCCACAGGGTGCCCAGATAGCTATCCAAACATTATTCTTGGTCCATCTGTAAAGCTGTGACATAAGGAGAAGAAGGCGTGAATTGCTGGTCTGAGGAAAGTAGACCGCCGTGGTGCTTTGTCCAACCAATTGGAATGAGACTTGAATACCACAAACAGGCTGAGTAGGAAGGAATGTCTGCTAATTGCTTGAGCTGAACCTTCAATCTTCCCCTGCTCTCGGACTAGAAGTAACACCATCAGCTTTCCCGATTCTCAGGCCCACAGGTTGGTTCTGGAAGTGGATCACCTGCTCCCCTGGGCCTCCAGCTTGCCAGATGCAGATTGCATCCGAAAATTCCATATTATGTCTAGCAGGTATCTACATCTCTACAATGAATGTATGACACACATCATTTCGGTTGTGTGATTCTGGAGAGCCCTGGCTGCTAATACACTTGCATTGTTGGGAAGAGCTGAAGCTTTCTTTTCAGATTTAATAATAGCACAAATTTCCTGCCTACAGTAGCAAAGACTAATATGAAGCTAGTCAGAGTCAGAAAGTAAAGATTCTAACCTCAATCTATTATTCAACTATTGATGGGGCTCTAGACAATCCAGTTGGTATGTATAAGCTAACTTCTGCTGTAATGAAAACAGCCCTATTTGTAAGCTATGATTCTGTGAGTTGATTGCGCAGTTCTTCTGACTTGTCACATCTGGCGTGTGATCTTTGTCTTTGCTCCCTCATGAATTTTGACTTAGTTGGCTGATCTAGTGCTGGATGATCTAGGTACTAGGCGATCTAAGCTGGCTTCATTTATGTCTAGAAATAGGAGGCAGATGGCTAAGACAGACCCAAACTTCTTCACACAGGGTAATCACAGTATCCAAAAGAGCAACAGACAAGAGGATGCAGGACTCAAGCTTGTGCAAGTCTCTGCCTTTGCTATATTTGTTATTGTTCTGTTGGCCCAAATAAGTTACACAGCCAGGCCCAGACTCAACGGCTGGAGAAAGAGACTCCGCCTCTACATAGAGGAAGCTATAGTGTTCCCTTGCCAGAGCAATACACAGTGGCATGAGAACTGATGGCTGTATTTGTGATTAGCACGCTGAATCAGCCTTCTTTAACTCCTCTCAAATCTTATGATGTGGCCATTAGGACTGGCATGGATCACCTCACAGATCTGACTCTAAAGCTACATTACTTCCAAACAATGGTGGTAGAGATTTCAGAGACCAGCCAGTCCTTTCCCACACAGGCATTCCGCTAGCTCATCTCCACTCATGCATGAATATTGCTTTCTGTGTAGTAAGTAAAGCTAAGTGGTTGAGGAACCATTTATGTTTACAAAGTACTTACTAAGTTCAGGGCACATTTTGAAAAAGAGAGCCCTTAGTGGAGAAAGATGACTGAGGAAATTTGGTCTTTTGAGTACAAATAGATATTGTAAAAGATGCCCAAAATGTCCGTCTCAAGCCTTCCAATCTCATGGGCAGCCAGCCTCTGTCTACAATAGACTTCATGTGAAACCAAGAACTACAAAGTCCCTACCTGCTGCTCATGGCTGTCTATGCTCATCTTTCTTTTCTTCCTTTCTTTTAGCTCTCCTCTCCTAGATTTCCACGTAGACATTTTGCTACAGGAGGCAACTTCATCTTCTTCCTCAACTTCCCTCTTCTTCCTAAATTCCTGCGAGCAAGTTTTATTTGCAAACTAGTTACTTCTCAGAGTTGTGCGAAAGCACATCCTAGCTAGCCTCTTTGGCTTTATCTATATTACTCCCTTTTCAGGATGTCCACCCCTCCTTCTCCTGATAGCATCTGTCCATGGCTAAACCTCATTCACGAAGCTCCCGAGCAGCTGTCTTGGGTCCGATATTCTCTTATATGAAGACTCCCCTAGATGGGCCTGGGGCCTTGTTTCATCTGCATCATTGAGAGTGGTAAATGGGAAGTCATGGTCTGCCTGTACCCCCAACACCTTCCCTCCCTGAAAGCCTGGCACACAAGCTCAGGAGACACTATATGAGCTAATCTCCTGGGGGATACTGTTATTACTTTTTTTAAGTGCCTTGCTGTCCAACCATAATGGTCTCTTTCATAAAGAGACCAAGAAAGCCTTCACCTTTTCTGTGTTCATAGCACCTGAAACAGACTTTGCTATACAGTATAGGGCCTTTAAGGTTGTACAAGTTGGTGATATTGGTTACTTCGGTGTCTCTGGGGCTTTACTTGCAGCCCGCATGATTTTTCTCTTCCAGACAGCACCATTGCTGTTCACTAGATGAAGCCTGTGGCTAGTTTCAAAGTAGGTGAGGGAAGTGGCTATGATGAGATTTCCTGCCTATTGTATCTTCTTGTTTTCTGTTTGTTCTTCTAGTTTTGTTGTTGTTGTTTGGGTTTTGTTTGCGTGTTTGTTTTTTGAGACAGGCTCTCACTATGTCGCCCAGGTGGGTTCTGAACACACAGTCTTCCTGTCTCCACCCCACTGAATGCTGGGATTATGTGTGCCACCTTGCCAAGTTTCCTTCTGTTTACATTATTCTATGCCATCGAGATGCTGTGACTATTAAATGTGGCATCAGTCAAGATCTTGCCCCTTCCTGCCACTTCCTGTGATCATTTCTTCCCCACTTCCTCTCATCTTTGAGCTTCTCTGAAGCCTAGCATAACACCCTTAAATCTTCATTTCTTCACCCAAAACATTTCATCTCATCCCTGCTGCTCATCACTTCAGTCATTTTAATCCTTCTCTTTGTGCTTTCCCTGATAGAATATGGGTTTTTGTAGCTGAAGTAAGCTGAGCTAGAAATTCTCAGAAAGCTCCATTCTACTCTGCCCTGACTTTATTCATCATTGGTTTTCCTGGTCTACCTCAGTCTCAGAGCTTTTAAGATCGTCTGTTCCCATACTGTAATTTTTATGTTTGATTTCAATATCAGAATCGGGTTCAGGTTCTCTGCTAGTAGGGGACTCCCTTCACCTCCCCCACCCCAATGCGTTTGGTATTTGCTGGATATGTAATAGGCAGATATATAATAGATATGGTTTGTCTCCAAGCCCTGCCTGAATTTTATTAGATCCCATTAGCACAGCAATTATGATAATAATAATCTGAAGATAGATGATTTCTACAAATTCCTTATTTGTTGTACTCTCTTTTCTCAACTTTATTTATAATCATTATGATTTTGTCTATGAGGTATTTTTGAAGGAACTCTTCTTACCATATTGGATCAAGATCCCAGATGATATTCTTCCAGCCCTTATAGTTTCCATTTTTAACCCCTATGAAAATTCAAAGTAAATGGTTACTTGTGTAGTTATTGGATCAATGTCCAAAACCCACTGAGCTTTTTTTTTTTTGTTAGATAATAAGCTTCCTTTCCCAAGAGAATCATCCTTTCTTCATAGAATGGGATAAGAAAACACAGACAGATGATGTTAACATACCACATTACCTAAAATTGAAGGGTTTCCCCAAAAGATTTTATCAAAGCAGTTGAGTAATACAGTGTGTTGATTGAGGATGTGGACTAGGAAACCAGACTCTTTTCCTTTGAGTCCTGACTTTGTCACTGTCTGACAAAGTGGATTAAAAAGTTTATATACTATTTCTATGCCTATCTTTCTTTATCTATAATATGGTCGTAGTAGTATGAATCTTTACCTGGTAGAGCCCCTGTATGGATTAAATGAATTCAGATATGTATAGCACTTAGCCAGTTGCCCAGTGTAATTATTCATAAACATTACTGTAGTTAAATTTCAATTGTTATATCAGTGTGTACTAGTAATGGGGATTGAACATTCTCTCTCTCTCTCTCTCTCTCTCTCTCTCTCTCTCTCTCTCTCACACACACACACACACACACACACACACAGCTTGCATTTTTATATTTTCTGTAAAGGGACAGCAAATAGTCTCCTTTTCCTAGTGTCAGTTAGCTGTAGCCAGACCCTATGGGGATGAGGCTGGGAAGAAACCCCCTTGGACGTATCTCTACCTTTCAGAAAAATAAATAACTAAGAAGCAAGACAAGCCTAAGCAAAAAGAGATACTTTCATTTCGGTCTTTACATTTATGACTAGCAAGATAATGAAGGGAGGTAATTCTGAAAGCTTTATGTCTGTTTTACCGGTCCCTCAAGCACTGAGAAAGATAATAGTCAATGGATGGTGTCCATAAGGATTTTTTCTCCTTCTCCCCTGACAGCCATTGACAGGATCATTTTGTATTTGCAATTGCTGTCACTGAAGCGCGGAGAAAAGGCCCATGTAAGGCCAGAAGGATGAGGGGACTTTCCTGCAAGGATTTCTATTGTCATCACAATGGCAATAATAGTCACTGTAATTTCCATCCTGCTTTTCTATGGAGTGTCTACCTTGTGGAGCTTAAGGCTATGGGATTTGGGTCACATAAAATGAGACTAGCAGAAAATCATGCTTTGTAATCTTGCAAGAGTATTTTATTAAAAAAAACGGTAGAGAGAACCTTTGTAACAAGATGAGCATAATTAACATTGCAGGTCACTTGATGACTACAATTATTTATAGGATGCTAATAGATTTTTCAGAAGCTTTCAGATGCAATATCAATTTGACAGTCTTCCCCAGCCCCTCCTGTCTCTGGATTGTTAAACCACTGCTAGTTTTCTTTTGTTGTTGTTGTTGTTGTTGTTTTCCCTACAGACCTGGTTTATTATTTCAGGGAAGTGGTTGCAAATTGCAAGTAAGATCTCAGACGTCTTCTGGTAGTTTTTCTTTATTATCGACAATTTAACCATAAAGACAAGAGCCATGTCTTCTAATTTCATTTACACATATTCTCATCTCCTGGCACCCTGACCTGCACAGAGTTAAATTTCAGTGTTAACTGGCTTTCGGACACTAGGGACATCAAACCTTCCCCAAGTATGACTTTGTGGGAAGAGTCCTTTGTGAATATGAAAAATTTCTAAGAGTGGCTGAAGGTGGGGAGACAGAAGGTGAAGACAAGGAAAAGGGGCTGGAGAAGAAGTGACCGGAAGACAAGAAAGACAAGCAAGCAAGAGAGAGAGGGAGGGAGGGAGGGAAGAAGGAAGGGAGGGAGGGAGGGAGGGAGGGAGGAAGGAAGGAAAGAAAAGGAAGGGAAAGAAAGAAGGCAGGAAGGAAGGCAGAAAAGACTAAGGGAGGGAGGGAGGGAAGAAGGAAAGAAGGAAGGGAGGGAGGGAGGGAGGGAGGGAGGGAGGGAGGAAGGAAGGAAGGAAGGAAAAGGAAGGGAAAGAAAGAAGGCAGGAAGGAAGGCAGAAAAGACTGAAGGGAGGGAGGGAGGGAAGAAGGAAGAAAAAGAAAGAAGGGAAAGTAAGAAGGAAGGCAGGAGGAAGGAAGGAAGGAAGGAAGGAAAAAGAAGGGAAAGAAAGAAGGCAGGAAGGAAGGCAGGAAAGAAGGAAAGGAGGGAGGGAGGGAGGGAAGAAGGAAGAAAGAAAAAGAAGGGAAAGTAAGAAGGAAGGCAGGAGGAAGGAAGGAAGGAAGGAAGGAAGGAAGGAAGGAAGGAAGGAAGGAAGAGCAATCCAGAGATTGAATGGGCGAGAAAAACAGAGTGAGCACGCGCACAGGGCAGAACTACAACTCCCAGAGTTCCTTGCGGCCCCACCTCCCCAGACGCCTGTTTCCTAAGCAACCCCATTAAACAAGATGGCAGCCCCCGAGAAAGGTCCCCAGAGATGGGGGGAGCCCCCCCTCGGGCAGAACAACCCACGAAGTGGGGCCCAGCCTCCGCACCCAGAAAAAGAGCGTCCGTCTCCGTCTGCTTTCCCCATGGGACGGAAGCCACCAGGTAACTTCACCAAAACCTCCTCCCACTTGCTCCACCAGCTGGTGCAGCGCTACCAGGATTCCGAAGCGGAAGAAGAGGACCTGGGCGAGGGCGACTGGGAGTCCGACGAGTCCTCCGAGTCCGAAATGCCGATTTTGGAGGTGTGCTTCCCCCCAGCCCCGGCCCCCCGGCCCCGACCCCTCGGCCCGCCCCAGCCTCCCGGCCCCGGCCCCCCGGCCCCGGCCCCCCGGTCACCTGACCCCCGACCCCCCGGCCCCGGCCCCCCCCCCCCGGTCCCGGCCCCCCCCCCCGGTCCCCTGACCCCCGACCCCCCGGCCCCGGCCCAGCCCCCCGGCCCCGACCCCCCGGCCCCAGCCCCCCGGCCCCAGCCCAGCCCCCCGGTCCCGGCCCCCCGGCCCCCAGCCCCCCGGCCTCAGCCCCCCCTGACCCCCCGCCCCCTGGCCCGTCCCAGCCCCCCGGCCCCGGCCCCCCGGCCCTCCGGTCCCCCGACCCCCCGGCCCTAGCCCCCCGGCTCTGGCCCCACGGCCCCCGACCCCCGGCCCGCCTCGGCCCCCCCCCCCCCCCCGGCCCCAGCCCACTCCTCTTCCCGATGGCTCCCAGGACCCTCTGACCCCTGATTTCCAGAGTCTGCTTCTTCCACCCCCTGCCTAGAACCCCTCCAGACGCCTCCTTCCCTCCTGTTCATTAACATGGTACACTTCCTGTGTATGGGAGTGAAGCCCGCGCGTTTCCAGAGTTACCTCTCCGCAAAATCGTGGCCTGCTTAATAAGCAGGGGCTGCCCTTGACACCTCCGGCACCTGTTTCTTACCTTCTTTAAAGAGGGAAACAAAACGTACTCCTTTGCATAGTCTAAGTGCTCCCTCAAAGACGGAATAACTCAAAGATTTATGTATTGCTTAAGCCAGGGGTGTATGTGCCAGCAAAACACATGCACCTCAGAAGGAGGAATGGAATGTCCAAGGACAGAGGCCGTGAAAGTATTTCAGAACGTGAGGAGTGACTCCAGCACACCCACCTGGAATGGGTGGGTGGCGGCCTCACTTTTAACATGAATAAATTCCCACTCTGCTGTAATTGCTCCCCTAAGCACCACCAGTTTCCCTTCCTTTCCTCCACTTAGCATCTTCCTGCTCCTTTCTTCAGTCCACCTTTCCTCTTCTCATCATACCACCTTCCTCTGGCTACTAAGAAATCAGTTGCCTGCTTTCAAGAGCATACCGTGATTTGTTTTCATACAATACTTTATTAGGGCTTGTTGTTGTTGTTTTGGCTACCAGGAATGAGTGTTTTTCTTAATGTCAGTAGTTTCTTTTATGGGAGGTTTTTCTTTCACTTTTCCTAGTTTTTGGAAGCATAAAATTGCTTCAATTTTTTCCAAAGTGGATATAATAAAGGGAAACAATATTTCCAATATGTCACCATTCTGTGTGTTCTAACTTTCTTGTTTTGTTTATTTGGGTCTTTTCCTTGTCATTGTTTTTCGTTGAAACCAAACCTGTTATAGTCTCTCTCTCCCTCTCCCCTCCGTGTGTGTGTGTGTGTGTGTGTGTGTGTGTGTGTGTGAGAGAGAGATGTTAGTATTGGGGGTTGAACTCAGGGTCTGAGCACTGAATTCAAGGCTAGTGTTTTACCACTTGAGCCACACCTCCACTTCCAGCTTTTTAGTGGTTAATTGGAGCTAAGAATTTCATGAACGTTTCTGTTTGGACTGATTTCAAACCTGGATCCTCAGATCTCATACTCCAGAGTAGCTAGGATTGATGACAGGTGAGAGCCACTGGCACAGCTCTTGTTACGTTCTGTAAACCTGTTCCCTTCACAAGCTCCTATTTGGCTTGTCTTATTTTACCTTATTCTCCCCTCTAACTGGCAATGTCTTTTGTTACTCTTGAATGTCATCATTCTACATTATAGCTGTTTACCTTCTTCCCTTACTTGGATTCCTCTTCTTTCATCAAGTCCTTTTGCTCACTTTGAACATTGAGCCCATTTTTTCTACCCTCATCCACCCACTCCTCCCATTTTGTCTTTCTTCTTCTACTTCCTTCTATGTGGATTGCTTAAAGCTTTATCCATCATTTGTTGGTGTACTTTGCTCCCTTTCACAGTAACTATTGCAAAAACTGTAGCAGTGTTTTAGCAACTTTGAAATGTTTGTATGGTTTCCACCGGCTTCCACCCCAGAGGGATTCACAAATGAACCACCAGTATACTTTATTATTCTAATTAACACTTGCTCCTTGGCTATGGGGTTCATTAGTAGCATTGTTAATCTGTCTTCAGAATGCCATTAACAGAGTATAGAAGAGGTTGACTTGAATGAGTTATTATTCCTTTCTGGCTTGTAGGATGATTGTTAGAAAAAGTCCATCATTTCTTCTTACACTCCCAATATAAATATCGATTTCATGTTCTTATGGTCTATTCTGGCTTTTCATAGCATTAAGTCTCAGTATGCTGAATAAACTCACAAGTTTAAAAAAGAAACATTGGGACATTCGTGTTCATTGGTTTGTATTACATATTCTTAGCTTAGTTAAGGGTTGAAATGCTGTGATGATCATGAGTACCCACAATGCAATTAGTCCCGAACTTCAGAAGCCCTAATGAATTTAAGGGAGGGAATGCAGAACAGCCATTCAGAGCACGGCCTTTGGAATGAAAAAGATTTGTAGTTGAGGCTTGGTTTAGCCTTCTGTCAGTTGTAAGATCTTAGATGGTTTACTTAGCCTGTCTGTGTCTTATTCATAATGTGGAGATTATAATAATGTCCTAGGACATTTTTGAGGATTAAACGATATTTTATTTGTAAAATGCATAGTGTAGTACATTGCCATATTTTACTAAACAAACAGTAACATATACATTTATCTTTTAACTACAGCTGCTTAGCTCACTTATTTTTTTTTTTTCAGTACTGGAGTTTGAGCCTTTCTGCTTTAGTTATTTTTTCATGTTTTTGATTGTGATTTTTATCAGCCAGCCTGTACCACCACCCTCCGATTTATGCTTTTTGATAGTTAGGGTCACAGGCACATGCCACCATGCCTAGCTTATGGGTTGAGGTGGAGTCTTGCTAACTTTTTGCCTAGCCTGAACAGCGATTCCTCTGTTCTCTGACTCGTGTGTTGACGGAATGACAGGTGTGAGCATCACACCCAGGTACCATTAAACAATTTTGATTAGCTATCATTGAAAAAACATTTACAGAATGAGTGCTGGACCTGGAGCAATCTTGCTTACATCTGGGCCCCAAATTGATGCACAAACCCCACTAACCTAAAGTGGGTCACAATGCCTACTCATGGAATAGTTATGAACATCAAGTTTAATGAGAGGTTGTACTGGTTTTATGCTTAATAGAGTTAGAATGTCTGGTAAAGAGGAGACACTCAAGAATTTATAGATGTAATAAATAGTTGTGATGCTGAGTAAGAACTTGATTGAGGATATGCATGGTCCGTGCTCTCAAAGGAGATCAGATCTGAACGGATCACAGCAACCAGCATCTGTGGTGGGCTATACAGAGAGATGCTATACTGAGAGATGTATGGGCGATGGCTCAGTTGGAAGTAGCTCTTGTCTAGGTGGGGCAGGCTGATGGTAACTTTTGCCACTCAGGAGTTACAGGTGAGAGCAGACAAAGCAGCAGAGGCAGGGGCCAGATGATAGAAAGTTCTGGGCTGTAGTGGACATGAGCTTGAGACTCTTGAGCTGTGGAGAACTACCCTGATGGCTGGCAGGTACAGGGGAAGATAGATTAGAGAATAGTCATGACTATGAAAAGTTTCTAGAAACTTCTAGGAGGAGGGAGGAACAAGAAGAATCTGGATTGACAATGACAGTGGGAATGGGAGCCAAATAGAAAGCAATCATTTGCTATTTAGATAGGTAGTTGCTAATTGAATATTAGAGATCTTGGGTTTGGATATGAGAATCATTGTCCACAGCAGGAACCAAGGACAGATGTTGCCATGCATGAAGGAATGTGGGCATAAGAACAGGATGATGGGAAATCAGAGTGGAAACTGGAGCCTATGAAATCAGCCAGGAAGAACGAGAACCAGACAGGTCAAGAGTCGACTGACAAGCCGATGAAGATGAATCAAGGAAGGAAACTAGAAAGAACTGGCTAGAGATGCCGGAGAGGGAAACAGAGCCTATATGATGAGGGAGGCCAAGGCAAGAAAGAGTCCCAAGAACACCGCAATGAGCTAGGCTGCCAGGAGGTTCAATAGGGAGAAAAATTTCACATTCACTTTGCCTACTTGAGCAAGCCATGATATTGCCATACATATGGGCAAGGACCTGGGGGGGGGGTGCAGAGCGGTCCCTGCCCCCCTGCAGAGGGGGGATGCCATGCAGAATCTTGCCTTGGGAGCTTGGAAAACGCCCACAGCTCCCTGTCAAGGGCTATGGTGAAAACAACACTAGGCATCCCCTTTGGATGGAATGTCTT
Organism: Dipodomys spectabilis; assembly: GCF_019054845.1. Lineage (NCBI taxonomy): Eukaryota > Metazoa > Chordata > Mammalia > Rodentia > Heteromyidae > Dipodomys > Dipodomys spectabilis. The sequence goes on from NW_024870874.1 coordinate 19,865,226, forward strand.
CTCATTTCTGGGAAATAACATACAGTAGGATGAGTTGGGTGAACTCCACCTCTATTCCCGCCCAGCCCTTGCATAAGACACTGAAATTTATTTAGGAAACAGGCTGATGGTGTGAATGCGTGAGATATTTAGCCATGGCATTTCCACCATCATTTGAACATAACATCTGTCTGTAGACGTTACTTCTTACTCTTCCCCAAAACACTAAAAACAGGTGTAGGGGAGGAAGGATTCTAACTTTGTAACATTCACAGTTGGGGCTATGAAATAAAATGACAGCAGGTTAACATGGAATTAGGCATACACATTTATTCATTAAATATGACATACACAGGGACATCACAAGAAACAATAAAATATCGTTAGTAGGGGAAAGGGAGAAAGGATGCAGGCCACTTAAAAGGAGAGTAAGTGCTTTTTAGAAGATGGGAGTTATAATAGTTGGTGACAAAGTTTGAGTGTGGCATCAACTTTTCTTCTCCTCTCCTGTGATAAGGGTTAATCTCCTCTGGTGGATGGAACTGCCCGGGGAGGGGATTTATGACAATTGCGTTCCTTTGGGAGGATCTGTCTTTCCGCAGATAAAAGGAGCTCAGAGAAAGCCTCTCCTTGCATTTGCTGTTTTTTCAAGTGCCTTCAGCTCCAAACAATCAATATACCAAAGCAGCATATGTGTGAGTGGCATGTCCAGAACTCCTTCAAAAAAAAATAACAGTTCCTATTTATAGATAAGGATATGAGACTCAGAGAAAACTATGCTTCCCCAAACTCACACATCCAAAAGGGGAAGAGTTCAAACTAGGCCTGTGTAAACCAAAGTCCACGTGTTACCTACACACATGCAGTGTTTCAGGCTAGGGGAAATCTGGGGGAAAAGAAATCCTTAAACAGCACAAGCCTATATACTATAACTCAGACCCATTAATTATTGGCTTCTGGATTAGTAAAAAATGCCTGGAGAGAGGGCATCTTGCCATCATTGTCTGCCCATCAGAATTAGGCATGTGGGATGACTGATGTCATTACTACATCCTCTGTCATCTCCTGATGTCAGTGTAATGTGCTGGACATATGGAGTTGAGGGCAGCACAAACATGACACTGGCTCACCTTTACCTCTTCTCTCTGTCATTACTGGGGAAAGTGTGTTGGGTTACTGTTGGTCCATGCAACACCCATAGTTGAAGAGCAGCCTCCTTGTGGAAATGATTATCATCCTTTCCATCTTGTAAGCTATAAGAGGTTTTTTTTGTTTTTTTTGGGTCCGGTCGTGGGGCCTGAACTCTGGGCCTGGGTGCTGTCCCTCAGCTCTTCAGCTCAAGGCTAGCGCTCTACCACTGGAGCTATAGCACCACTTCCGGCTTTTTTCTTTTTGCTTATGTGGTGCTGAGGAATCAAACCCAGGGCCTCATGCATGCAAGGTGAGCGCTCTACCACTGAGCCACCTTCCCAGCCCTTGTAAGCTATAAGAATCAAGCAAAATTAACCAATAGGAAACACACTGAAGACCTGTTTAGTTCCAGCAAGAATACCACTAATGGATTTCTTTCTAACCTCCTGTGAGGTTAAGCAGTTGAGTGTGACATGGCTCTAGGCTTAGGCAAACCTGACTTTTCATTCCATCTCTGTCACGTACAGATACACATGCAGCTTCAGGCAAGGTAGGCTCTAAACCTTAGTTTCTTCCACTGTAAAGTGGAGACATTAAGACTTGCTTCCAAGCTGTCAGAGGGATTACACCAAGTTGACCCACCAAGAGCTCACACGAACCTAATGGCAGCAGTTGGTAAACGACTGGTGTTCCCACGGCTCCAGGTTCACTCAGCTTTGAACTCCTGGCATAGGTGGCTGCCTGAAATATCAGTGACTAAGAAAAACGAATCTGGCAGACGTTTATTTAGTTGTCTGTAGTGTTTGTGTGTCCTTCTGCACTGCATTTTCTTTGGGGACTGGGTAAGGCAGTGTTTGTTCTCTGACGGGAGTCCTTTCTTTACCTGTCTGGGTGTGTTTCTTGCAGGAGGAATTTGATGGGGTCCTGAGAGAAGAGACTGTGGCTGAGGCGCTCCATAATTTGGGGCGCTCGGGACCTGGGACAGGGCAGGTCTACCTCGATCTCAGTTTATCGGTGAGTATGACAAGCTCTCATTGGCTCCTACATCCTGACACTGGCCATACCATGCAGTTTTTGTTTTTTCTTGTCAAGGTGACATACAGAGGGGTTTCAGTTACGTAAGTAAGGTAACGAGTGCATTTCTTGTCAAACTTGTTACCCCTTCCCTCAATTTCCTCCTCCTTTCTCTTCCCTCCAACCCCCCTCCCAAGTGGTACAGATCGTTTCCAACATACTGTCATGTGAGTATCGCTGTTGCATTGGTCCCCCTTGACCTTTGTCTCACCATCCTGTTGTTCCCCTGCCCTTCCCTAATTCAGATAAACATATATACAATACCAGGGAACCAAAATCAAATACAGAGGATATACCATAGGGGCAAGAACATACAAAAGAAGAAGCAAAAAAAAATCACATAGTACATTAACAACAACAACAACAAAGGAAAACCTCTTGTGTCCATGTCTTGGCGTTCATTTCCCTTAGTGTCATCTTATTTGGTCAGATATACATAGCTATGGAGCTCTTCTGCTCATCTTCTAAGCTTATCAAACAGGATTCATTTCAGGGATGGCTTTTCTTTGGTAGTCATTGTTCTTCTGGGGACAGTAAGTCTCAGGCCTTGCCTTGTGAAGGGGGTGGTGGAATAGATGCATTATGGAAATATTAGACTTCAAAGAGCACTGGCCAACAGAGTCCTCGGCACCCAAATTCCTTGTTTTCAGTCCTTGTTTTGCACTTTCTTTTATCTTAATAGTCTACTCAATGGCAATCAATGCTTTCTTTCCAGGAGGTTGAATTTGATTCTGTAAAACCAATCAAAAACCCTTTAAGAATTTTCTCTCTGATCAGTGAAAGAAATACTGAAATTTATGTCTGAATCCAAAGGAATTAAGTATTTTGATATTGACTTTCCTCTTGAAGTATGTCAAGAAGTAAGTAGCTTTGAGCTATACTTTATTTTCCAAAAAATACCTGTCACCGAAGGAAAAAAAAACTATTGTTATCCATCAGCTTTCAAGATTTCAGTCCTAGTCAGAAAGAAGCACAAAATCTTGGTCCCAGTTTTCTCCTAAGGGGCTATAAGTATCCACTCTTCCCTTCTTTTGCTTCCTATATGGTCTCAGACAAGTAATTTAACTCTTTTTTTTCCACTTCCTTATTATAAAGCACTAACATATCCCTTCAAGATTCACAGAGTAAATATAGCTACATGGGTGAGAAGAAAAACACACAGAAATTGTACTTACAGGTCCATGAACTAGCGCCTTTATGACATGGCTTATTGGTTGCTAGAATATTCTGCCTTGGATTCGAATTGCTAAACTGCTTCAGGAAAGCTGTGCTGTTGTTCACCTGTGCCTCTTGGCATATCCTTCAAGGGCAGCATAGTAGGGCTCTATGCTTTCCTTCTTGTTATTTTACTACTGAGACGGGAGATGTCTCACCCAGTCAGAGCACAGGGGACCTGACGCGCATATTGTGAGGTATATAATTCCTGCAGCTAGTACAGGCCACACAAATCCATTTCAGTCCACATTCCACTTACGTATGAAGTGCTATGCCTTAAGTTCATCTATTAAAAAAAAGCAATTCTTTAAATCTTATTTCAGCCAGGGGGAGTACAGCTGAACCTGTTTTGCCACTGACCTCCTTTCATGGGAGATACTCCACGTTGAATTGTTTGGTCTTAAAAACCCGTATTACTGAATACACTTTTTGCTTAGTGGTGCTTTTTTCTCCCCTCCTCATATTTTACTGATGTTACACATTATATTTTGTTCTATTATTTGCATACATATCTTCTCTTTGCCAAGATCACAAATTTCTTTAGTTATTTGTTTATATTTCCTTAAGTAATTGAACAAAGTGGTTGGGTGTCATCTGAGCATGTCAGATTGTGAGTATATTGCATTCTGATCAACGTTACCCTTTTATTATTTTCCCCCATCTCTCCCAATTACAGCTCTATCCCATCACTGTCTTCATTACGCCAAGCATAACAAAGTCTTATACCTAGTAGGAAACAGGTATCAGTACTTATTTATGACCGTTAGCAGTCTTCATTTAGCAATCATCATTACACTGTATGAGAACTTGCTTATAATGCCTCTCCTTTGGTTGGTCTTTTTCCTAACATGACATAAACCACAAGATCCAATTCTTTTATCACCCTACTTGAACTTCCCTCAAAGCAGAATTTTCTGGAATGAATTTTGGACAAGGATCCACGTGACTTGAATACTTTCTGTCTCTCACTTACTCGGTGACTTCTGGCCGCTTTTATTCGGCTCTGTACTTCATGTTCCTCATCTCTAAATTGGGAACAATCTGCTGTACAGATGTCTTAGTTTTGTTTGATCTGTTCAGATGATTGTGAAAGAGCTTTGAAAATGAGCTCTGGGAAGGTGTAGGAAGTATTGTTATTAATGATCTCCTGATTGAGTGTGAACTCTCTTTAAAACTTCATTTAAATTCTAGGCATTTGCTTTCTTACTTCTACTAGATAAAAGCTTTGTCTTTATTGCTATTATGTATTTTTTAAACAAAAAAATTCTGCTCTAAAGGTCTTCACGAACACTGCTTTAATTTGTCTTTTCATGTTGTATTCATTCTTGCTAACAACACTAATTTTCTTCAGAGAAATGCTATTTTTTTTTTTTTTTTAATGGAGCCCACAGTCTGTTCATGAAATCCCATTAGTAGTACATTTTAGATTCTGTTCTCTTCTATACTTTTGAAAGAAATCCTGGATTTCTTTCTGTCCACTGTTTTTTCTCCTCCCAGATGTTTACAAGAGGCTTGGTAGTAACTTGGTAAAGTCATGTTAAAGTCTTTTTTAAAATCTTTTATTTTCATAGGATTATGGTCTTGTTGACATTAGAATTCTGAGTAGATATGTTCACCTACAGAAGTTGGATCTTTCAGTGAATAAAATTGAAGGTATGTAAAATTAAATTCTATAGCATGTTTGTTATATACTAGCCTTGATATAAGTGGTGTGTAGATCAGTTTGCATATGAATCCTCTGTTTCCCATTCTCCCTCTCATTAAAAGAAGGAAAGAAAGAAGGAAGGAAGGGCCACTAGTGACTGTTAAGTGAAGATCAAGGCCCAGGTCCGCAGTATTCTGATGTGATTGAGATGTACTTCGTAAGGATGGAATGTTTGCTTTCTTTTTCTCTTTTATGAGAGTGTTCGTTATCTCTTAAGTATTTCCTGAATGTTTGATGATTCCTATTCTTTTCTTCTATTACTTAGTGTAGATGAATTAGTCTCTCTTTTTCTCACTGATGGATTCTTTTCTTTGTTTTACTTTTGCATTTTACATTTCAACCCAGACTAGTTCTATTATTATTTGAGCACCAAGAATGTCTCTCTGTGTCTCTCTGTCTCTGTCTCTGTCTGTCTCTCTCTGTCCTCTTCCCCATCTCTGTGTTTAGTTGATTCTTTCAGTGTTACAATTTATAGTTCTCTCTATATGTTTGTTAATGGCATCTTTTTCACATTTAATGAAATTAGTCCTATGATGGTCACATTTTCTTCAACACTTGATCTTTGTGTATGATCTTCTGATCTTATTTGATATTAGTAGCATGTATTTTTCTTTAGACTCTTGTATAAGTAAGCAAATCATAATTTCTGGCTTGCTTTCTCTGCTGATGACCTTTCTGGTTGCTTTATTTATCTGCCTTTTAAAACTGACAATTGTTGCTGATATGGTCTCTTCGTTTCCCTTTTTATTTCCTCGACATATGGCACTAATAATTAAAACATACTCCTTTTAATAGTTAAGAAGATTCTATCCCTTTTTAATCCTTAAGATGTTACTGTTGTTGACTTTAAAATTCTTTTCTAGATACACACACAGACACAGACACACACACACACACACACACACACACACACACACACACACTAAAACAAAACAGCCTGCCTATAATTCTAGCTGTGTGGGAGGTTGAGATCTGAGGACCTTGGTTCAAAGCCAGCCCAAGCAGGAAAGTCCTTGAGACTCTTCTATCCAATTGATCACTAAAAAGCCCTAAGTAGAGCTGTGTAGAACACTAACTTTGAGCACAAAAGCTCAGGGACAGTGCCCAGGCGCTGAGTTCAAGCGCCAGCGCTGGTGTGCACGGGCACACGTGCACACATATGCACACACATGCTGTTTTAAAAAATTACAAACAAGATCATAAATTGAGAGGATATTGGGGTGAGTATTGACATTCAATAGTCATCAGCCTTCTGTCAATCTGGTTCCATCTATCTCTCCCTGTCCACCAGCCCCAGGGTTATTTTAAAGCAATCCCCTATTATGGTGACGGTATCATCAGAAAGACTTTGTTCCCCCTTTAGTTATGAACAGGGATGCTCTGCACCTCTTGCCCGCGCCCCGAGTTCCCAGTGTTGATTTCCTTTGCTGCGTTGGGAGCTGCAGCCTAGGGGCAGGTCGGGTGCCGGGGAAGGCCTCAGGTCCTTATCCCTGCTGCCTGGGCAGCGAGGCGCAGCCGTGGCTAAAGCTCTCCTTTCCACTGAGTTGCTTCTTATCTCTCCTGTGTGGTCCACGTCCATTCATTCCTTCAGGGGTTTTCCGGCTGCGTTTTGTCCCACACGGAGCATCTTTCTTTTTGTGATGCCAGCCGTACTGATGTTCTGATGTAGACCGTATTTCAGCTGGCGTCGGAATCATCCTCAGAATTTCTGATCCCGAGTGGGGTTTGAGTATCTGCCTTTGGGTTACGTTGCTCTGTTGCGTTTATGCTGCTGGTCCAGGACCTCACTTTGAGAAGCGCTGATGCAGACACGAGGTGCTCCTGCCATCTGGTGGACAAAGTGGTCACTGCACCCAGTAGAGACCTCTCAGCAACCCAGGCCCGGGATTATTTCTGTCTCCATGATCCTGAAACACAGGCTGTCTACCAAGCGTAAAATACACTCACCAGCTCTTTACTAGGACTAACACAATTGCTGCTTCTGCTTTCAGACAGATATCTATGGTAGTCACGATTACTACCAGCCTACAAATAGTTGTTGTGCTCCAAAAAGGGCTTAGGGGCTCAGTGCAGGTTCATAGAGACCATTCCTGCTAGACATGTTAGCTGAGTTCAAAAGAGATAAATACAAACCGAAAAGCCTTCAGTTTCTTCTTTGGCTTCCTCTCACAAGCTGCCTTCCTCAATTCAGTCATTATTAAGTTTGACCAAAATGTTAATGTCCCAATGTATGTAATTCCATTTGGAATCCCCCTGGGTGCAGTCTTTTTAATGTGATATTCAAGTTTCAGGATATTTTCTTGGAATAAAATGCAGAACTCAGATGTTATTTTGAACCAATCCAGAGTGAAAGTACAATAATAGCAACAATCTAAATCACTTCAAATAATTAATGAGATTTAGGATTAAGTCCAACTAAAACAAAATTGAATTTACAACAAAAGAGAGTTGACTAATTATGTCATTTTCAGTCTTCCAAAAAGACTTAATTCTGTTATTTAGGGGCTAATTATCGAGAGGATTATCTAAGGCTTTAGTTTTACATCTTTTCCTCTGAGGCTGGCAATTTTTGGAGCTGTTAGGTGCTCACAGATCATTGGAGAATAAGCAGGGGATACGTTAAAGGCTTAGGCCATTGGTTTCTTGGCTATCCTGGAAATAGGTAGGTAACATTAAGTTGTTACCTTTAAGAGAGTTTCCCACACAATTTTTGGTGTGTTTTCTACCTTCTTGATATTATTAATGTGACTCATCTATAATATATAAGATGTGTTCAGGTCTGGCATATTAAAATATTGCAAAATAATATACCCTACTTTTGAAAAAGTAATTATCTCTAGTTACTTAGTTGGCTTAACTATTCTGTATCTATTTTCTTTCTTCCAGATTTGTCTTGTGTGAGTTGCATGCCTTATCTTCTAGAACTTAATGCTTCTCAAAATAGACTGACTACATTCTTCCATTTCAAGCCGCCCAAAAATCTCAAGGTATACTTATCACTATTTTGATTTTCAAAATATAGTAAATAAGCAAAATAGTGCTAAAGTAGATACACTAGAGAGAATAAAAAGTAGGAGTATATAGTATATGTGTCTGGATTGAAATTTTTAAAAGGAGTACTTACGCATCATTTGCTTTGGAGACGGGTGGTCATCTGTCAACAGCTATTATCTTTTTAGGAAGCTTTGCTGAAACTTAGTGTTCAAAGAATGACTTTTCTCTCTTCTTGCCCATCTTTAACTAGTCATTATTGTGCTTCTTTTGTGATAGCATGGCAATTTTATCTGAAAAGCCTATAAAACTTGTTTAGGGTCTCCGCTTTTGCCATTTTTATTTCACCTCTACTCTTTAAGAAAAAATAATGGGTTCAGATCCCCACTCTTGATTCTGTTTTTCTGAAGCAGGAACGAGCTCCGTGTGACTAGTTCACCATGCTGGAGTGATGTTCCTTCATTACACCGGAACCCAGGTCGCCTGTGGCTCTTAGGAAAATGAGATGGTCGCCTGGCAGTGTGGGAGGGGCCCCGGGCTGTGATTCTAGTCCAGCCAAATGTCCTGGCTGCTGGCCCGTGGGCCAGACTTATGGACAAGTTGTGGAGCACTGGCTGCCAACTTGACTACACGTTGAAATCAACTGGGGGAATTTAAGAACTACTGAGGTTTGGAATCCATTGCCAATAACCCTGCAAGTAGCTGAGGGTAAAGCCTGACCTTTTGTCATGTTAGTACCCCCGCCCCAACTGACTGTACCATACTGACAATTTTAGAGCCATTCGAATATTTAAAAAATTATTTTAAGGACTAGAGGAATAGCTCAGCAGGAGAGCACCTGCCCAGCATGTACTAGGCCCTTGTTCAAACCCCAGTAAACACACACACACACACAGATACACACACACATACACACAAAGGTATTTTAAGGACTGACCAACTATTACACACTATTATCTAATCCTTTTCTTAATAAACCAAGTTAGGTGAGATCTAAAAGATTCTACTGAGGCTTACCCAAAGATGCCCAAAGATGAGAAAGCATTTGAAACCAAGAATTCGCTGTTCTCCATATGCCATTGAAGCAACTTAATTTCTTCTTCTATTATTCCGTATCATTCCATCTTATCAGTCATGTGGTTTTCCCTCTGGGAGTTTCAGTTCCCCCCTGGGTGCCATGTGAGGTGCCATCGTCCTCAGTGTGAGCCGTGCTCTCTCAGGCTCCTCAAGAATGGTACTTGCAGCACTGAATAGATTCTCTTCTGCTGCCCTGGTCACCTGACTCTGAGCCAGGGAAACCAAGCCCCAGACCACCCAGGGGAGGCGTTAGGACCCCATGAGGATACCGTGCTGTGTTGATTGAGGCCTCCCAGTGCTTTCAACCCACCATCTTATGTAATCTTCCCAGCAAGGCTGTGACCAGCTGGTACTGCCCCATTTCACAGATGGGAAACACTGAGGCCCACAAAGGTGAAGCATCGTACTTCATCTTTGCAGGGAAGTAGAAAGACTGAGATGGAACCAGTGGTTGAGACCCCCCTCCCATCCCCAAGTCCCCATGTGTCCCCTGAAAATCAGGCTTGAGTTAGAACTATTTCCTACCCTCTTGATAAGGTAGACTTGCTTCTTACTTGGGGTCTGTGGTGCTCATGCTACTAACCAGAGGGAGCAGGCAGGGGTGGGGCCTGACCCTCTGTGTCTTTCTTCAAATCCTTCTGATATTCGAAGGAGAAGAATGAATTTGATTTGATGGGCTCTGAGTTCCAAGGGAGTCAGAACAATATCATAACCCTTGTGAATTTCTCCATGAACCCTAACCTCATGAGCACCTAGGGGGTGCAGCACTAGCTTTAGCCCTGACAGAGGTGTAGGTAATGGACAGCCGTGCTATGCTACACGAAGGAAAGGTGTGAGGAAGAAATGTCAATTACAGGTAGGCCCACAGAATGGTAAGTTCATTCTAGTTTGTTATTAGATAGAAGGAAAGAAATGAATGTTAAATTCCATGTATACCATGCCAAGCTTATTAAGTTTTCTATGCTTCCTGTTGGTGCATGAACAAATTTCTTTCCGTTTTGTTTTCCTTAATGCCATTTTGTTTGTACATTTCTATTTCTTCCTGTGAGTTTAGCCTCTGGGTTTTGCTGACAAGGTAACCCCACTGTGACATTTGTAATGGGCCTGACCAGGTTACTACTCTTGCCTTTGAATGGTTTCTAACTTGGTATTTCATGTAGAAAAGTGTTCTCTTAGTAAATTGTTGGGACTAGAATCACCATTTGAAAGGCTATGAGAAGATAATACTAGTAAGACAAGTGCTTGCTATATTATTGTTCAGTGATTGCTGTACTCGTGGGACGAGTCCTGGGGCTTGACCTCAGAGCCTGGATACTCTCCTTGAGCATTTCTTCTCAAAGCTAGTGCTCTACCACTTGAGCCACAGCTCCACTTCTGGCTGTTTTCGGTGCTTAATTAGCGATAAGAGTCTCATAGTCTTTCCTTCCTGGGTTGGCTGTGAACTGAGATCCTCAGATCCCAACCTCCTGAGTAGCTAGGATTATAGACATGAACAACAGCACCAGCTCTTTTTTTCTTTTAAAATAACTTTGTTTTTGTCTAGTAGATGAATTAAAGTTATTTCTTCTTTTTTAATCTTTTTTTTTTTTTTTTTTTAAAACTAAGACCATCAGAGGTTGCTATAAAGGTCTCTTCCTTAGAGTCAATTTTGAGAAATGATACAGAGTTGAACAGATGTGGCCTAAGAGACAAATAAATACTCTCCTGTTAGCTAGGGGTCCCAAGGGATCCTAGTGACATAGGAACAGAAAAGGTCAAGAAATGAAGAAATGAAGTGAGGTGGAAATGCAGCTGAGGCAGATGGATCTGGAAGGCCAAGAAAATGTTACCGCTGTGCGGGAGGCGGGGCTGTGCGGGAGGCGGGGCTGTGCGGGAGGCGGGGCTGTGCGGGAGGCGGGGCTGTGCGGGAGGCGGGGCTGTGCGGGAGGCGGGGCTGTGCGGGAGGCGGGGCTGTGCGGGAGGCGGGGCTGTGCGGGAGGCGAGGCTGTGGGAGGCGAAGCCGGTGGCTGGGAAGGCAGCCCTGCGAGCGCAGGGAAGCCTGGCCTTAGTGCCCCTCAGCCTGGGCAGACACGATGGGTGTCTTATCTAGAAAATGGTTAGAGACAGAGGACTACTTTGGCCTTAGTCTACATTCTATCAGTATACTAAGTAATGAATTCAAAGTCTGTGTTCACAAATCTTTCCTCTAGGTGCGAGTAATCACTGGGGGTGAATCTGAATGAAAAACAACAACTAATCTCTTCTCTTTTTCTCGCCAGAAGGTGGATTTTTCCTTCAACCATATTTCTCAAATGTCTGATCTGTCGGCATACCATGGTCTCACTAAACTCATTTTGGACAGTATCCTTTATATGACTAAAGGGGGAAATTGGGTTAATAACACCAGCAGAAAATATGTGTCAGATTACATGGAAATAGTACCTGAGAAGCAGTTTATTAGGAATATATCATTTCTAGTAAATCATCTAAATGATTAAGAATTGATAGTCACAAACAGGCGTGGTGGCATATCCCTGTAATCCCAGCCAGCCTTCAGGACACCGAGGCAGGAAGATCTCTAGTTTGAGGCCTGTCAGGGCTATGTAGTGAAACTCTATCTCAAAAAAAAGTATAAGGAAAAAACAAGAAGGGAGGACGTATCTTATTCATTAAAGAATAAAACTATAGTCAAAGTTTGCCAACTGGAACCTTAGTCCTGAAAGCTGCCCCAGCCAGCCCTTCTTTAATAAATGTCAGCGGCTTCGTAGTTCTAGAGCCAGCGCAGTTGTTCTGATTTCATGAACACATTCCTTCAATTCTACCTCAACTTGTTCCCCTTTAATATGAATTCAGTCTTTGAAAATCCAGAGTTATCATGAGGAAAATTAGGAGTAGTTTTTCACAAAAGAATGTATACCATTTCCTTTAAATAAAGCACCATTTTCCTAGTTTGGTTAGTTGAGTTATTTGTGCTAGGTAGGGATCAAATTCAGGGCCTCACCAGGGTGAGGCAAATACTAACCACTGAGGGGTACCCCCAGCCTCTTAAGTTTATGGTTTCACTAAAGACAGACACACATTTTGATTGGTAGCTAACTTCAGGCACACATAATTCATGCTCACACTAGTCAGCATCTTCTTGTAGGGCTGAAGGAGTTAACTGAGATCTGAGAGTTTAATGAGCTTTAGTCTCTTCACCCCAGAGACTGAGATCCCCTGGGTATCAGAGAGCAGTGCCTCCTCTTTCTCACTAAGTATCTTTCTGCCCTCTTGACAATTTGCTGGGGCAGACTGGAACGTGACTTGGTTTCCCCTGTGTGCCTCATTCCAGGGTTTTTGCCATAGCTTGGTATAAGAAGGCTGGGATGGTAGAAGGTGCTTTTATCTCGGAGACCTATTTCTGAAAAGAAACTCTTTATGAACATATATAAATTGCTAGGAGAAGATAGCAACACTCCCTTTAGGACCTGCACATGAAAATAAGCAGAGAGAAGACAGACAGTGCTCTTCAAATGAGCGTATTCTCCTGATCACAGCTCAGGAGAGAAATCAGAAAATGATCTATAAATGGCAACTCCTTTGTACAGCTACTTAAAGATAATACTATTTTATTTTAAAGCAAATGATCTAAAGGAAGGGTTTGGATGACAGAGTAGAAATATGAGCATGGACAGCATGTTTCTGTGTGCCTTCAAGATATGTTTGACTGAATTTGCAGAGAGACAGCCCTGAAGCCATCAGGCTCAGAAATCCACCCGTCTCCCATCACATAGAAAAGGGCTAGCCGGGCTCCAGTGGCTCATGCCTGTAATCCTAGCTACTCAGGAGGCTGAGATCTGAGGATTGCGGTTCAAAGCCAGCCCGGGGAGGAAAGTCTGTGAGACTCTTATCTCCATTAAACCACTAGAAAACTGGAAGTGGCACTGTGGCTCAAGTGCTAGAGTGCTAGCCTTGAGCTGAAGAGCTGAGGGACAGTGCCCGGGCCCAGAGTTCAAGCCCCACAGCCGACAAATAAAAAAAAAAAAGGAAAAAGAAAAGAAAAGAAAAGGGCTTTAGAATCCCCTGAAACTTCTTAGAAATGCAGATTCCCAGGCTGCAGCCCAGACTACTTCAACCACAACCCTGCTCAGAAGCACTGGTCTAGAAATCAACTGTCCCCAAACTCCTGGCTGCTAGAAGGGACACAGCATCCAGACACCCTTCCTGACATTCAGGGAATGTCATAGATGGCCTCATGGAGTTTGATATGGAGAGTTCTGCCCAGTCTCCAACCCCACGCCCCCCCAGCCCCTAACATGTTCTATATGCAGCCTGGGATTGCCAAAGAAAACAACTCTCCAGTAGACAGCTTAACACATTTCTATCATGAGTTTTAATTCCAAGATAAATTTAGCTTTCCATGTTGTAGCTTTGTAAAAATGTCAGATATCATGAAGAAAGGAATTAGGTTTTTTTTTCCTTAAAGTTGACATTTGGTGTAGCAATTGAGTCTTATCAGTGAGGTATAAAGAGCTGCAATTATTGCATCAGAACTAATTGAGATGCAGAATGTAGGTATATAATTAGAGTGTAACACAGCACTATAACTCACCTATGTCTGGAAAAAAAACGGGCTAATACAAGTAGCCAAAACAAATTACCCTTCATAGACTATTGATGAAATAAGCTTAGCTAGATCACAGTTTGAGAAGGTAGTTTCTAAATAATACTAAATATGCCTCTTTCTCTTTTGTCCTGTTCAAGGATGTCATATTAACCATGGCACAAATACTGAAGTTTTATATGTTTCTCTGGACAGCTGAAAGCAAAAAGAATACATAGAGGCTTATACATTAATCCCTTTGGAGAAAAACAAAAGAAGTCATCAATTGTATTTTTTGTTGGTAGTGGTGGTCGTTTTGGGGCTTAAACTCTGGCCCTGGGCACTGTTCCTGAGCTCTTCAGCTCAAAGTGAGCTCTCTACCACTTGAGCCACAGCTGGTTTTTCTGGTAGTTAATTGGAGATAAGAGTCTCACGGACTTTCCTGCCAAGGCTGGCTTTGAACCATGATCCTCAGATCTCAGCTCCTGAGTAGCTAAGATTACAGGTCTAAGCCACGGGCACCCAGCTTGTATTATTTTTAAAAGACAGATACCTAGAGATTAAAAATATAGGATCATATTTTAAATGAGTTTTGTGCTAGTGGATTTGAAAACAGAGGAAATGGACAAATTCCTAGAAAATTATCACACTCCAAAACACTGATTTGGAAATAAAAACTCCAAGTTGTCCTTAATTATGAAAATAATGTTACAAATTACAGAGAAATGAAATTAAAATGAATAACATGAAGATAAAATCACCATAAGGCCCAAACTTTCAAGGTGATGAATAGATACTTTTGAACATTAAAGGTAGAAATAATAATCACAATTCATTCTAATCAAGTTAAATGATATCCGCAGTAGGTGAGGAAATAGAAAAGAGGAGTGGACAGGCTTGTTCACTCCTGATATAGATGTAAAAACCCTAATACTAGCCACAGACTCTGACAATGCTGAGAGGCAGATGAATATTATTACCAGATTGGGCTTGTTCAGAATTGTAAGGGTAATTTCATATTAGAAAATCTATGAATATCATTAACTACATTAATACGAGTCAGGAAAATAAACCTCGTGATCCTTAGATAGCAACATAGCAACATAGGTAATTTAATTAAATTTAGCAGAATCCAGCATGTATGCACAATGAAGCTTTCAGTGATCTAATATTTCTTTATCTAATATTCTTTGGGAATATTTATAAAAATGTTCAAAACAAGCTCTATCTGGATTATGGGCCTGTTGTAAGAATTTGTTAAGATGGAGATCAAGGCCAGATGCAGCCATTGAACTTGTACTCCTCATGGTTTTGGAATTCTTTTCTCCACACTACATCAAGAGAAGTTAGAGGTAGAAGGTTAGGAAGGAGAAAGTACAAGTCACTCTTTCCAAATGACATGTTTAGCAACAGAGAACATGAAAAGGAATCTGCAATAAATGACTAGAAATAAATAGTTTTCAGAGTTCAGCAGGGTGCCTGGATAGGATTTCAATAAATAGAAATCAATTGTATTTCTCTCTAGCCGAAATAAGCAATCAGAGAATGCAATTTTAAAACAGAGGCAGCGTTTACAAAGCAACAAACCTGAGCTTGTTAAGATGAATGAGACCAGTGGGAGGAACATAACAAAACTGTGTAAAAGAGTAGTGAAAACTTCACTAAAGAGAAACATACCAGATAGCCTCGGATAAGAAGGTGGGCATAGATGTGAAAAACGGTTACAAACAATAAACCAGAAAGGGCAATAAACGAATGAAAGGAAATCAGTCAATTAACTATAAGGTACTGATGTTTTAATTTATCTCATTGGCCTCTTTTCCATTCCTTATGTGAATCGCTGATAATTCATTGAGAATCACTCTAAATTGCAAAGTTGTAGATGTGGATCAGGCTAAGCACTTCAAGTAAATACAATTTATTCCTTACCTATAAGCATCGGCCAATTTTTAATTAGAACGTAGCTTAGTATTATAGAATCATAGCATTAAAAAATGAGATTCAGGCTAGGGGCCAGGGACTCACACCTGTAATTCTAGCTACTCAAGAGGCTGAGATCTGAGGATTGAGGTTTGAAGCCAGCTTAGGAAAGTCCATGAGACTCTTTATCTCCAATTAATTCTAAAAAGCTGGAATTAGAGTTATGGCTCAAGTGATAGAGCACTAACCTGGAGCACAAAAAGCTTAGGGATGGCACCCAGGCCCTGAGTTCAAGCCCCAGGATTAGCATGCGCGCGCACGCGCACACACACACACACACACACACACACACAGATTCATAGAATTTCACATGTAAGTCACAGCAGTTTCGAGATCCAACCTCTATTTTAAATATTGTATGGAAAGCGGAGTCTGAGACCCACGATGGGTCAGCATCTTCCCTGAGATCATCTGATAAGTAACTGACCTGAGACTGTTCTTCTGACATCTGCTGTTTTTGCCCGTGTCACAATTTATCAAGTACTTACTACTCTGACCAGAGAGCGGTTGAAACGGCATGCGTGCCTTATTTCTTGAGGGGTTCGCTTCCCTGGCGAAGGCTATTTTTTCAGCAGGAGGTGATGTAGTTCTTTCCGCACTGGTTTTGATTAAAGCCATCATTGTGGCTCTTGCCACTAAGAGAACCGGGATGAATCTCCTATTTATTTCCTAGTAACTGTTTTCGATATACCAGAACCATATTTTATGATTGTAGACAAATGAAAAAGAGCAAATACAGGACTACTGAATAATTCATGACAAGCACTCATGAACTACGGTCGGTGTTGCCACAATGTAAAAATATATTTTTCCCCTAATCGTAAAGTTATGCTAAAGTGCTACAGGGTTCCTTTACTCGGTTTACACAAGGCTGAGAAATTCCACTGCTAAAGATTTATCCACAGAATAGTGCAACTTGAGAGTTACAATGCAATATGATGACTCTGAGTTGCATGTGTCTCTCTCCTGATAGTCATCTTTTAAAATTATAATATCCCTAAGAGGATTAACCCAGGCAGCTAATTCATTGAAATACTTTTAGTGATTTATCAGATTATATTTCTTCTTATCAGTAACTCCTAAGACCTAAGAAGGAATATGAAAGAATAATGTTAGGATAAAGGACAAATAACATTTTGTGGAGGCTCTTACAAATAGGAAAACAGGAGATTGGAGTGATAATGGTATTTCTGAAAACAAACTCAACTCAGCTCTGTATATGACCATCATTATTGCTGGAGGTGACCCAGAATGGGCCCCTCAGATGCCATTATCTGTGGATGCTCAAGTCTCTTCTATGGAATGCTGTAGCAATTCCATATGACCTATGCATATCTGCTCACGAACTTCAGCTCTGGATTACTCATGCATACCTAATGCAGTGGAGATGATGCTATGCAAATAGCTGTTAGGCTGTATCGCATAGATAATAGTGACAAGAAAAGAGTCTGTGGAAGTTCAGAAAAATATTCACTTTTTAAAATTGAACCCATGTAGATTGAAGGGCAAGCGGAACTCCTTACTCAAGAGCCTAACTAAGGTAGCCTCTCATGTGTGGGAAAATTACCATAGACCCAGTAGGAAAGGTTTCAGTTCCTTAGACGGCTCATTAGTGCCAGGATTCCTGTCTTCTAGTCTTCTGACCCTCAGCTCTCCACAGCACCTTTGTACTCTGCCAGGATTCAGAGCATCTTCATCTTGGTTGGAATAGAGCCCAGGACATGGGTATCCCTGAAGTAGGGCTTCCGCCCTCTTGTGGGGAGATGGTAGCTCAAGCCTGTAATCCTAGCTACTCAAGAGACTGAAAACTGATCATCGAGGTTCCAAGCCAGACTAGGCAGGAATGTCCATGAGACGTTCATCTCCAGTTAGCCACCTGAGAGCCAGAAGTGAAAGTGTGGCTCAAGTGATAGAGTGCCAGCCTTGAGCAGAAAAGCCACGGGAGAGCACGGGCCCTGATTCAAGCCCCTGTGCTACCACCAAACCGTATCTCTCTGTGACACGTGAGGCAGGTGGCAAGTGGTTTTTCACAGCTCAGTTTTTGTTGTTGAAGATGACTTGCTCCACAGGGCTGTCTTTCATCTCATGATCTCCTTTCCTCAGCCTCCCAGTGCTAGGATTACAGGTGTGCATCACCTTGCCAAGCCTTTTCACTTCTTTTCACTGTCCAAGTTTTTATTTCGTCCATTCCTGTATGAGATAGTGTAATATCTTGTTTGCTGTATTTCACATTCATATTTCACTACAATCCATCTGTACCTAGATCTGATCTTTAGTTTAGTTCCAGAATAATTATTTAAGCATCCTCAAGGAGATAGAAGAAATGATAGTGTTTGTGGGCATAAATGCCCGTTTGTAGGGCTGTTCTGGCAGGAAGCTTTATGGGAGTAGGCTGAAGATACATACTGACTTTCCATTTAAGTCCTAGAGGAGAGCAGAGCTTTGTTTCTCTCTAGCCATAGATTGAATCTGAAGTCAGTGAGAGAAACCTAAAATTCTCTGGTACATTTAGTACTCTATATTACCTAGTTTCCTTATCTGGTCTAGTCTTCTTCTGGTTCAACACCAGTCTAGAATCTTCCATTTCCAGGCTACTGGCCAAGATAGGCAGAGGACATGATTGGCAGAGGACAGTGATCCTGTTACCTGTGGCCTTCCATGTCGTTGGAACGCCACCACACCTGGCTTTTTTGGGGCGGATGGGTCTTTGTTTGCCTGGGCTGGCCTTGAACTAACTGCAGGTATGAGCCATCATGCCTGGACTCAGCCTCATTTATTATAAAGACAAGAAGCCAATATACATAGATATCTAACTGAGAGAAAATGTAGAGGCAGCTTCAGATTCTGTAAATGAGCCATATATGTATGCAGATGCTACTGGGCACACTCAGAATTCATGCCTTTAAAATTTAATTTCTTGTAGAATATAGTATAATCAATATATATGTATATGTGTGTGTGTTATTTGTTCATGCCATATAGTGAGCATGATTCTTCTTTATCAAAACTAGTGTCTAGCTTTTCTAGTGATGATTTAGCACGTTTTTTTTAATGCTTTCAAATAACATTTTCCTTAAACATAGCCGTGGTATATAGACAATGAAATAGAAGAAATCACTGGACTTGAGATGTGTAATAATCTGACTCATCTTAGTTTGGCCAACAACAAGATCTCAGTAATTAATGGCTTAAATGCGTTGCCAATTAAAATTCTTTGTCTGGTGAGTCCAACAATAACATGTTTTTCTTTGTAGAAGTAGTAATGGCTACTTGGGATTTATTTTGGTTGTTTGTGGGGCTTGAACTTTGGGCCAGGGCGTGAGCCACCAGTGCCTGGCTTGAGATTTTTTTAATTTTTAATTTTTTTTTATTGTGAAAATACTGTACAGAGGGGTTACAATTACATGGGCAAGATAATGAGTACATTTCTTGGCTTGAGATTTTTTTGTTTGTCAGTGTGGGGCTTGAACTGAGGGTCTGAGCCTCTTGGTGTTCAAGGCTAGCTCTCTACCACTTGAGCCACAGTGTCAGTTCTTGTTTTCTGGCTAATTGGAAGTAAAAGTCTTACAAATGCCTGGGCTGACTTCGAACTGGGATCTTCAGATCTCAGCCTCCTGAGTAGCTAGGATTACAGGCGTGAGCCAGTGGTGCCCAGCTGTATTTGGGATTTTTCAAGTGTGTAGAGAGCAAAAACCTTCATGAAATGTATTCATTTTGTTCCTTTTTAGGTCTGTTTTGCATGCACCTGAATGTACATGATCATTATTTCATGATTTTGTGATTGGGTATCTAAGTTCAATTTTTTAGAAGATTGACTTTTTACACAACAAAAGATAGGCATTCTTTTTAAACAAGGATTTAAATATATTTGACAGTATTTTTATTGGTTAAAAACCATTTGAACCTATTTAAGCAGAATATTTATTGCTGTTCTTATTTTATTTCTTATTGTTCATTTTCTTTCAAATTATCTTCATGATGTTTCTAGGCACTGATATTGGCTAGTCCTCCATTCATGCCAGTCTCACCTCCCAGGAAGTCTGAAATTGTGCTGATAATAAATGAGTAATTAGCCGGGTGCTGGTGGCTCATGCCTGTAATCCTAGCTACTGAGGAGGCTGAGATCTGAGGGTCACGGTTCAAAGCCAGCCCAGGCAGGAAAGTCCGTGAGACTCATCTCCAATTAACCACCAGAAAACCACTAGAAGTGGTGCTGTGGCTCAAGCGGTAGAGCTCTCGCCTTGAGCTGAAGAGTGCAGGGATAGTGCCCAAGCCCAGAGTTCAAGCACCACGACTGACAAATACATACATACATAATTATAACCAGAAAGTTTAAACTTGATTGCTTTTCTACTGTGGAGACCTTTCTTTGTAAGCCCTATGGCATGGCATTTACCCAACAAGCAGCAGCATCAAGATGATATAATCAACATTAAATGTTAACTGTGGGTAGCACTCATATGGAGGGTTACCAATACTGTTTCTGGGCCATCAAGGATCCTTTCTTCTTTCTATCTACCCTTAGATGGCTTTGCTGTTCTCTCTTAAGTCCATAAGAAGGTGGGTGGGAGGATCTCCAGGCACAGGGATGGTGCTTCTTAATTTAATGTGAACAGTCCACATTGGACTGTTAGCTGCAATGCCATCTTGTACTCTGAAGATTTCTAGTATATATGGCATACTAGTCTTGTCTTACTGAACCATAGCTTACTGACGGTTGGCTATGAGGTGATTTTTCTTACCCTGAACTTTGAGCTCCAACTGCTTTTTCCAGACCCTTCCATCCTATTGGTGGAGTAGATAAGGATGCAGTGCTGGTATTCAAATACCAAGCCTGGAACCAAGGATGGAAAGGTTTAATCATTTACTTCATGTTTCCTGGTATCAAAGCAGAAATGAAAGTGAGTTTGAGAAACTGCGATTGAAACATTTTAAATGAGAAGAGGAAGTCACATTTTAAAGTTAGGATAATCTGAAGGATTGTGGACAGCACTATACACGTTTGTGCACTTTGTAGTTGGTTAGAAACTCATCCTGTTCTCCGCATGGGTTGTCTGTGTTGACATTCCACTAGTTTTAAGTGAAGCAGGGTAAGTGGAAGGCGATATGGAGGTAAGCTGAAGGGAATGGAGACTCAGCGCGTCAAGAAGACTAACACATGGACTTCCATCCTAAAAGTTTGCTTTATTAACTACTGAAGTGGTCCATGCTGACAGTTGTGTCTCAAGTATCTTTTAGAAAGAACAAAAGGTACTTAACATTATTCACACATAGGTAGATTGTTTCCAGTCTCCACCCCTATCAACCAAGATAAACAGAAAATACAGAATATACTATTATTCATTTTCCTTACCTTTTTCTGAGAACAGGAAAGGTCTTCCTCCAAATTTCAATAAAATTAATGCCATAAAATGCTACACATTTGTTTCAATGATTTCTAATGCTTTTATTTCTAAGTAATGTGACCAGTTGCTTAGTTACTCTAAAAGAATTCATTCTGCAGTCTTAGAGTCAGAAGAACAAACCAATCACTAGTTCTTGACCTTCAACTTAAATGAGAAATGTAAAGACTGTAAAAAGAAGAATGTGGTTCACCTCCACTCTTAACAAGTAATGTATAGTGTGTTCCAAACTTTGAAGCTCCATTTTATCAGTTAGAGACTATTGGATTTTCCCTCACAAATTGGTAGCTTAACAATATTTCTCATTTCATCTATTTAAGAAAATAGCTTCTCTCTAAAAGCTTTCTGGCTGCTAATTGTTGTAGAACAGGCAGGAAGAATTACTCGTGCAGAAATTGGATGTCCAGGCCTAGGCCAGATGCTTCAGCTTGAACAAAGCCTTAGACAAAGGCCTTAACTATTTAGAAATTCTGTGATTCTGATGTTTTATCAGTTCTGGTTTCTTTTATGACCATGGACTACCTAATGAAGCATTTCTATGCCTCATTCTGCTCAGGATCTACAATTTGAAAGCCTTCAGAGACTGAAAAAAAATTATAGTCTTAACATTTCATAGTCCTTTGGGGAAAAAAGTATATTGCATGTAAATTTAATATATGGGCATTTAAAATGGGACATTTTTTTTGAAATATAATTTCAATGTATTAAATTGATATGGATATAATGTTTAGTTTAGTGTAACTTTTTATCTTTCCCTTTGCTTAGGGCTTTCCTGCTCATGAGTAGTACTCTACAGTTGGGCCATGCCTCCAGTAGACTTTTCTGTCCAAGTTGGCTTTGAACTGCAATCTTCCAGGTTTTAGCTCTCTGAGTACCTATTGTTGCAGATGTGAACCACTGGTGCCCACTATCTTTTTTTTTTCTGTTACACTTTTTGGCAACTTTTTTTAAACTCTAAAAAAGAAGGACATTTGGACCCATTTTGGCAGTTGGAGTTATGAGTATTTTTTTTTCATTTTCATTCTTTTTGTGTTAAGTAGATTTATTTACTTGAACATACTTCAGACAATACACTAGTAATATGATCAATTTAATCAAAGCTGAGGATTTTTAAAGTATTTTATTTTAATACTACATAGCTATTCCTATTTAAATATTTTTCATTATCTTTAAGTATGTACAAAGACATTTCAATTCAACATTTTAATTTACTGGTACAATGCATCTTTTTAGTATAATTTTTAAAATAATCTTTAGATTTACAAAGGAGTTTCAGTTTAACATACCAGTTTATGAATATAATATACCTCGATCAATGTCATCTCTTCCATATATTTTTATTATTATTATTTTTCAAACATAAAAATAATTGCTGGATGCTGATGGCTTGTGCCTATAATCCTAGCTATTCAGGAGGTTGAGATCTGTGGATCACAGTTCAAAGACAGCCCAGGCAGGAATGTCTAAGACTCATCTCCAATTAAGCATCAAAAAAAAAAAGGAAAGAAAGAAAGAAAGAAAAGAAGGAAGGAAGAAATAAAGAAAGGAAGGAAGGGCCAGAGCTGGATATAAATGTTCAGGATCAGTGTTCAGGCCCTGAGCTCAAGTTCCAGGACCAACACAATGAATAAATAAATATAAATAAATAAAGACAGTAAAATAAGCTCTCATGTGCTATAGTCCATCTCTGTAGATTATTAACCATCAATTTA
This sequence comes from Dipodomys spectabilis, assembly GCF_019054845.1. NCBI lineage: Eukaryota > Metazoa > Chordata > Mammalia > Rodentia > Heteromyidae > Dipodomys > Dipodomys spectabilis. The sequence continues at coordinate 19,888,053 of NW_024870874.1, forward strand.
CATGTGTTAAAGTGCTATAGAATTATACTTAGTGAACAAAAAATATGACTCATTAGTACCATGGAATTTTATGAAAACTCAATGAAATGAGCTCTTGCTTTTAATAGACCAGAAAATGTTCAAACACGTGAAATATTGTAGGTGGAAGTAAATACTTTGATGTACATTTTCATTCCTTATGATGTATATTAAAAGCTTTGAAAGAGGATAAATGACATTAGCCACAACCTCAAAAAAATTAAACTAAAAGTTTAATTTTTGCGGTGGCATTTTCCTATCCCTGAAGACTGAGGAAGCCCAGGAATGAAGAGTGTATTGGAGAACAAAAAGAAATGAAAATCATTATTTCTACTCTTGTTATGATGGGGAAATGGACGTTGAAAGGGGGGACAAACTTTGAACATAGGAAGTTTCTGCTCATTGTCTAAGAAAAGCATTTATGTGAATTATTGAAGAACTTAATTTGGTTATCTATCATTGGATAATAAGTTGGATAATAAGCCCCTACTGTAAAGAGCTAACATTTCTGCAAGTCAAGCTGGCTTTGGGTAGGTGCTTTTTCACTAAGGCTTGTTGCAGTTAGCAGGATCTGAGTAGGTGCATTACCCTGCTAGGATGACTGTTTTCCATTTAGTCACAAGAGCTTTTTAAATGTGATTTTCTCTTATTCTGGTGACCTCTACATGAGTTCTCTGCAGTAAGTTAGCTGGACTTCTTAACTTGACATCACAGGGTTCCTAAGCCCCCAACAGAGGCTTCCTGGCCTTTCTTGGAATTGGCATATTTCGGCCATGTTGTTTTTGTTAGGAGAACTTATAGATCAGCTTAACCTTAAGAGAAATCAGCTGCACAAGAGCTTGAGTAACTGCAATCATGATTCATTCATTGGAAGCCACCAAGGCCACAGACCACTGTAGGCCTTGTAATATGATATGATTATGTTTAAAATAAAGAAAATAGGTGTATGTGGGAATTAGTGTTCAAGTGGTTTGTTGTAATGTGATAGGAGAATTATATCAAATTCATGGTTCTAGAGATAAAATGGAGGTAGGCTACCAAATGGTAGCCTAGGTTTTGGGTATAAGATGTTCAAGTTTACATTACCTAGTTAATATCACCAAGTTTCATCTTGAAAATAAAAAATACTAAACATTAAAATGCTAAATGAACCAGGTGCCAAGACTCATACCTGTAATCCTAGCTACTCAGGAGGCTGAGATCTGAGGATCACAGTTCAGAGCCAGCCTGGCAGGAAAAATCCATGAGACTCATCTCCAATTAACTACCAGAAAACCAGAAATTGTGCTGTGGCTCAAGTGGTAGAGCACTCACCTTGAGCTGAAGAGCTCAAGGACAGCACCCATGTCCAGAGTTCAAGTCCCACAACCGACCAAAAAATATACTAAATGAAGATATTATATTCTGATCTTCCAATTGAATGCCTAGGATTTCTTTTTTGTGTATGCTTTTAGATAAGTGAGTAATGGAAATGGGGTGAGGGATGTATGGCTTGTTGATTTGGGGCTGTATCCAAGATGAAGGCTTTCCATGACAACTTTTCCTACGAATGCTTTCAATCAAAGGTGTGTTTTAACCCTTTTAGAGCAATAATCAGATTGAGAAGATCACCGGTTTGGAGAATCTGAAAACCCTGCAGAACCTGGATCTGTCTCACAATCAGATAAGCAGCCTCCAGGGCTTAGAGAACCATGACCTTCTGGAAGTGATAGACCTGGAAGATAACAAGGTAACGGTTTTTGGTTTCCATGTTTGCATTAGAGGACATATTAACATTGGTACCAGTATTCCATTATTGGTTCTCAAGGGCTGTCTCATGAAATGTTAGTCTTTTTCATAAAATTGCCATTCAACACTGATTATTATTATTTTATAAAATATGCTACACAGTATTCTAAATACCTTCCATATCTCATTTAATCCTCATTGTGACATTATTATTGCTGTTTTTTAAAATTATTTTTAAGTTATATTGAAGTAGTTGTACAAAGGGACTTCAATGCAACATATCCATTTATGTGTACAGTGCATCTTGATCAGTGTCACCCCTCCCATTATTCTATTATTGACATTAACACAGGAAGAAAATGAGGCCTAGAGAAGCAAAGTAACTTTCCTGTAGCTACGCAACTTTGTTACTTAGCAAAAACTAGAGCCAGGATTGAAATAGAGAATGATTTGCCTCCAGAGTCACATGGTACTACAGGAAAATAAAGTTCCACTGGCCCAGCCTTCAGAAATGGGTATAGTAATGCTTGAGGATAGGACTTTTTTATAGAACTAGAACATAAGGTATAAAATGAGAGCCATAAGCATTATTTAAAATTCTCTGGTAGCTACAATAAAAGGAGAAAGGAAACAGGTGAAATTACCTTTGGTCATATATTTTACTTAACACAATATATCCAAAATATGTATTCAGCACAAAATCTACATAGAAATTATTGAGATATTTTACCTTATATATTTCAGACTGAGTTTTTGACAGGGAGTACGCATTTTATACTTAGCGACCGTCTCACTCCATTCATCTCAGCCCTGCTTCAAGTATGACGTAGGCCCATGTGGCTTCTAACTGCCATTTTGGTGAGTGCAGACTAGAAACATCTCATGCTTCTCAACCATGTCAAAAGACTTTTCAGATAACATTTGAAAACAATGAAGAAAAGATATCTTCAAGTGACAACAGGAATATATAGTTTTTAGATGTTACAGAGACTCTGCTCCTTTTTTAAAAAATGGCTATATGTCCCAAAGGTAACTCCTTTGGCAACTGTTGGGTCTGTGACAATAACATAAACCCCTGGCTCCCCCTGGGCAGGTTGAGGAGCAACCAGCAGTACTTGGAAATGTTCTTTGAGCCATCTGAGTCCCTCAGGGATTTCTCTAGGACGACTGAGAATTCTGTGTATCAGGGATGGAAAATTTGTCATGCAAAAAACCCCCAGCATTGCTTCTACTTCTTACCTGACTAATTTGTGATGCTACTTCTTATATGAGTTCTTACATGACTTCTACTTCTCATATGATCAATTTGTGTTACTGGTAGCACTTTCATTAACATTCTTTATCTGGATTTTGCTGTTCATGTGTTGTAACTATATGTGATCATTTGAATGTCTGTCATTGGCAAATGTTTAGCGCAGCTGGTAATTGGATGGTGATGGTGGGGGTCTCAATCGCCTACTTCTCTGAGGCCCTGCTATATTTTCAATCATACCTAGCACTTAAAAATTAGTCAGAACTATTCTCTGTTATAACCTCCACCCTTTCTTCTAGCAGTTGGATATTGGTCTAGGGATGACTTAGAGATGCAGGGTCTTGGTTCTTGTCCCAATACTGTCTCTAAGATCCTTATTGGATCCTGGCTCACACTTCATTTATGATCATGAACAAAAGATATTTTGAGCTAGGTGCTGGTGGCTCACGGCTGTAATCATAGCTACTCAGGAGGCTGAGATCTGAGGATCACAGTTCAAAGCCAGCCCGAGCAGGAAAGTCTGTGAGACTCTTACCTCCAATTAACCACCAGAAAACTAGAAGTGTCACTGTGGCTTAAGTGATAGAGCTCTGGCCTTGAGCTGAAGAGCAGAGCTCAGGGACAGTGCCCAGGCCCAGAATTCAAGCTCCATGACTGACCAAAATAAAAGAAAAAGATATTTTGAGGTAACTGAACACAATCCAAATCTAGAAGCCACTTGTGGAAGTTTATGGAGAATGATGGAGTATGATCAAGGTTCAGCACATGCACATTCGGACATCTCAAAATGAAACTAAAAAGAATATGGGGAAAAATGAAGTCAGCTTGATCTCTTCCTAGATTTACATTTGTTAGGCCTGAAAATAGAGGGATTGAAATAGATGATTGAGGTCCCTGAGGTTGACAGGGTCTGACAGCATTGGGACAAGGCACCCAGGGCTTGGGTATAGGAGGTGCCACGAGGGTCAGATGGGCTACTGCTGGTCAGTCTCTGTTCCACCTGGACAAGGTACCACTGCTGTGGGATGCAGATAGAATAGAGGCCTCTTTGCCTCCAGAAGGGCTGGCCATGGTTGGATGGGTGCTATGTGGTTTCAGCATGCTATAATCTTGGATAATAAGCTCTAATGACGAATCAGGCAGGATGCAGGGATAAAGAATGCAATAGGTGGACTGAGCTAGGGCAGCTCTCCAGAATGGAAAGACAGCATCGCTTCTCTTGGAAGCTAATTTTGTTACTGTGGCTTGAATTATGCCATCCAAAGATAGAAATGTCCAAGTACTCTCCTGGAACCTTTGAATATCCTCTTGTTTGGAGAAGGAGAAGTTTTTATAGACAAGTCAATGATCTCAAGATGAGATCAGCTTGGAATTAAGGAGGCCATAAATTCAGTGTTCTTATAAGAGATAGAAAGGGAACAAAACAGACAGATACAGAGGACAAGATGTGGAGATGTCTTCATTCATTTGAAGATAAACACAGGCACTGGGGCTGTGTTGCTAGAAGGCAAGAAATGCCCAGTGCTTCCGGCTGCTGGAAGAGGCATGGAAGGATTCGCCTCTAGAGTCTTCAGAGAGAATGTGGGTGTTAGGAGTCCTTGATCTCAGGTTTAGTTTGTAGCACTGTAAAAGTAAGTTTCTAGTTTGTTGTAGTTTGTTATGGTAGCACTCAGAATCCCATACACTAGGTGATACAATGTGTCTGGAGAATGGAAAATGGCCTTTTATCCTTTCTGCTTTCTTTATGTTTTATTTAGGAAAACTTCTCTAGCTTAAGACTAAATATTTTGTATATATGCTTACCCTTCTAAGTTTTGACTTTTTTTTCCTATTTAGTCTTTATCCAATTAAGATTTTTTTTTTGGCAAATAAGCCTCTAATTCCCATATGGGAAAAATTTGTCCCAACATATAAAACAATCTGGCTTAATAGTTTTAAGATATTCTATTAACTGGCTGTGAGGACTTATTGAGTAATTTATTTATTGAAATTTGTTGCATTTATGACTTCCTGTTAATAATAATGTTGCAATGTATCTTTTTGTGCAAAAATGTTCACATGCATTTTTAACTATTTTATTAGAGTAAGTTATTGGATATATTGGGCATATCAGTATGGGCATTTTAAAGACTGTTGATGCATTTCTTGAAGGTTCATACTGATTAACTCCCCCTGCAGTTCATGAATTTAGAATACCTTATTGTTAGCACAACCCACTATACCTTTGTCAACCAATATTATTTTAAAATCATATCAGTCTAGTTTGTATTCTATTTTATACAAATCTTATATTATCAGTGAAGTCAGACATTTTTTCCTGACTATTTGGTTTCATTTTATAAAATTACCTGTTCATGCCCTCAACTGTCATTTATTTTGTCGTGGTTCTTTTGCTTTTCATTTTGTTTAAAGTACTTTTGATACACATGTTAAGATAATTTAAATAACTCATAAAATAGCTCATATCTTTATTACTATTGTTATTATTATTGTTGATGTTGTTTGGTGGTGGTACTAGCGTTTGAACTCAGGGCCTCATGCTCTTGCTCAGTTTTTTTTCCATACATCATTGATACTTTACTGCTTGAGCCATGTCTACATTTCCAACTTTTTGCTGGTTAATTAGACACAATAGTCTCTTGGATTTGTCTGCCTGGGTTAGCTCTGAACCTCAACCCTCAGATCTCAGTTCTCAGCCTCCTGAGTAGATGAGATTGCTAGTATGAGTCACTAGTGCTCAGCTTATTTCAAGACTTTTTTATAAGCTGGGTGATGGTGGCTCATGCCTGTAATCCTAGCTACTCAGGAGGCTGAGATCTGAGGATTACGGTTCAAAGCCAGCCTGGGCAAGGAAAGTCCATGAGACTCTTACCTCCAATAAACTACTAGAAAACCGAAAGTGGCACTGTGGCTCAAGCAGTAGAGCGCTCACCTTGAGCTGAAGAGCTGAGGGACAGAGCCCAAGCCCAGAGTTCAATCCCCATGACCGACCAAAAAAAAAAAAACCAAACTTTTTTATAAAGCAATTTCCATTCTGAATCTGACAGATGTTCACCTAAACTCTTCTACTCTTAACCCATAATATATTTTGCGTAATAGTTGAAATAATGATTTAAATTGACTTTACCCTAGTATCTAATAGTAATAAGATGATACACAGCTACTACTTATTGAGTACTCATTATATCTCCAGCATTCTGTTAAATAATTCCCATTCATTGACTCATTTAAGCCAGTAGTCCTATTGAATGTTTTTCTTGCTGATTTGTGGCTTACTTTTTAAAACTACAATGTTTTATTGGTCCATCTGTTGATTTTTATTCCAGTAATGCATTGATCATTGTCATCATTATCATATCATCTAGTTGATAGAGCCTCACAGCTTGAGAATGTGGACAGATTTTAATATAATAAGTAGCAGTGGAAAACCATTCTAATAGTTGTACCTAATAGTTTCCATAGAAATATATGTATATATACACATATTTTTATCTGCATATTAAATTGTTTTTAAAGTGAAGGTCCGAATGAGTCCCTTTATATCTGAATAATGATGATTAGAGAGCGTGTTCAGGAAGGAAATGGCAGAAGAGAAGCTAGCAAACTTCCGAGGTCGGAGAGCGGTGACCAGCATTATTAGTTAGGAGTTGCCAGCAGGCCATTTGTGACTGCAGATGGCTGAGGTTCCTATAGGAATGTAATCTTTTGGGCAATATTTCACTTTCAGACACCTGGGGAGCCATTGTTCCTATGCAGTCTGTAAAAGTCTGTTGCACAGTCTGGAGTTTCTGGCCTGCAGAACAGAAGTCTGCTGAGGAATGAGGATGTGCGGGGGAGGGTATACTTGAAGGACCGCCAGTATCTGTTACACTTTGCTAATTCAACAGAGAGCTGCCCTCTTGTCAACCTCATCCTACCTTTGGGAGGAAGAAGAGAGCTGGCTTTGTGATTGACTCTCAAGAACCCATTCATTTGAGTGGACATTTTAGTGGGCATGTAATTTTGTATAGCACATGATCACATTATAGTCGTGGTATTTGTAACATAGGAGATATTTGCATGTTAATCACCACAATCATCACTATCTTCCAAAATGAGTGCATGCTGTTATTACTTAGACAGGACCATGTTTGGGCTGATTTACCCAAATAATGATGGAGTTCTTTGTAAATTGGAAACTTTATTTTTTGCTTTTCTTAATAATGTGTGACTGGATTATTTATTTATTTTTACCAGTCCTGGGACTTGAACTCAGGGCCTGGGCACTGTCCCTGAGCCTCTTTGGGCTCAAGGCTAACTCTCTACCACTTGAACCACAGTACCACTTCTGGCTTTTTCTGAGTAGTTTATTGAAGATAAGAGACTCATGGATTTTCCTGCTCAGGCTGGCTTCAAACTGCAATCCTCAGGTCTCAGCCTTCTGAGTAGCTAAGAGTACAAGGCATAAGCTACCAGCACCTGGCAAGAGACTGAATATTCTTAAATGTAAGTTTTGCCTGTCTGATGATTTGTTTAGTGTATCCCTCTTGAAGTGGAATAATTAGCTCATATCTTATGCACATGCAACTCCTCTGATTGCCCTTTCTAAAGGATGTACCAATTTCTACTCTTGACAGTAATGTCTGTAGGTACATGTGACCAGACATGGTTGGTGAGACCTAATGAACGAGATGTAAACTTCCCCTGGCTGGCTGCTAGATGGAAAAATCAATCCATTTATCAAAAGTTCTCATGGAAAAAACAGGAACCAAGTTCATTTTTCTCATTCCTGAATAACACGATTTAAAACAATTGATCTCTTCCTTGTAGATGAACCAGTGGCAGCCTAATTGACCATCTAGTCATCTTGTGGGAAAAGATGTATATAGTACTGTGACACTTTAGCCAGGTTAATGTGTGCCCATTGAGGGTTGCAACTCTCCATGTTACATCTTTGAAAATGGAATATTTGTACATGGTACTCACATTTATCCCCCGACTTAGCTTTGGGATTAATTTGCAGTTTAGCTGTATTTTGTGGCTGGGTATTTCAGGAGTTACTGGTGATCCAGCTGTTGGAATGTATTTATTTACAAGCCTTGTAGTAATTATATGGGGGGAAAGTAGAAATGAAAAAGTTACCTTTTTAAAGTTACCTTATTGTGAAAGTCCAGTAGCTATACCTGAAATAAAATTGTATTTTTGTCAGCTGTAGAAAATTTATTTAATTTACTTATTTTATTATTATTTTGTTGTTGTTGTTGGTCATGGGGCCTGAACTCTGGGCCTGGGTGCTGTCCCTCAGCTCTTCGGCTCAAAGATAGCACTCTACCACTTGAGCCACAGTACCACTTCTGGCTTTTTCTGCTTATGTGGTGCTGAGGAATTGAACCCAGGGCTTCACGCATGCAAGGCAAACACTCTACCACTGAGCCATCTTCCCAGCCCCAAGCTGTAGAAAATTTAAAACTATTGTTCCTTAGTTTGTTGAGGAGTGTAGCAGCCCTGTTGCAATCCAAGCCTTATCCTTAGTTAAATTAAGACAGCCTTTCCTCTCCCTTATTTTAAAAATCACAGCGTAGAGCCTGTACAAAAAATGTTTGTACAACATAATTGTACAGCTTAGCATAAACCAAATAATCAAATCAAACTTGGGCACCCATCAAGCAGAATTACAAGTTTTGATTTTCACCTTTCCTTAAAACAGTTCTCTCTTAGTGAAGGTAGGGGTGAGGTTGGAAGGGATGGGGGAGAATGATGATAGGGTGATGTTGATCAAGTTTTTTCCATAGTATTCATATACTACATTGTTGAATGGCAGGCAACTCCTTTGTACAACTACTTAAAGATAAGAATGATTAGAATAAAGATAATTGGTTTGGAAAAAAATTCTCCTTTGTGGAAAAAGTAATAAAGCGCCATATGTCCTGCAGAAGGTGTTATATAGCCAGTCATCTATGAGCAGGGGAGAGTGGCTAGACTGGATAGGGAAATTGCCGGGCTGGAGGGAGGTGGGGGGGCAGGGACAGCCGTGGTTTTACTGTTTCTCTGATTTTATGTTCTATTTTATTTCTTCTTAAACATGGATGACAGGAGAAAGCTTACTATTCTCTAGCCCAAGAGGAGAAAAGAAAACATGACTGTATATGTTCATGTTTATTGAACAGACATATAGTGAGTCCTGTGTTCTGCATAGCATTGTGGATGCCTCAATAAAGAGCTGGATATTCAGCTGAGCAGATTTTAAAGAAGTTGAATTGAAAGGCTCCAACAATACTGGCTCCTATTATATATTGTGTTTCCTTTGTCTTTGTGTGTTGCTTTCGGGTCATTTTTATTTTTATTTTTGAATAAACAGGTTGCTCAACTGAGTGAAATAGAATACATTGAAAATCTTCCTATCCTTCGAGTTCTCAATCTTCTTAGAAATCCAATTCAGGTGAGGTTGTTTACATTACAGGAGGAGTTTCTCTTTCTCTCTCTCTCTGTCTCTCTCTCTCTCTCTCTCTTTCTCTCTCTGAATGATTACAAGGAGTAGGTAAAGCAGCAAGTTAACTTGTTGGTGTTGGTGTTTTCTAAATAAGATCTTTCGTGATTAATAAGCTGTTGCTCCACTGTCAGTACAGGTAAAGCCTGGAATCAAGTGTCATTTGCTTGCTCTGCAAGGTCATTCATGATGCATCCTGGGCAGCAAGAAAGATGACAGGAGAGAATGCAGGAGATTGCAGAGGGACCTTCCTCCATGGTAGAGAATCCAAGGCTCCAAAAGTGTAGATAAAATATGCCTCCTATTTTAGAACAAGAGAGAATAGTTAAGCTTAGATCCTTAATTTGCCTGGATATAGCCATGAAACTAGCAGGGGAATAAAATAATTACTGAACAAAATAATGTATTTCCTAGGGTTTCTTAAGCTCTGGGGTTTAAAGATCAGGGAGAGTTTTTCAGGTTTCTCTCTCCCCCCACCCCTCCATTGATAAATTCATTGTCTTGACTTTTTCCCTTCACTCTTTGTCCATCTGTCCATTCTGTTTCTTTCAAGGAAGTATATATCTCTGGGTACCAATTCTGTGTATTTTAATGAATATGAATAGGTCTAGACAAGTGAATAAAGAAAATGAGAAAGTTTAAAAAAGAAAAACAGGGAACAGTGGGAACAGTGACAGGCAACTCAGAATCCTCTGTGAGAAAGTGGGGCTTCAAGTGGCCATCACATCCTAGTTTCCCTGGAAAGTGTGTATATATGCACACTGACAATGATCACAGACCTTTTCATGCATGCTGTTACATGTAAAAGGACATGGGAGAAACTTAAATGTTTTAAATTGGCATAAGTGGACAAGGTAAGTGGTATAAGAGTTAATCAGTGGTATAAGATTATAAGATTTATGGGGTACAGTGTGATAATTTTGTACATGGATACAAATCAGGGTAGTTAGCATGTCTAGCTCCCTGTATATATTGGGAACCTAAGTGAAAGATAATTCTGTGTGTTCATTTCATATACATCTTCATCCCTGAAAGGTGTCATCTACTAATACTTTGCCTTTCAGAAAGATGTAGTTTCTTGTGTGAAAAACTCAATTACAGAGAAAATCCATGTGCAGCAGATGGCAGGGAGTAATAATACATTTGTGAATGTTATTTTATTACTGTACAGCAAATTCCTAATGAATAACATAAATCAACACAAAGGAACACAAATAATAAGAACATAATAAGAACTGGTGAAAAAAATACATTTCCAGTAATGAAACTCTTTGGAGTTAAAAGATAGGGTCTCAAGAATCTTTGATGAGATATTTCACTCCTCTGAGGCTTGTTTTCTCTCTTTAGAAATTCAGATCATCCTACCAGCTCTGCTTTATCTCACAGGGAGATTAATAAGATCTCCGCATTTCAAGAGCTTTAGAAATTGTAAGGCACTGCCTGCCCCCGAGTGGCTAATACAAAAGGGCTGGCAGGTGTGGGAGCGTGGGAATGACAGTGGTTCACCAGGGCCTGTTACAGTCAAATGTTGGCCTTTGCTGATTTGGGGAAATGATGGAGTCAAGTATTTCTCCTATTCTTTTAAATAGGAAAAAACTGAATACTGGTTGTTCGTAATATTTATGCTACTGCAATTAACAGAATTAGATCAGAAGAAGATTCAAGTGGAAGAAAAGGTATGTAATGGTATCGCCTCATGTATTTATGGGTTAATATACTCAGAGATATCTGCCGGTTGCAGAAGCCAGATAGTCACATCATCCAGATGCATGCATTAGGTAAAAGGATTCTTTATTTGGGGGCTGTTTCCTTGTCCTTGGATATGTCAGATGAACCCTCTGCGAAGCTGAGCATCAGCCACGCAGTGACAGGCGCGCCACTGGGACAGTAAAAGTGTGTTAAGGAGGAGCACAGACATGCTTCTACCTGGCTATGCCACTAGTGCAACCTTGTGTTTTGCACTGTCAATGAAGACGGGATGTGAGCTCTCTCTGTGTTATTCTAAGATGTAGCAGTAAGAGAAATTCTAATGTCATCCCACATCATTGACAAATACTCAAAAAGTTACTACTCTGGTGTTCAAATTCCTTTTGTTTTGCTCTTCAAAATAAGAATTCATCTGGTCACACAATCCCATAGAAACCAGACTTTGAATGTTAGCACCTGCCTCTGTCTCTACCATAGCGGTGGTAGAATTCTCCACTAATGAGAGATTTCTGACACAGGATGCAAATTCACCGTGGGAAGGAAACCAGGTATATAAATAGGCAGAGAGACGCATAGTCTTTCTCACAAATGCCTTTCTGCAGCCCAGACTAATAATAGTCACAGGAGCTCCCCTATTATTATTCTCACACTTGAAGACACTTAGTGGATTTTTTTCTTTGCCTTTAACATTTTGCAAGTAAAATTTAAAACCACGCATGCACTTATGGTGTGGTCGGGAGGGGAATGTATGTAGAAGGATGGCCAAAATAGAAAAGTGTACAATTCAGTGGAAAACTTGGACTAGAAGAAGTTTTGGTAGGATGTGAGACCAGCTAAGAGGGCCTGAGGGGGGAAAATTGCCCGTTATCATTTACCTAGAATCCATCTAGAACCGTGAATTTTATTCCTTCTTCGCATGCCAAAAGCTGAAGTGTTTATTATGTTAAAAGTAATAATAAACTTTAGAGGGTTTTCATTTATTTTGTTTTTTCTTTCATATAAACCAAGGAATATACAGAAGTACATCAAAGAACTCCACTTGATTTTTGTTTTGTTTTGTTTTTGTGCCAGTGCTGGGGCTTGAACTCAAAGCCTGGGTGCTGTCCCTGAGCTTTATTGCTCAAGGCTAGTGCTCTACTACTTCATTGTAGCTCCACTTCTGGCTTTTTCGGGTGGTTAATTGGTTAATTGGAGCTGAGATTCTCATGGACTTTCTTGTCCAGGCTGGCTTCAAACTATGATCCTCAGGTCCTCCAGAGTAGCTAGGATTACAGGTGTGATATACCAGTACCCAGCATCCATATATTGATATTTAAAAAATAATTATCATTATTGAATTATGGGGTGGAGTTGATACTAAGATCAAATGCAAAGGTTCATGGGCACATGGTCAGTTATTTTTTAAATTTTTATTTATTTATATATTTATATAATATATATTATATAATATATGTATTATATATATATATATTGTGGGGTGTGAACTCTGGGCCTGAGCGCTGTCCCTGCACTCTTCAGCTCTAGGCGAGTGCTCTACCTCTTGAGCCAAAGCACCACTTCTGGGTATTCTGAATGGTTTATTGTAGATAAGAGTCTCATGGACTTTCCTGTCCCGACTGGCTTTGAACCATGATCCTCAGATCTCAGCCTCCTGAGTAGCTAGGATTACAGGTGTGAGCCACTGGCACACAGCATGTCAATTAATTTTTTATACCTGGTTGCAGGTCTAGAAAGTTTCACTAAAGAAAATGAAAGCCTTGTCTTTATTTTGGAAATAGAGCATTCTCCCCTTTTCCTCCTCTTTCTGCTTCTGGAAAAGGTTTCTGCAGTGAACAAATATGACCCTCCCCCTGAAGTGGTGGCAGCTCGCGATCACCTGACCAACGTTGTCAACAGTATGATGCAGCCACAGAAGATCTTCCACAGGTACTTATTAAGACTCCCCAGGGCAGAGCTCAGCAGGCGGGCAGAAGACTGCACCATATTCCTTAGCCCCGTGTTTTGTGACCCCTTCAATTCCCTATAATTGTCACTTCTCGGCTTCTCTGAGGGAGGATGGCCAATTGTCAGCGATGGCCCGTTATCTCCCCTTGAACATCCTGCTCACTGGGTGTTCCCCCAAGCCCAGAGATGATTTGTGTCCGCTCTTTCATCTGGCCCTGGTCTGTTGGTTAGCCTGTGCCAGTGACAGCGAGATGGAAAGCAAAGTTTGTCAACTTTCCTGCCTTAGGATAGAAACACAGACCTTAATCTCATTAACAGGAAATTATGGTCATGTATATCCATTGTAAATCTTTCCTTAGCTGGGAGGGATGCTAAATACTCCTGCCAAAGTGCATCACACAAATCGACATTATTAGGGAGTCCCCGGAAGGAAGCGCAGCCTCCTTTCACCGAGCTGCGATCAGCCCAGCAGGGAGAAATCGCCCAGCTTGGCTGCACACACGAATAGTCTCTCACCTCTAAATTTGAAGACAGATCTACCGTGGGCTCTCCATTTCTTCTTAAACAATCTGTTGGAGCAGATGGCCATTTACGCTATAAGTATAATGCAGAAATTCTATCAATACCCAAAGGCATTAAAAAAAATCCCTGGAAAACTCACAGATAAAAATGGCTTTTCTCTTTCATGTGCTTTGCCTACCTTTACGTGCTTTGCCTCCTATAGACAGCAACATGTTTTCTTTTGTGGCCCAAGACATAAGTTTTGTTGGTTTGTTTGTTTTTACAAATAATTGAATAATATAGACATCAACAGTTTTATGTTTATGGGAGCCCTTCAGTTGAAATGATTTATCATTTATTTGCATACATCTGGAAAAGTACATTTGATTTGAAAGAAGGTTGTGTATGTCCTCATTGTATTTCCTTCCTAGTTTATAATATTGTAAATTGTTCCATGCTGTAGGGTACATGTGTATGAAAACATATACCAAAGGAATTTATAGCAGTGTTTGACAAACAACATTCCTCAATCAAGTTGGCTGAATTATATATACCCTGACTGTCCCCTGGGCTGGCATGATTGAGGGGGAAGATTCCATATTTGAAAGCCACTTTGACTGGCCTGGCAGTCGTCAATAGCTTCCTTATACTTCCTTATATTTCCCCAGGTTCATCTTGATGTAGTCCTATCCCAAATCAGGAATTAGTCAATTCTCCAAGGTGCCCTAACCTTAACAATAAATGTTATTTTCAAGTCTCGATCTAGGTAATACTCATTTCTATTGGATTGGTCCTGCTTTCTAGGTCTTTTAGTGGGAAAAGCCAGAAGTAGTCTTTCAAGGAGTGGTTGTTTGGCAATCAATGGAAGGACATCTGGGCTGATTCATTTCTGATTGACCCTACCAAAGTGGCTGTGAACATTGATGAGCAGGTGTTTGCACATGTACAGTTTCATCTTGTCGGCCTCTGGCAGGTTTCCAGTGGTTGTCTGGGAGTTGCCTGTCCTCAGCTCTGTCAGATGCCACCCCATTGACCCCTTCATCACCCTGCACAGACTCCAGTACCACACAGGCATGTGGGCTTGTCCACATGGAGATGAAGACAAATGTGAGCTGTTAAACATAGATAGTCTTCTGTTATAATGTTTTTCATGAGCCTTTGCTCACAAGTGTTTCTTGGTTTGCCACAGGCATTTACAGAGATCAAAAGAACATATTATTTCTTAGTATTTACTGCAGTTATACCTCAGCCATGTATGTAAAAATATTTTTATTTTATTCTACAACTCTGCAGTTGGTTTTATGAGCAGAGTTGAAAGCATATCAGCTCAGCATGTTATAGGCAATTTTCACTAATGCATTTATTCTTGAAGTTGGGGATTTAGCTCAGTGGAAGAGTACTTGCCAGCAAGTCCAAGGCCTGAGTTTGGCCCTCAGCTCTGCAAAAAAAATAATAAATACAGGCATACATACATACATACATACATTCTTTAGTTTGAACTTAGGGCCTAGGAACCAAACTTAGAATTACATATTAACTCCTCTCTTCCTAATTAACTGATTAGCTAATTAGCCCATCTATACTTCAGTTTCTAAAGATTCCTTAGCTTCATGTAAGAATAAGGGCATAAACATCAAACTTCTAGAACATACTATGGTATGTGTTGATTGCTTAGAAAAATTTTTGTCACTCCATGAAGTTTGCTTTGGCTACTTGTGATCTAACTCAGTAGGTATAACTGTTAAACTCAGAGTACAGTTACTTTTTTTTTTTTTTGATGGTTCTGGGGCTTGAACTCAGGGCCTTGGACTTGCTGACAAGTACTCTTCCTATCCCTGAGCTTCTTTGTGCTCAAGGCTAGAGCTCTACCACTTGAGCCACAGCACCACTTCCAGCTTTTTCTGAGATAAGAGTCTCACAGACTTTTCTCTCTGGGCTGGCTTTGAACTGCAATCCTCAGATCTCAGCCCCCTGAGTAGGTAGGATTACAGCTGTGAGCCACTGGTTCCTAGCTCAGTTACCCCTTCCTTCCTTTCTCCCCTCCCTTCCTCTCTCCCTTCCTCCCTTCCTTCCTCCCTTCCTCCCTCCCTCCCTCCCTTCCTTTCTCCCTCCCTTCCTCCCTTCCTCCCTTCCTTCCTTCCTTCCTTCCTCCCTCCCTTCCTCCCTTCCTTCCTCCCTTCCTCCTTTCCTCCCTTTCTCCTTTCCTCCCTCCCTCCCTCCCTCCCTCCCTTCTTTCCTTCCTTCCTTCCTTCCTTCTGTTCTTTCGTTCTTTTGTTCTTTTTCTGTTGTGGGGCCTGAACTCTGGGCCTGGGCACTATCCCTCAGCTCTTCAGCTCAAAGCTAGTGCTCTATCACTTGAGCCACAGCCCCACTTTCAGCTTTTTTCTGCTTACGTGGTGCTGAGGAATGGAACCCAGTGCCTCATGCATGAGAGGCACACACTCTACCACTGAGCCACCTTCCTAGCCGAGTTGCCTCTTTCATTGTTGTTAAGTTCTGGGAGGAGTATGTTAGCAGGTAAAAACCAATGTATCTTACTATATTATTTTTCTTAGAAAAATCTTGGTAAAGTAAATTTACATAACTTTGTATTTTATCTTATTTGTTAGCCATGTTTCAAATATTATTTTTAGTATCTTATAATCTCTTTGTTTTGCAACATAGCACCATCCTCTTAACAGTGTCTATATTTGACAGATGCTTGTTAATTACAATCATGACACAGAAACTACCGAGTGGCTTTAGTTAATACACTGCCTCTCTGACAGCCCCAGGACAGTAATTCCCTGTGGTCTTGTGTCATAGCACTCTTCCCAGTCTGGATGCCCCTTACCCTATGTTGATACTAGCTGGACCCCAAGCCTGTGGGAAACGAGAGCTTGCCCACCGCCTCTGCCGACAATTTAATGCTTTCTTCAGATATGGGTAAGTGTGCCTATTGGCTGTGCGTTTGTTTACTTGCAATTGTTGCTGCATGTATCAATGGTTCTTGTCTACTGAATTTTCAGATATTGTTCATTTGGGGTGCTCCTTTTAAGCTAGCTTGTAAGTGTTCACAACAACTTAATCATGTTTTCTACAGCAAGGCCAGAGTGGTAAGTAAATTCAGTGTTCGATAGATCCGGGAAGTTCTGGCAAGGACAGGACACCTCGGGAGTATTCGTCCTTGAAGGTAATTTATTGATAAAATTGGATCAATGTGATTACTGGGTTTGGGAATGATTTTAAAATCTTGATTCTCATGCCATCCTAATTGATGAAGTAGAAATGATTGTTAAAAGATGCTCCTAGTGACAAAAGAGCTTAACAAGAGCAAGAAAAAAAAAAAAAAAAAAAAGTTGTCTTTTTTGAAATAATATTAAACAATTAGCAGTGAACATCCCTGAAACAAGGTTTGGTGCACCTATGCCATTACACACCTTCTCTGCATAAAGCCTGTTATACTATAATATCCAGTGCATTTGTGTTATTATTGGTGGTGGTAGTAGTAGGCCTTGAACTCAAGGTCTGGGTGCTATCCCTGAACTCTTTTTTTTTTTTTTTTTTTGGGTCCAGTTGTGGGGCCTGAGCTCTGGGCATGGGCACTGTCCCTCAGCTCTTCAGCTCAAGGCTAGCACTCTACCACTTGAGCCACAGCGCCACTTCCGGCTTTTTTTCTTTTTGCTTATGTGGTGCTGGGGAATCGAACCCAGGGCCTCATGCATGCAAGGCAAGTGCTCTACCACTGAGCCACCTTCCCAGCCCCTATCCCTGATAGGGATAGTGTCTATATTTGACAGATGCTTGTTAATTACAATCATGACACAGAAACTACCGAGTGGCTTTAGTTAATACACTGCCTCTCTGACAGCCCCAGGACAGTAATTCCCTGTGGTCTTGTGTCATAGCACTCTTCCCAGTCTGGATGCCCCTTACCCTATGTTGATACTAGCTGGACCCCAAGCCTGTGGGAAACGAGAGCTTGCCCACCGCCTCTGCTGACAATTTTTTGCTTAAAGCTAGTGCTCTAACATTTTGAGCCGCAATGCCACTTCCAGTTTTCTGGTGATTAATTTGAGATAAGAATCTCACCCACTTTGCTGCCCAGGCTGGCTTAGAACCTTGATCCTCAGATCTCAGCCTCCTGAGTAGCTAGGATTATAGGTGTGAGCCACCAGTGCCAGGCATGAATTTTATTTGTACTTTAAATCTCTAGATGTTTAACTTAACCTAGTCTCCAGGATCTGAAAATGCTGAGCTTTTTAATTGAGTATACTGAAGCAGCATTAGAAGGTAGGATTCTCCCGTGAGCAGATGGTTTGGCAATGTAGTGCAAGTCATGATGTTGACAAGTGACTCTCCTGGGATCTGCTTGGGCTACAGGCTGGCAGGACTAAGCTTCTGAATCTCCAGGCAGGTCCTCTTCTTTCAAGGCCCATTTCAGCCGGAAGAAGAAAGGAGGAGCAGCAAAAGTATTTCTGGTTGTTTCTTACAGGTTAGCACTCAATACATTCCAAGTTTCCTGAAGCGAGTATTTTTTGGTGTGTAACTTCATAATGGCCATTACAACAGAGAATTGCATCTGAAAAATTAGAACCATCCAAGAAAATCATCCTCTTGGATTTATAGGTTACTTTAGAGGTTTTTTTTTTAGCTGATTTTGTTTCATTATGTATAGCAAAGGAATTACTTGTACAATAGAAGTGTCTGTCAATGAACTGAGGATGTGACTATGTCAGGCAGCAGGAAAATAAATGCCAGTTATTTTTCTAACATCATTACAGAAAAAGTGCCTTCCTTTAAGTTATGAATGTTCAAACAGTGTAAATGTGGTCTTAAACAGGCCCACTTACTTATGTATCTAAAATTGCAAGCCACATTTTGGACAACTCTGGGACACAGAGTTATTCCTGTAGAATAATTTGATTAACATAGCTTAAATGCTGTGAAATAATGAACATAGTTAATAGTAGAATTAAACAGTATAGTGGCATCATGCTCACCTGAGGAGATTCAACCTGTTTTAAAAGATAAGCTGAGCACAGTGACTGGAAGGTCAAACGCAGGAGGCAGAGGAGAGTCGGTCACTATGGTGCTAAAGTGTAATTGTGGAGACAGTGTGACCTCAGGAGCCAAGGCTTTCTCTGGTTTCTTTCAAAACTCTCATACCAATTATGATGCTAACAGTTGGTCTCCTGGTCATTTTTATTTGTTGATAAATGTTCCTGCTAAGGCATGGTTGGTTCTATGTGTTCTTAGAAAGACAGAGAGACAGAGACAGAGAGACAGAGACAGAGAGAGACAGAGAGAGAAAGAGAGAGAAGGAGAGGAAGAAGGAGGAGGAAGAGGAAGAGGAGGGAGAGAGGAGAGAGTGAGGAGAGGAGAGGGAGAGGGAGAAAGAGAGAGAGGTGGTGGTATGCTGGAGCTTGAACTCAGAGCTTTGTGTTTGCTATACAGATACTCTATTGCTTGAGCCATGTTTTCAGCCCATTTCCTTGTGGTAGATTTTGAGATAGGGTCTGGAGTTTTTGCCTGGTTTGGTTGGTTCTCCTCTCCTTCTATTTGTGCTTCCTGCCACAACTAGGATGAGCAGTGCAAGCCACATACCCAGCTTTTTCTTTTGAGATTGGGTCTTGTTTCCTGGGTTGTCCTGGAATCGTGATCTTCCCAATCTCAGCCTCCTGCATAGCAGAGATGGCAGGCATGAGCCACGGTATCCAGGTATTGATTGAGGGGGACTCTCCCAAACTTTTTTCCCAAGCTGTCCTGGAACCACAGACCTCCTGATTTCTGCTTCCTGAGTAGCTTGGACCACCAGTGTTCCACCTCTTGCTGCTCTTTATTGACTTAAAATCGAGAGGCCATCCAGTCTTTCCCGATATTCTTATCTGACTAAACTCCACTTATGTTCACCAAATCCTGTATTTCCTTTATCTATCCTTCCTTTCTCCTCCTCATGTTTTAATTGGTTCATTCTATGTTTGTCTTTCCTGCTTGTCTATAAAACCAATGAAAACAGGAATCATGTCAACTTTTTTCACCAGTGAGTTTTCCGTGCCCAATACATGGCCAGGTGCTTAATGCATGTGTGGTAAATACTCCTCACATGAATTAATGGTAATGTATGAACATTTAGTGGAAATGACCATGATTTTCCTGATGCATAGATGGAGAAATGGATGAATTAATCCATCCAACAATGGATGGATATAAATTCATCCTGTCATGTGCTAGTCCCTGAGGTTATGGTGGGAAGAGGCCTATAGAGGTACTTTGCCTTCATGATAGTTGTAGCCCACGGCAAATTTTGCTGCAGATAATTAAGGCTGGGTAAAAGTTGTGTGTAAGCCTGAGATGAAGCGAAAAGTCCTAAAGTGAAGCTCATGTCTTAGGCTGCTCGTGCTGTCACCGTGACTTTTTCCTTCTGGCTGGAATCAGTGGCAGATGGAACACTCACCTCCTACCAACTGCATCTTTACTCCCCTCACTCAGGCTTAGAAGCACTGACCAGCCATGCATGGTCATCTGAGCAGAGGGAGAGACCTGGGCTTTTACAGCCATAAACCATCTCGGAAGCCCATCAAGGCCTGGATCTAAATCCAGTCATTGGATTTTTTTTTTAAAGGGGAATTAGATGGTGAGTAATTTCATCCATTGAGAAAGTAAGATAGCCCTACCATTATTATAGGCAACATCTTTATAATTAAAAACTAAAGATAAAACCCAAAAAAATGTCTTCAGGGACAAGCATGGCTCTTGGTTATATTTCCTTCTCCTTTATTCTTTATCCAGCATGAGTTTTACCGATTTTTTTTTAATGAAATGAGAGCATGTACAAGTACAGTCTGATGGTGACACATAAAAGCATTTACAAAAGCGCATTCCCTGCTGTCTCTTTGAGTCTTTTATCCCCCCCCCACACACACACTTCATATCATCTTTTCCTGACATTGTACTTCCCTTCACCCAAGATGAGATATTCTGTGCAATTTTCATGTGCTAATTTCCATGTCAAGACATATATGTGGTGTGGCACAAATAGTGTATGGCTAAACGCTTTTGCTCTGGTTTTAGGTGCTGATTTTGCTGGGTTTAGACATAGGTTGGCTGCTCTTTCTTTAATCTGTGTTGATTATAAATGGTCTAAAGATACAAATTTACTGCTGTCAAAGTCTGTTTATTTGTGCTTTATATTACCACACGAATCAATAATTTTGTGGACAAGTGCTGGATAATGAGGGAATTACAAAATAATACTAGCATGCCTCTTTACCTTCCAGATTTATGACCATTTAGTGATTTTAATAGACCCAAAAGAAAACCCTCATATATTCTCTCTCTCTCTCTCTCTTTCTCTCTCTCTCTCCTTCCCCTCCTCCCTCCCTCCTTCCCTGTCCTGGAGTTTGAATTCAAGGGCCTGAGCTCCTTTTGCTCAAGGTTAGTGTTCAATAACTTTGAGCCACAGCTCCACTGGGGAACTTTTGGGGCTTAACTGGAGATAAGAGTCTCATGGGGACTTTTCTGCCCAGGTTGACTTTCAACTGTGATCCTCAGATCTCAGCCTCTTAAGTAGCTAGGATTATGGGCCTGAGCCACCATCTCCTTGCCCCTTATTCTTTCTTATACCTCTCTGTTTTATAGTGGTCTCTGTTGTCACAACCTTCTTATGACATAGACTGCAAAATATATTTTGCACTTAGCATCATGGTAAAACAAGACCATAGCTGTTTACCTGCATGAGAAGGTATGAGCTCAAGCAGACTAAACCCAATGAATCCATTTATCTAATGAATCCATTTATCCCAATGTAACAAACTTGTAGAATGATTCATTTATTCACTCAGTGTTTAGCCTGGTCCACATGCTGGTAATGAACAGACACGGTCTTGTTCTCCTGGCAGGCTACAGTCAAGCTACTATGAGATTATCCAAAAAGATAACTTGGTGTGGGCTCTTATGAGGGAAGTAAAAAGCCTGTAATAGAACTCAAAGCAAAGTGGAGGTGATCTAAGGGCCAAACTCTCCCTGCAGAGAGAACAGTAGGAAAGTTTCATTCAGTGCAAGTGTAAAAGTGCCTTGCAGTATAAACTAGAGACTCAATCTGTAGAAGGAAATGGGCAAAAGACAAGACTGGATCACAAATGGGTCATAAGAAGGAAATGAAGTGATTCCAGTTGTATGTTAGAAAACACACCTGGTGGTCAGTCTGGAACAGGGCTTGGGGAAGAAAGGCTGCTGGCAAGAAGACTAGTTTGAATATAGTGACGAGGGGGAAGATGGTATGGTCACTGGAACATGGGCAGAGTAGTGAATGCACCAGTTCCAACATTCTGACACACGGGGTGGTGCTGGAATCCCTTATATTAATGATCCTTTAAATTGTACAATTACTGACATGTATTTGCCTTGAGTGATAAGAGCAATGTAATTTACCTGTCTAGTACTCTAGGAATACTTAGGCTTTGGTGGGTACCCATCGAAAGAGTTTACTTAACAACATAGCTTGCTGTAATACTCTTGAATTCAGATGTCCTCACAGCCAATCCCCTGCCTGAGTATTAACTCACGAGAAGTTCATGATTTCCTGAGTCAATCTGGTCCAGAATTGAGATTCTAAATCTGTGTGCTTTGGAGTCACAATTGTAGGGATGCACTTCTGCTCGCTCTTAGACATCCTTCTTCCTATTGCTTTTTTCTTGGATATTTAAGTATTCCGTTGTTTGTCCTGGCCTTCCAGATTCCTTTTCCTCCTTATTGTCTCCTGTCCATGGACTTGTTAGCAAACTTCCTCCCCCTCAGACTTTTATAACTAGTCTAGAGTTTGTGTCCAAGTTAATACTTTCATTTGTTAAGTGCAACTAACAGGCATGTTGATTATAATGATTTAGCTAGTTAATGGATTAGTAAACAATAAACTCATAGAAAAACTTCAGTAAAGAGAAGGATCTTGAAAGTGTTGGCCCAAGCAAAGTTGTTTGTATAATTTTGACAATTTTTTTTTCTAAGTGTGGTGAAACATTACCTTAATTTTTTCTTTTTTTTTGTCATAGAGCTTGAACTCTGGGCTTGGGCGCTGTCCCTGGGCTCTTTAGTGCAAGGCGAGCACTCTACCTCTTGAGCCACAGCACCACTTCCGGTTTTCTAGTGGTTTATTGGAGATAAGAGACTTACCGGCTTTCCTGCAGGGCTTGGTTTGAACCATGATCCTCAGATCTCAACCTCCTGCGTAGCTAGGATTATAGGCATGAGCCACCAGTGCCAGCTTCCCTTAATTATTATGAAATATTTCCTTTTTAAGATGGTCAAATTTCAGCAGCATACAGCTGACATTTTCGCATGTGAAAATTGGATGACAGTTCAAAAACCCATAAGTCATCTTAAGTCCTTCCTATTAGAAAGTTCCCCAGCCATTGCAAGTGTTACCCTCGTTCACTTCCACTCCTTCAGTACAGCCATCTCTATCTGCCTGTCCACATGCTTCACATTGCTTCTTTGTTTTACCTTCTTTTTAGAAATTCTGAAGAAAAAAAAAAAATCCCTGCCACTCAGTCCCTTTGTTGAGAAGTGTTAATTCAGTGTAGCATGGAAAGACCCTTCTAAAGGTTTTCAATCAGGGTGCCAGGGCACCAGTTTATCTCTTGTGACTGTCAAGGACACCAGTAGATAGGAGTCTGAGGTCTCTGCCAAGGCATGAGGAGAAATGCCGGTGAGTTCCAACAGCAAAACAAATGTTGCAGTATCTTGACAGACTTCTCTTAGAAAGTATATTCCTTTCTGAGTGGACAATTTCAATGTCATGTGAAGACCTTAAAATTACCCAGGACAGTTAATTCTTGATTACAGTAGAAAGGGAACACAACTAAAGACTTAAAAAAAAATAGAAAGGGAAAAGCTGCATGAGCTATAAATATTAATAGGCCTTGGCTCTGTAGTGAAGAGACTTTTGAGGTTGCAGCTTAATTCTTTTAGTTGAAAGGGCTGACACTGGATTCATCCAGATGTTGCTACTTCGTAACATACCTGGGTGCTGTAACTTAGTTTCATCATCTATAAAATAGAAATAAGAAGTAATACCAGACTCATATTTTTTGTGTGGAATAAAATGAAAGTTATCAGTCAAGCTTAGCTAGCTTCATCTCAAATTTTAAAACAATAGGATAATATCCAAAAGAATCAGTTAGCATTCCTACAACTGGATACAGGAAGGCAGAATAATATAAAATCAAGAGTCCCAGGGAAAGCCAGCAGTTGATGACTCATAACTATAATCCTCGCTACTTAGGAGGCTGAGATCTATGGAATGAGATTCAAAACCAGCCTGAGGAGGAAAGTCCACCAGACTCTTTGGTCCAGTTAACTTAACAAAAAGCCAGAAGTAGAGGCATGGCTCAAATGGTAAAACATCACACTTGACAAAAGTGCCAAGTGAGAATGCAGAGCCTTTAGGTCCTGGCATGCATGTGCATACACACTTGTACACACACACACACACACACACACACACACACACACACACACATACACAACTCATGGGGTGTTGGAAACCCTATATTCTGGTTCTGGGATCTTGGACAAGTCCCTCTATGCAGCTGTTACCACTTTAC
The DNA here is from genome assembly GCF_019054845.1 of Dipodomys spectabilis. Classification (NCBI taxonomy): domain Eukaryota; kingdom Metazoa; phylum Chordata; class Mammalia; order Rodentia; family Heteromyidae; genus Dipodomys; species Dipodomys spectabilis. The sequence continues at coordinate 19,912,252 of NW_024870874.1, forward strand.
TTTTCCTTGAATTTACAAATATTCAGTGAAGGCCCCTATGTGCCAGCCTTGGGAAAGAACAATGAGTAGGACAGAGTCCTTCCCTCGTCCTTCCATGTTGCTGGGGAAGACGGGAGAAACCAGACAGCACTAGGAAGGCAGACAGGCGTCTGGTGGGTGAGGAGCCCGGGCAGTGCAGGTGGGGACGCCTCTTCAGACCTCTGTGGGTGAGTTGAGCTCTCCACTCTGCACGGGACCCCTGGATCCCCATGCGAGGCCCCTACACAATACTGGCATTGGCCTGCAGGCCGAGTGAATAACACATCTCCTCCTCAAGAGGGAGATGAGATGGGACCCTGAGAAGAGAATTGGGAAGCAGTTGTGCACGCCAAAGCTAAGAAAGTATAAAGAGGTACATCATTCCCCAAAGGAGGTTAAGAAAAGCACTGGGGTGGGCAGCCAGGTGGAACAGAGGAGGCAGCCTACCAGAAGTGCTCATCAAGCACCAAAAACTGGAAAGCAGTTGGGTGAGTAATCAACAATTATGCTTCCTCAAGGATGACAATGTGATGGCAGAGGGGGTGGCTCAGAAGCAAATAGAAATGTGGCACTGATAAGCCAACGTGTGTGTGTGTGTGTGCGTGTGTGTGTGCATGTGTGTGTGTGTGTGTGTGTGTGAGAGAGAGAGAGATCCTTATAGACTCTGCTGATTAAATGTTTCCATAGCCGGGCGCCAGTGGCTTATGCCTGTAATCCTAGCTACTCAGGAGGCTGAGATCTGATGATCTCGGTTCAAAGTCCGTGAGACTCTTATCTCCAATAAACCACTAGAAAACCAGAAGTGGCGCTGTGGCTCAAGTGGTAGAGCGCTCACCTTGAGCTGAAGAGCTCAGGGATAGCACCCAAGCCCAGAGTTCAAGCCCCATGACCAACCAAAAAAAAAATGTTTCCACAATTATGTAACGTTATGACCCCTGGATCATCTTCACTGGTTACACATTCTTTATCCTGAAAGCCTTTCCATTTTTGAATGTCAAGTTCATAGAAATCGACAAGGTTGTCTGTTTTGTGATTTCAGGCCTTGCCATACCACACGACCTCCATATTTTGGAGAAGGGGATCGGGTTGATTATCATTTTATCTCTCAAGAGGTTTTTGATGAAATGCTAAACATGGTAAGAATGTTGTATTTTTACTGCATAAACAGTACCTACTCTCTGTCAACAATATTAGGAAATAGTGGTTTTGAAAAGAGGGAAAAATAAGCCAGATGTGGTGGCTCACAGCTGTAATCCCAATTAACCAAGAGATGGAGATCAGGAAGTTCAAAGATCAAAGCCATACTGGGCAAAAAGTTAGCAAGGTTGTACATTCCTGTAATACTAACTACGTAAATAGGAAGATCATTGTCCAAGCCAGCTTGGGCATAAACATGAGACCCTATATAAAATAAAACAATTGCAAAAGGAGATAGAGTTACATCTCAAGTTTAGAGCACCTAGGTAGCAAGCACAAAGCTTTGAGTTCAACCCCCATTACCACCTCCTGCAAAGGGAAAAATGAAAATTTTGTGTTCTAAAGATCCTTCAACTTGAATGCATTTTTTACTGAAACCCTGGTCATCTAGTCAATGGTAGCACACAGTGTTTCTACCTTCAGATCCATTTTCACAAAACAATTTCTATGTTGCCTTTTGATTTTCATATGCTAACAGAATCCTGTCAGCCCTGTTGAAAGTTCATGCTGATGTCAATACATACCATGCCTGACCCTAGCTCAGAGAATCTCTTATCATCATTTACACTAATGAATTAGTGAAGCTTTTGCTTTTTTCTTTACCATGAACTTCATTATCTTTGTTTATATTACTGCTCTTTATTATCAGCATACATTAGTCATACAGGATAGAATTTCATTGTGACATTTCTCCGTGTGCATACTATATATTCCAGTCAATCTAATTCCTTTGCCTTCTTTCTAAAACAATTTTAACAGGTTTGGTTATTCTTTTTTCAGCATGAAAACAATCTACTGTCACTATACGCATCTTTCGTTCACTCCTGAATTTAGGGCCTGAGTACTATCTACCACTTGAACCACAGCTCTGCTTCTGGGTTTTTTTTGGTGGTTAATTGGAGATAAGAGTCTCATAAACTTTCCTGCCTGGGCTGGTTTTGAACCACAATCCTCAGATCTCAGCCTCCTAAAGAGCTAGGATTACAGGTGTGAGTCACCAGCTTCTATCTCATTCATTTAATTTTGAATGATTAACTGTATAAATGGTGCATGTTTCAGGACTTCTCTTATGCTCACAGAAAATCCCAAGTGAATATGTCTTCTACTTCCTCAACAGCTTTCTCTCTAACCTCATCAAAGGAACAGCTTGGGCATTATAATTTTCTCTCCTAGGGCTGTATATTGGCAGTTCAACTTGATTTATTAAGAGTACTGTAGAATTTCATATTCCTAAAAGTCTTAATAGAGACTTGAGGAATTATCTTGATTTTACTAAGAAGCATGCTCTTGAGACTCTTTAGGTTAAAAGACAGCTAGTTCCCTTATACATTATTGATGAGAATGTCAATTAGTCCAGCCACTATGGAAATCAATATGGAGTTCCTCAAACAGCTTGGGTATAAACCCAATCAAATCTTAAGTCAGCATGCAATACCAAGTTCTGGGGTCAGTCTGGATTCCCGTCCACAGATGAATAAAGAAAATGTGGCATAGATAACACAATGGGACTATAAGAGGAATGAAATCATGTCATATGAAAAAAAAAGAAGATGATGATGATGGAACTGGAGACCACCATATTAAGTGAAATAAGCCAGAATCTTGAAAAAACAAACATTGCATGTTTTCCCTTGCATGCACTCCCCTTCTTCTTCCAGGTTTTATGCTTTAAGACCTGGAAGAAGAAGGGGAGTTATTTGAGAAGAGCATGAGAAGCAGTGGGAAGTGGTATGAGAAAGAAGAATGGGGTGTAAATACAATAAAAGTACATTACTTGCATGTATGAAAAATGTCATAACGAAGCCCATTATGTACAATGAATATATACCAAGAAGACACCTCATTTCTGATGTAAATGTTAATTTCTTCTGGTCAGTTCATGTTCCCTCAGTGCGTCCCACTGGCTTCCCTCACGTTCCAGGCCTCAACGGGCTATAAGCAAGTTTATTCCATTTCAAGTTTAACACATCACTGTACTTCTGTGCTATATTAAACCTTAGAGTTTTACTCCTTCTACGCAACTCCTCATGTGCCTGAGAAGTATTCACTTTTACTCTTTCTGCTAACATATATTACTTCAATATCATGTAATCCTCTTTATCTTGGATTTTGCCTCTGATCTTTTTTTCTTTAGTGCGTGAAGCTGTCTCATGAGAGATCCATCTAGAGATTATAAATTCACGACACATTTAGTCATGATTGCCAGTCACTCCCACGTACTCAGCCATCTGCACATCGAACACCCAGACAGCCCAGCTCCTTGGCAGTCCCCTGGTACACTGTACCCCACCCACCCACTGTGGAAGTCACACCCACCTGCTGTGATAGGCTCAGTACACAGACCTGCAATCCTCCCACATCCGCACTCCTCCTCCCAACTCACAGCTCCCCCGCCCCCCCCCCCCACACGTGCTCTCAGACACAAAACTCACAATCACTTGCCCATTGTAACTGTCCCTCTCTTGGGGAAATGAAATGGCTAGGATGGAGAGTTAAAGGAGCATGACCAGATGTGTGTCTCTATCTAGAAAATTAAAGGTTTTTCCCAACCTTATATTCTTTCAGAAAATATGTTTAGGCCCCACAGAAGAAAATACTTGGACGCACAGTAACTAAACATACAATATATATAGCATGTGTTGTATCTGCAGTGTGGGTTGGGGCAGCCTAGAGGCCAAGGAGAGCTGATTGTGTAGATGAGGCCCAAAGGCTCACCTGCGTGTACTGTGCAGGCACCTGATTGCATGAGGTCTGCCCACACGTGAAGGGCAGTTAGATTCCTTGTACCAGAGTTTGAACTACGGACCCCAGGCTCTGGGTGGGCTTGCTTGCCCACAGCTGGTACTTTACTACAGGAGCCACACCTTCAGTACGGAATTTTGCCAATTATTGGAGATAGAGTCCCAAGCACTTTTTCTGCCTAGGCTTTGTGTGATTTCCCCATAGCTACTCAGCTTCCTGAGTAACTATAGGTGAGAGCTGCTTACCAGCGCCCAGCTCTGATCACCAGTAAATGTTCATCTCACCCAGAACATCCTTCAAGTTAACAGATAAAATTAATCACCCCACAGCCACATACACACACACACACACACACAAACACACACACACACACACACACCTGAGAACCAGCTGTCTACTTACATAAATATCATAAAGATAGATGAATATGTAGAAAGAGTATGACAGTGCCAGAGTAAAGTTTTGGTATATTTCTTACGAGGTTGTTAACTCAGAAGCTTGTTCTGAGTAAGGGGGTGTGGGTTTTCCTCATCACCCTCACCAGATGTATCCCCTGGAGACCCAGCCAACCTGCAGAGACATTCTGTGACTCCCGCCCAATCCCTCACCCCGGGCAGCGCGCACACATCAACATCTGTAGCCGTGAGGGCAGCAGCTGGCCCTCTGTCCCGCTGTTCTTAATGATGTGGCTGCCATTTGAAGGAAATCAAAGCAACCTTGAAGGTTTTTCACTTCATTATTTATTTCAGAGACAGGCATATGAGAAGTCACACTTACCAAGGTCATCTGCATTTTTGTTCCTTCTGCTTCTAGTTAGATGAGAGGTAATGGCTTAATAAATATAACATTATCAAAGGAAAAAGTCATGGAGAATTTGAGAGGTGTGTTTTTACTTCCATTTCTGGCAAGGGCGTACAGCTGTTGGAAGAACTGAGTTTCCAGAATACAGACTATACATACAGGTATTTATAGTCCAAATGGCTATGCAGCAGGCAACAATTCTGTTACATAGCATTTGGGGCAGTTTCAATGAGAAGCCATCTGTATGAGGAAAAACAGGCTGGGTCAATTTTTCAAAGCTTTTAGGATGTCCCTGTAATTCAAAGCCTTTAGGAATTTCCCATACTTCATGGCTTATCTTGAAAGGCAAGGTTTGGGGGAATGGGAGACTCTGGACTAGCTGGGCTGCTGGCGGAGCTGAAAGGGCTAAGGAAAAGAACAAGCTGTTACCTTTGCTCCATCAGTAATAGAGGTTTGTGGTGTAGATTTGGCAGGAAGCGGGTAAGAAAGCAAAATGATTCATTCCACCAGAAGCTTCAGTCTTGATCCCTCCTCTCACATTTTGTCAATAAATTATTTCTGAACACCGAATTTTTTTTTTGGTAAGTTGGTAATTCTGAACAAGCCTCTCTCCTTCTCTCTCTCTCTCTCTCTCTCTCTCTCTCTCTCTCTCTCTCTCTCTCTCTCTCTACTAGTTTGATGTTAAATTTCATAACCCTTTGTCATTTTGTGCTTCTTACATAGTGGCTATTTTTAAGTTTTATGGGATTGTTTAAAAATAAGACATCAACTGGTTTTACTCACTTAAATTCCATTAGGGTCACAGTTACATAAAATTCTTCATGATTTCTCAAATTCCAGGGGAAATTCATTCTGACATTTAATTATGGTAATCACAGTTATGGATTAAACAGAGACACTGTGGAAGATATTGCAAGAGATGGATTGGCAAGCTGTATTCATATGGAATTAGAAGTAAGTGTTTTTCATTTAATCAGAGGGGTGTGTGTGTGTGTGTGTGTGTGTGTGTGTGTGTGTGTGTGTGTGTTGTGGTCTGGGCTGCCTTGTGTGGTCAGAAAGAGACTTGTCTGAACTACCTGGTCATACTACTAGACACAAGAGAATTGCATAGTGAAGTGTGAGTTATTAAGTTTATAATTAGCATGGGGAAGGCCAGATGTGAAAAGTTAATTGGATTATAATCCAAGAAATTACATATACAGTATAAGTCAAACTGCAGTTCCAGCTTCATTTTCTTTTGTTTCCTCACTAATTAATCCTTTTTCTTTTCACAGCCTGGCCTCTGTTTTGTATGAGGTGGTATTAGGTGAAGCTAGATCTGCTTCCGTGTCTCCTCAGGCTGTAGAAGGCTCTGAGTGCCTTGTTTCTTCTTTTCCTGGGAGATGTGTGGCCAGTAGTGTCACTGGACTCTAGTTGCTCCCTGGGAGCAATATTTTTATATTTCTGACAACTTAATAAATTTTCAGGAGATTTCCCTCTCTCTATCCTGGCAGCCCATCTTTCTTTCCTATTGACTCTGAATCTCTTCTACATTTCCCTTGTAACTTCACAGAAAACTGAAATCTCTTTTGTGGCTCCTTGATTAGTATTGCGATTCCTTAACTTCCACGAAGCTGGTCACACCTCTCCCATCATTCCATCCTTATCTTTCTGTAGTTGACTCGTTTGTGTATCTTTAAGAAGTACCTTCACTGGGCTCTGCTGGCTCCATGCCTGAGATCTGAGGATTATGGTTCCAAACCAGCTCCAGCAGAGTCTAGGAGATTCTTATCTCCAAGTAACCAGCAAAAAGCTGGAAATCAAGCTGTGGGTCAAGTGGTAGAGTACCAGCCTTGAGGAGAAAAACTAAGAGATCAATTTGGCCCTGAGTTCAAGCCCTAGTACCATCACACACACACACACACACACACACACACACACACACACACACACACACACACACACACACACACACACACACACACACACACACACACACACACACACACACACACACACACACACACACACACACACCTTCAATAGGAAGAAATGCAAGCTCCTTTTAAAATGAGGAGTCAACCTGAAAGAAAGTTTGGAAAAATACTTCTGTTGGGGAGAACCAGGGGCATAAAACATCATTTACAGACTCAACCTCCTAGAAATGAGTAGGAATAAGCTCTTAAAGGAAAAAAAGGTAAAACAGGAGCCATCACTCAGCTAAGTGTGAGCTACAATAAGGTAGAAGCAAAAAAAAAAAAAAATACTGCATTCTGCATTCAAAAATATATTTATTTTTGTTTTTGCCTTGTCCAGGTCAAAACTTTTTATCAAGTATTTTTACAAAGCAATTCGAACAGAAACAACAACAAAAAGATGCTTTTTTAATTGCTCTGTTCCAGTACTGGGACTTGAATTCAGGGCTTTGCAATCTCACTTTGCTTTTTCACTCAAGGCTGGTGCCCTCCCACTTGAGCCACTGCTGTACTTTCAGTGTTTTCCTGGTTAATTGGAAGTAAAAATCTCATAGCTTTACTGCCCAAGCTCGCCTATCTCGGCCTCCTAAATAGGATTACAGGCTTGAGCCTACTGGGGCCCCGCCCTATTGAATTTTTGAAAGGAAGATTTTTGGGTTTGAGTTGAACTGATGATAGAATTGAGATGGAGTGAACTTGAGAGGTTGGAATCATTCATTCTTTTACTTCCTCCTATGGGGAAAAGGATACCCAGAGAGCCTGGGTGATTTCTGCAGGGTCAATAGGAGTTGTAGAGCTGTGGTTATAATCAAGCTCTCCAGGTTTGCAGACTGTTCAGCCTATGATCTCCTGGTTAGTAGATTACCATGAGTTTGGCCTTTCTGACTCCAGTCAGAGGCCACGAAATATCACTGGAACTAGCAAACCCAGGCTGCTGGCTTAGGAACAGAAAGGGGCCAAGGTGATGACAAGGGGTAAGGAAGGAACCTTTCTGCCTGATCAGATTTCTGTATCCTGATGCTCCAAGAAAACCAACTGCAATAATGGAATTGAAATTGCTTTTCTGTAATAAAGTGGCAGTACTGCTGTGAATGTACCGATTTTTATATCTAGTAATTTTCTTTTTTAGCAGCCTTATTCATTAGAATGATTAATCAGGGAACAACCAGGTGGAAAGAATTCTAATATTTCCAATGATACTTTAATATTTAATGACAAGAAAAAAGTAATCTAGTCTTGAAATATTCATTAGAAAATAGTTGCTAGTTCTACAGATAAATTTTTCAACGGTGATTATGATCTCTAAATCTCTGGTGATTATGATCTCTAAATCTTGTCTCTGTTCCATCTTACTATCATTTCTTTAAATGCCTAGGGTGTAAGAAGTTTGAAATATTCTTATTTTGAGCCACGATATATCTTGGTGGTGCCCATGAACAAGGAAAAATATGAGGGACACCTGCGGAGGAAAGGGTTATTCAGTCGTGCAGAAATTGAATTTGCCGTCTCCAGAGTGGACCTTTATATTAAAATTAATCACAAATTTCCAGGGTATTTTGATGCTGTCATCAATGCAGGTTAGTAACTCTCATCAGAGTTTTACTTTTTGCTATGTGAGATCACTGGATTAAAAATTTGTGTCATGGGGAAAAAAATCCTTTGGGAAAAGTTTTATTGAGGCAATGAATCACAAAATAAATAAAAGGTACAAAAGAATTCACAAGACCTGGGTTTCCACTATTTTAATCAGAGTATTATCCTCATTATTCTCTAACATGATTTGGTGTGAAATGGCCCTAGAATAGGTTTCTTCTTTAGGGGACATTGTGAAAACAAAGTTATAAAATATGTAATTTCAAAGGTGCATTTTAAATTATATGAAACTCAGTTTTATCATAATCTACCTTTAGGTTAAAAACCCAGCTACTAAAATTATCACGATCATGAAAATATCTGTCTAAAATGAACATTTTCAAAAATGATCTTAGAAATGGACAGTTACTTGGAACAGTAATTAGAGGAAGAATATCCTGAAATTTAGAAAATTCTGTGTATTTTTAAATTGCACTGTATTTTTTTTTTAAAATCCATAAAAAGAAATGAGAAAACATACCACTCTATGTAAATATGAGGAAAAATCTCTAAGTCATTCTGTTACTACAAAAAGCCAGATTTACAGCCATAGATGTAATATTATAGTTTACAGTTTTTAAGAGGAAGTGGTGCTGTGGCTCAAGTGGTAGAGCGCTAGCCTTGAGCTGAAGAGCTGAGGGACAGCACCCAGGCCCAGAGTTCAAGCCCCATGACCAAAAAAAAAAAAAAAAAGTTATGTACTTACATTACCTCAAACTACAGAATTTCACCACTTATGGACATTAAAACTGAACCAAATGATAGTCAACTTTTTTTCTTTTTCTTTTTCTTTTTTTTTTTTTTTTGCCTGTCCTGAGGCTTAAACTCAGGGCCTGGGCCCTGAGCCTCTTTGTGCTCAAGGCTAGTACTCTACCACTTGAGCCAAAACACCACTTCCAGTCTCACGGACTTCCTGCCCAGCCTGGCTTCAAACTGCAATCCTCAGACCTCAGCCTCCTGAGTATAGGCATAAGCTACCACTACCCAGATTGATATTCAACTTTTTTCACCTATGCAAACAATAATTGTATATGGTTCAACATAATAGTATTTGATCTCTGAAGCACGTTAACATAGTAACCCCATCATAGTGGTTTTTCACCATTGCATGGAAATGCTCACATTTAGCAGCTAAAAGCAATGCTCATTCATTAGGTCACAGTGCAACCATTGGTGGAGAGTCGGGTTGGGCATGGCTGGGTGCTTTGTGCATGGTCGGAGGCTGAGAGTCCAGTGCCAGCTGGCTCTTCTGAAGGCTGGGGAAGGAAAACTCTACACCCAAATTTATCTTGTCATCAGAATGTATATTCTTGTAGTTTTAGGACTGATGTCCCTGTTTCCTTGTTGGCTGTTTGCCAAGGGTTGCTTCTGGAATTTTCTTTCAGGTCTTATCCACATGGCCCTCCACCATCTTCTAGCCAACAACAGCGCATTTGATCCTTTACATTCATTGAGTCTCTGACTTTCTCTTCTGTGCCAACAGGGGGAAAGCTCTTCTTTTGTGGAACTCATATGATTAAGTGGGCCCACTTAGATAATCCCCTTTTTGATACGCACAAACTCATTAGCAACCTTAATTCTATATTCCAAAAAAAATCCCCTTTGCCATAGACGTACATAATCGCAGATGTGATCTCTGATGGCCCACACTGCGGGACCTCTTGGAATTCTGCCTCTCACAGTATTCATAATAGTAAATGTTGATGGAATCAGAACCCTCAGCAACTGAACACTGATTGAATTTGATAGGATCCTGTTACAGTCATTAATGTGCTCTCTCCTTTACTGAAGATGATCTGGACGCTGCCTACCAAAAGCTGAGTCAGCTCATTAGAGGATACTTGGGATTGACAGAGGAACCTGCCAAGACTTTGGCACCAACTTCAGGTACTATCCTAGCTCTTTTGTGCTGGTTTCTTGTTTGTTTATTTTTTAATGCAGTAAGAAAGATCTGTTATTATTTGGGTATTCATCTGCCAGGCCACAGCTGGCTCCTGACTCTCCAATGCCTGTCATTCGCCTGAGGTGATTGTTCATCCCTGAAACCTAATAGAATCCAGGAGTCTGGGCTTTGGGGGCCTTCTGGCCCTTGGAAGAAAGCAGTAGACAAGGGTTGGTCTAATGATTCAGATCCTAGCCTTCCAGAAGTTTAATTCTCTTAGGGGGTTGAGGTGTTGTTGTCCTCATGGGGTTTATATTTTGTCCAAGAATTTCAAGAGTTTTCTTTCCTTTTTCCTTCAAACTGCCCCAATCCTCAAAACGTTGCATTGAAAAGCATAGCAGAAAGAACCGTAGCCAGAGCATGTAAATCTGGTGCTGGCCCTGCTGCTTTCCTCCTGCTACCCAGACCTCATGCTCTGCTTCTGTCTCATTGGTCATGAGCAGCAAGTGATGGAGGTTTTACAAGAGAGCTTCTCCGTGGAATCTAGGAATTCTAAAGCCCTGACTTAGAATTTTAGCACAGAACTGATTTTAGATGGGTGTGAAAGGTTCCCCCGTGTACCTCAGACCCATTAGTGTAACTACTATATAAGAAAAAATAAAATTATCAAAGCCAGGCACCGCTGCCTTGTGCCTGTAATGCCAGCTACTTAGGAGGCTGAGACCTGGATCTTGGCTTGAAACTAGCTGCTTTTTCCAATCAACTGGCAACAAAGCTGGACTAGGGATGTGGTTCAAGTGGTAGAGCACCAGCCAGGAGCAAGAAAGCCAAAAGTGTTGAGCCCTTGATTCAAGCACTATTACCAGGACACATACACACACACACACACACACACACACACAGTAAGGATGTGAGAAATGTGAAACTGTTAGGAATGTAAACTGTCATAGCTGCTGTGGAAAATAGTATGTGAATTCCTAAAAAAAATATTAAAGGAGTTCCCATATGATTTAGATGCTTCTCAATATATACCACCAAAGAATTGAAAGCAATATCTTGAAGAGATCATGACATACTCAAGTTCATAGCTGGATTAGTTACATTAGCCAAAGGCTGAAGCAACCTAGTGGTGGTACGAATGTTAATGTACATACAGTGAGACATTACCCAGTCTTAAAAAGGAAGGAAATCCTCACACATGCTATAGCTTAGATAAACCTTAAAGACATGGTAAGCAAAATACGCTCATCACAAATAGCAGCCACTGTTCAATTGTATTTATGTGACATGCTTCACACAGTCAGATTTATAGAAACAGAAAGTAAAGGAGTGATGACCAGAGGCTAAGTGAAGGACGAATGGAGTGTTACTGTTTCATGGGTACAGAGTTTGAGACAATGAAGAATTCTGGAAATGGATGGTGGTGATGTGAACGTGCGTAACACACTGAGTGGTCACAATGGTTAATGGTATACTATGTATAAGATGTGTTTTAACCATCTCTCAGTGGGCTGAACTCCATTCCTAGATTCCACATTTCCAAACCTTTACCCACGGTTCTTGCTGCTTCGTAGATGTGATGTGGCTTTGTGCTGTGGCGTCTGTCCCTTTGCCCAATTGTGATTCTGTTGGCCGTTGGTTGTATTCTGGCAGATGGAGAGAGGTTAGGTTGCAATTGTGCCAGAGTTCAAGCCAATTGTGCCATTTTGCAATTTGTATTTTCCCAAATTGAGTGTACATGGTGTTTTGGAATAAAGTCCAAATGGTAGCTGACAACAGATAAAGTAAAAAGTAACCCTAAAACTCAGCTGATTATGACTAAGAATTTTCTTCTGGGTCTCATGGAAGAACACAGTTATCAAGGTATGGTCTGCCTGCTAGACATTAAAGGTGACTTGACCTGTCAAACTGGCATCGGTGGAGTGCAGAGGGTTGCTCTCTATAAAGGAGGGTGGGCATTAAATTAGGAGCCAGGGTGTCTAGCTAGTTCTGATCTGATCCTCTGCAGCAGAGACTGGCTCTTTAGAAAGCCACGGTCATTGAGCAGTATAGTGTAGTCTACCTCACGAGGCTTCCAGAACTCCACAGGACTTTCTCTTGAGGAAATCTGGCTCTCTTTGTGTTAATTCTTTGCTATCCAGGCAACCTTTGGATCTTTAATTTGGTCCCCTGAGTGGACCTGCTCCTGTGGGAGGTGCTACCTTACGTGAGAACACCCCTCCCTGATCCCTGAGCTGGACCCATCTCCCATTGTAAATTAATAAATTGGTGTGCTGGCTTTTACACCAGCCTCTTGTGGGTTTGGAGAAACACACATCAGTCCCCTGAGTCTGACCAGTTCTGAGCAGATGCGAAACGTGCGATTCTGTACTGGAGCATGGTAAAGACAGCCTCAGCAGCAAGTCGGTCCCACCGCGGGTCTGTAGCTGTCCTTATCCACAGCAGCCAGCAACTGCACTTCAGTGCAGCTGCCATTTGGCAAATTAATAGACCAGATAATGCGTGCATAGGAAAATGGACTCCTATTTTAACGGGTATGATAAACCTTTATTTATTTAGAATAATTAGGTTAGGCCTATCTGATTTAATGAAAGGCATGAATTACAGAATTTATAGAAACGTTCTCATTCTCAGATACACTTAATGACTAGAAGTTATTCAGTTATTGACTAATAGAATTCCAGTTTGAAAAAGTAGCTGGGACATAATTACATTTCATATATCATTATTACTAGTCTCAACAGACCTTTGCTTTTCTGGCAGGTTTAGTATTTTGGAAAAGATTGTGTTCTCTTTAGCCAAACACTTTATCTTACTTATGCAGTTGATTTGCAGAGGAAGTTACTTTTTTTTCCAGTTTGATGCCTAATATAAATTTGCACACAGTGTGACAGAAATTATACAAGTGAACACTTAAAATTCGAAAGAGCACAGTCTTTACTAATAAGCTTTTATGGTATCTCTAATAACCCAAGAAGTCAAGCCAATGGCCTCTCTAAATTTTAGGACTGTGAAGATTTTGCTAAGGAGCATGGACCAGGCATTTACAGGTTCAGTGCAGGAGGACAGAGCCCAATAATAATTGCCTAAATGAAACATCAAGACCTCCTGTGAAAGGGGCCCAGGCCAGCAGAGCCAGTGTCCTGCGCTTGACTGGTTGCCTCACTCACCTGTCTCTGTCTCTCTGATGTTTAAGGTTTATGAATGATTGGGCTGAGCAGTGAGAAAACTGGACTGGAAATGTAAAACCTTACTTTTATGTTCTAAATTGAACCAATAATCTTTTTAACTTGGAATAGAGTCATTTTCTTTAATTTTCTGAAAGAAAGAAAGAATCTAGCCAGGCACTGGTGGCTCACATCTGTAGTCCTAGTTACTCAGGAGGTGGGGATGAGGATTGTGTTTCCAAACCAGCCCAGGTAGGAAAGTTTGTGAGACTTTTTTTTTTTTTGGTCGGTCGTGGGGCTTGAACTCTGGGCTTGGGTGTTGTCCCTGCACTCTTCAGCTCAAGGCGAGCGCTCTACTGCTTGAGCCACAGTGCCACTTCTGGTTTCTAGTGGTTTTTATCAGAGATAGGAGTCTCATACTTTCCTGCCCTGGCTGGCTTTGAACCAGGATCCTCAGATCTCAGCCTCCTGGGTAGCTAGGATTACAGGCGTGAGCCACGGGTGCCGGCTTGTGACAGATGCAAAGGAGGCTCAGTGTGAGCCTAGAGAGCGCCAGGAGGAAGGTGGCCGGGGCCGGGGTGCTGCTGGGGAGGACCGTGCTGGGGTCACCTCAGGTAGGTACCTCATTTGTTTTGGAGCCTATGAATATCAAGTCTCCCTGGAAGTTTCTTCCAGGATGTTCCATACTGGAGTGTCACCTCTGACCCCTCCGCATTCCAGTGCCGTGTCCTCAGATGAAATGAGTGTTCCATCCCAAGCAGGTGCCTGCTGGGGAGCAGAGTTACTCCATGGATGTGCTCCTGTGGTGACTGGAAGAAGCAATCCCTCTCTGCAGACACAGCATTGCTGGGCACCTCTGCCAGCCACTAGTGAAGCCAGGGCAGACAGGGGAAGGAATCTGAGGCTCCGGGGTGGATAAGGGCAGCAGCTTCTCACACTGCATTGCCCGGTCCTTTCCATGGACCCTTTCTTCCCTGCTTCTCCCATTCATCACTTGCTGAGCCCTGGCCATGTGGGTAAACAGACGTGGCCCCTCACGGCCCATGGAACTTAACGTCAGGGACTCTCCATTAAACAAGGACACAAGCCAGGGGACCTGGTCAGTCTTGATGTCCGCCCCGTAGCTCCAGAGTGGAGAACGCTTAGGATCTCATCACATGGAAAACATGTTCTCCACTCCCAAACCTGGCTCTGTGACTCCGCCTCTTTCGTGTGTATTCATTCGCGTTCCTGTTGGCAAACATGGCCCTCAGTTCTATTAAAGCGAATGGCAGACAGTCTGCCCAAGGAGGGCAAAGCCAGGTCTCCCCGGTTGGTGTAGCTTGACTCTTCAAGGGTGTCCACGCGCCACCAAAGGGAAAGAGGGTGTTGTTGTTCGTATTTCTAGACAGTGCAGACCATTTCTTTAGCTAACTTGTGTTTATATCAAAGCAGGGATATCCTCTAGCAAGAAGACCGCCTCTGGGGTGCCAGCTCACCTGGTCCCCTCCCCCAGGCGCCTGGCAAAACTGCAGGCCGCCGGCCAGGTGAGAGGCCGTCCCTCCGGAGCGCAGGTCCCCGCCGAGGTCCCCGGGAGCCAGGACGGCGGCGCAGACCCTTCCCAGGACCCCGAGCCCGCGCCGGGGCCTTCCTCCCCCAGCCCGCCGGAACCCGAGCTTCCGCAGCCCCCTGGGCGGGTCGCAGGCTCGTCCCCGCACGGGGAGGCCGCGGATGCCCCGCCGCCGCCGCCAGCGCAGCAGCCTTCTCCCGAGCCAGCCACCGCGCAGCCAGACGCCCGGCCGGCCGAGGGGGACGCCGGCCAGGCGGGGCCACGGACCCCCGCGGCGCCCCACGAGCCCCCTGCCCCGCCCAGCCCGCAGCCAGGCCCGGAGGCCGGGGCGACTCCTTCCCTCGGCCCTCGGAAGATCCACGGTGAGGGCGCCCGGCCAGCCCGGCCCCCACCGCCTCGCCACCCGGACTCAAGGGAAACCCCCCAAGCGGACGCGGGCCGGGTCGGGACCCCCTACCCGGAACCGCCTGCTCCCCAGGACCGGGACCCGCCGGCGCCCTCGCTGCCCCGGGGCCGGCTGGCCCCCACGCGGCTGCCCCGGCCTCAGACGCTGGCTCCGCTCCAGAGCCGGAGGCCCACGCCCAAGCTCCTGTCCCCCAGCCGCGAGGAGGCCCCGGGGCCGGGCTCCGACCCCGCCCCGACGGCCTCCCCCGCGGGCGGCGGCGCGGGCAGGCTGCCCCGCATCAGCCCGGCCCACGCCGGGCCGCCCCCGAAGCCGAGCCCCGAGGCCAAAGGCAGCGAGGTGAAGCTCCCTCCCATCAGCCCCCCGACCCAGGACCAGGCCCCCCACCCACCCCGGGAAGACGGGGCTCCCCGGGTCCGCCTCCCGCGCATCGACGACCCCCCGAGCGCGGGAGGGCCTGCGGAGAGGAAGGCGCCGGAGCCCGAGGGAGCTGGCGAGGAGCAGCGCCCCGCGCCGGCGCACCCCGAGCACGCCGGCCACGCGCGCCCGCCGCCCCCGGACCCCCAGGAGCGGCAGGGACCGCCGGCCCAGGTGCTAGAAACTTCTGAGCCGCCCCCCACCCAGCCTCTGCCCAGCGATGCCCAGCCCCAGGGAGAGAGGAGGAGGAAAGCCCATCCGTCCAGAAAGAAGACCAGCCTTCCGCCCAAACGCCCAGCTCCGAAGAAGAACATTCGAGAAGGATCATCTCAGGAAGACCAAGCCCGCCCTAGTGGCAGCCAGCCAACCCAAGAGGCCAGCGAGGAGCCCCCGGAGGCCGGCTCTGCCCCCGCGGGGCGTGCGCCCGCCACCCCGGGAAGGCCTGGGAAGACGGCGGCCTCCCCAGAGCCGGGGAGCGCCAGCCACGGGGACGGCGGCCCGCCGCCTCCTTCCAGGCAGCCCGCCAAAGACAGACGGACCCCCCAAAATGGAGGCGCCTCCCAGGGGCCAGCCCGGGCGGGAAGAAGACGCGCCAGGGGCAGCCAGAGCACCGCGGTGTGAGTGCGAGCCGCGCCGGCCCGGAGTGCGCGGCCCTGGCCGCGCCGCCTCCCCCGCCCCGCCCTGCCCCGCCCCGCCCCGCCCCGCCCGGCCTGGCCCGCCCCGCCCCGCACCGGCCTTGGTCCACGCTCCGGAGCCGCTGGTTCCTGGAAGGGCCACGCAAGTGACTGCCAGCCGGTGGGCCCCATGTCCTCTGTCCATCCAGGAGTTCTTCCACCGCCAGCTCCGGCCGGGGCAGGGCCCGGCTGCCCTCGGCTTCCTCTCCGGTGGAGAATTCACTCGCTGTGGCGGGCATGTCCACGGGTCTCTCCGTGGGCAGAGGAGTCCCACGTAACTGGCCCAGGCCGTCCTACTCCAAACACACAAAACAACAACAGCAAAGAACCATCTGCCTGCATCAGAAGAAGTAGTGGGAAGAAAATAGAGATGAACCAGGGCTTCATTTATTTCGTATTACGATGTTGCCTTGCTGGCGAAGGGCCCGTTTATGGCCTATTGGGGGTGGGAGAGCCAGCCAGAGGCCGGGCCAGAGAGGCCGGGGCCAGCGAGGCCGGGGCCAGCCAGGCCGGGGCCAGACGAGGCCGGGGCCAGCCGCGGGACTCTGCCGTCGGCCGACTTACTTCATGTCTTGCATTTCTTTCTCCACATTGGCATCGTTCTTTGGACTACAAATGGCTGAATATCAGTTTCTCTGCCTGGCCACCGACAGCTCTGATGTTACATCTGCTTTTATCTTTCTCATCTCTTACTGCTAGAAAGGAATGAATATGAGCAATCTTGTTACATCTGCTTTTATCTTTCTCATCTCTTACTGCTAGAAAGGAATGAATATGAGCAATCTTTGATTCTATGATTTAAAAAAAAATTCAGGGAGAAACTGATTGGTCTGCAGTGTGGATCAAGCATATCTTTTTAAGCCTGTCTACTTTGGGGGGATCTTATGTGTTTGCCCTGGCTGAATTCAGATTGTAATCTTGCTACCTATTCCTTGAAAGTAGCTAGGGTTACAGATGTCAGCTACTGTAGTGGCTTATTTCTTGACTTGGGGTCTCACTGACTTTTGTTTGAGCCAGTCTTGAACTGCAGTCCTTCCATACTTGGCCTCCCAAGTAGCTGGGATTACAGTTATAAATCAGCATGCATGGCCAAGATGTTGTAACCCTTTAAGAACAGAATCGTGGGTTACTCTGTATACAGACAATGGGTTAAACCTGTGTTTAGTATTCTGTGTTTTAAAAATATAACTGATGACTAAATGCATACAAAGGTATGTGTCCACAAAACTGCAAGAATGTCAACTGTAACTCCAAGTGCAATAGAAGAAATTGAAAAAAAAATAAACCCAAGATATAGGAATCCTCTTACAAAGCAAGAATCCACTCATAACTATGTAACATTAGTAATTATCCTCTGAACTATCTGGTTTGTCCAAGATGAAAGTTATAGGATGATTTTTAAAAAACAAACAACACTATAATTTGTGATTATTAAGTCATTCACCCAACTAATGCTTATTAAGTATCTCCTATGTGTCAGACACTGCTAGCTACTGGGTATGATGAGGAAGACCCTTAAATATCAGGTGGACAGACAGGAAGGCTCATCGCCACATTGTGGAATGTGGTCATGTAGGGGTCCCACAGCACGCTAAGCTTCTGTTGGCATCTTACAGACAAGAAAACCCACTATTTCCTCTTTGGCTGTCATACAAATACTGAGGAAAGATTTTTCAGCCTAGGATATGACAACAGGACCAGGAAATACTCCCTCGAGAAGTTCCTTCTGCTGAGTCCTCAAGGTCACATGACTGTTCAGCAGATTGATAGGGAGGAAAGAGGGCAGAGCAGATAATGCTTATGTGGAGCTAGTGTCTCCTCAGGACCCGTGCAAGGCAGGCTGCAGGCCTGTGTAGATCCATGCCTGGCTACGCCACTGGGGAAGCCTCATCTTAAAACAACAGCAGACCCCTTGAACGGTTAAATTTGTACTTTGGAGGCATCTTTCTAGAAGGGATACAGGGGATGGAGTTAAGATCATGGTACTGGAGGCAGGAAGAATGGCTGGCACACCAGTGGCGCAGGGATGGTCAGATCCACTGTTAAGATGGGAAGTGGGAGAGAGGAGAGTAGAAAGAGATGAAGAAAATGGGGATAATGAGCACTGTCTGGGAGCCAACTAGTGGGGCCAGCGTCTCACTTGGGTAAAGAGCTTTAGCGACATGTACTTCCTGTCCTGTTTGACAGCCATTTCTGAGGCATTTGGAATTGTGTTTTTCAGGAAAAGCACTAAGCAAATTTCTCTCTTGTGCAGAAAGTTCAGCCCTCCTGTGTTCTTTTTTTTTTTTTTTGTCGGTTGTGGGGCTTGAGCTCTGGGTCTGGGCGCTGTCCCTCAGCTCTTCAGCTCAAGGCGAGCGCTCTACTGCTTGAGCCACAGCACCACTTCCGGATTTCTAGTGGTTTATTGGAGATAAGAGTCTCACGGACTTTCCTGCCCGGGCTGGCTTTGAACCTTGATCCTCAGATCTCAGCCTCCTGAGTAGCTAGGATTACAGGCTGGAGTGCCCGGCTACCTCCTGTGTTTTTGTTCTGCTTTTATTTATTTGTGTCAGTACGAAGGCTTGAACTCAGGGCCTCACGCTCCCATTTGGCTTTTTCTGCTCAAGGCTGGCCATTCCAGCCACTCCTTCACTTCAAACTTTTTTTTTTTTTAAGTTTATATACAGCTTAAGACATTTTTAGCTCTAGGAATTGAAGTTTGTTTGGTGTTTCTTTATTCAATGGAATATTTGTTTTTTATTCAATGGAATATTTGTTTCTTTCCTTATTCAAAGCCTAAAATTAGGCCAAAATTATTTTTTAGTGTCTTTTATTGTAAAGATTCAAAATGATTTTTTTAAATATCGAGAGAATATGTATGGTTTCTATTTTCCAGGATGGCCTTAATTCATGTCTGATAATTATAGATATAACCATTGTGCTTGTTTATTTATTTTGCTTTTTATTAAGTAGTTGTACAAAGGAATATCAATTGAATATATTAATTTATGAATACAATGCATCTTAATCAATGTCACCATTTTCCCCCCTTGTTAATTGGAGAAGAGCCTCACGGACGGTTCTGCTTGAGCTGGCTTCAAACTGCAATCCACCCCTCAGCCTCCTGAGCAGCTAGGATTACACACTGAGCCACCAGTGCCTGGCTGTGTTTGTTCCTGTTTTTAGTATAAGTTTCTAACATTTCAGATTTGGTGTAACATTTTGAACAACATTTTGCTCTCCTGTCAAAGGAGGAGAAAAGATCAGCAACTTGTCTGGTGACAAATTTTAACTGTGGTTATTAATTGTCTTGATGTAAGGAAGAGTTCTGATTTTTTTTAATATACAAATGGTTTTTTTTTTAATGTCTGTATTTCAGTACTCTCCCTAAGCTTTGTCTGCTTCAAGACTATAGTGCCCTACCACTTGAGCCACACGTCTACTTTCAGCTTTTTGAAGAGCTGTCAGGTGACAGTAGCAGCCCTATGGTTTATTTTAGTTTGGTATAATGAAGAACTTCTTGGGTCAGAGGTGGTTTGTGGAGAAACAAAACAAGCTTTCTCCAAAACTTAGATGCTCCATTATGGGAGTCTTATACATGCTGGATTATTTCCTGGAGTGGATGAAATTTAAGTTTCCCTTTATGATCTATGATCCATTCATTACAATTGACTCTGTTTATTGGCTATGAAGAATCCAACTGTCTGTTTTATTAAATACAGTATGTAGCACTGGAATATTGCGTGCATTTAGTATTCATTAGATTACTAGCTGTAAAACATTTTTTGACTAAGATACATAGCTAGGAATACATTTTATACTACTGTGACCCAATGAACACATACACACAGAGGAAATAAAGCATCATAAGATACCTGTACTATGGAGGGATACAGTATGATGTTTTCTCTTTCTTTCTTTCTTTCTTTCTTTCTTTCTTTCTTTCTTTCTTTCTTTCTTTCTTTCTTTCTTTCTTTCTTCCTTCCTTCCTTTCTTTCTTTCTTTCTTCCTTTCTTCCTTTCTTTCCTTGCTTGCTTTTTTATGTCTTTCTTGCTTGCTTGCTTTCTGTCTTTCTTTCTTTCTTGTTTTTTTTCTCTTTTTTGTTGTTGTTGTTGGTTGGTTGTGGGGCTGGAAATTAGGCCCTGGGGGGCTGTCCCTGAGGGTTTTTATTGCTCAAGGCTTAGCACTCTACTACTTTGAGCCACAGCTCTATTTCCAGTTTTCTGGTGGTTAATTGGAGATAGCCTTTCATGGTTTTTCTTGTCTGGGCTGCCTCTGAACCACCATCCTCAGATCTCAGCCTCCTCAGTAGCTAGGATTACAGGGATGAGCCAGTGCCAGCTAGTATGATGTTTTCTGTGGTGCTAATTTTTAGGCTTTCAAATGCAGGTTGCAACCCACTAAGTGGATTCCACAGTGTAGTTTTGAAAGCCCTACACTGAGCACCGATGGCTGTGCCCTGGTCTTGTCCTTGGAATCCTGTTTACCTGGCTCATTTGGATGAGGTTGGACGCACTTGCCTCAGTTATGCTGGGATGAGAATCTGGTAGACTGTGAGTAATGTCTCTTTGCTCATGTTGGAGCTCAGGATGAGATATTTCCAAACCCATATGCAAAGCAATGACTTTTTATGTAAATCTTACTAATAAATGATCTTGATCAATAATGTTTCTGTCACTAAATTATTACCTGGCTCTTACCTGGCCTTTTGTTCCATGATAACCCTGAAAATAATCTTTTTTTTTTTTTTTTGTCAGTCCTGGGGCCTGAATTCTGGGCCTGGACACTGTCCCTCAGCTCTTCAGCTCAAGGCTAGCTCTCTATCATTTGAGCCACAGCGCCGCTTCCAGCTTTTTCTGCTTAGGTGGTGCTGAAGAATTGAACTCAGGGTCTCATGCATGCAAAGCAAGCGCTCTACCACTGAGCCACCTTCCCAATAATCTTTTAATCATAAAAGATCCTCCAAATTCTACTTAAGATAACCACATTATTGAGGCAGTGTCTAGCACAGTATGTCCATAAATGAATTTAGTTGCTTAGTTCAATTGGAACTAAGTATTCTAAGATCACTCTTTGTATTGCCCAACATTCAGAGAAGTGAGCAAAAACTCCCCCTTTTTGTGTTGATAAGTAAGTAGTGATAGAAGAGTTAACATCTAATCTTAAAGCTGATTTGGGAAGGACAATCATGAATAGCGAAAGCTGAGGATCTTCCAATTAAAGATTGGTTGTAAATCACACTGAAAGTCAAAATAATCTTTGGAAACCCCAGTTTCACTACAATCTAAATGTGTGAACTTGGGAAAGTTACAAAGTTCTTACCTATAAAATGGAGATAATTAATAATACTACATACCTCAGGGGTTCTATGAGAATTAAATGTATTGCAAAGCATCTAAGCAATGCTCCTTTGATGAATGTTCATTCTTATGAACAGGTAACCAACAAAATATATTTTATTGTGTGTTGCTATAGGATAGTATGTGTTCAAATTAGGTGGAAATGTTTGTTAAATGAGATAGTTTTCTTTGAAAATACTTTAATAGCCTTTGACAGCCTCGATTGAATTAAGGAACTTGAACACAATAAGAATGGTACGAGGTTTCCCTTACTTGTAATAATTAGTATACATCTAGGGTAATCTTAGCAGATGAGCATAATAGCTCAATAGCTATGTACATATGACCATATAAGATGATGCTAAGCCAAATGAACTCCAAGACGTGATACAAGAGGTTTTTCTTTGTTGTTGTTGTTCCCAATGTACTACATGATTTCTTTTTTTATTTTGTGTTTCCCCCTATGGTTTATCCCCTGTTGTCTCTATATTCAATTTTGGTACCCTGGGTATTGTATACATTTATTTAAACTAGGGAAGGGAAGGGGAACAACAAAATGGTGAGACAAAGGACAAAGGGGAGACCTATGCAACAGCGATACTCACAAGACAATATGTTGGAAATGATCTGTACAACGTGGGGGGGGGGTGATGGGAGAGGGAAGAAATTAGACAAGAAATGTAATTACTACCTTCTGTAACTGTAACCCCTCTGTACATTACCTTGACAATAAAGTTTTTTTAAAAGGTACCAGCAAGAAGGGGAAATTTCTGAGATGGAGGGACCTTCAGGAGCTGATGACAAGCAGCCCTGTAGTTTTGGGAAAGAGAGCAGGGAAACATGACCAGCGAAGTGACTGAATTTCTTTGTGATACTGAATCAAACACTTAGGATGATCTCCGGCACATAGTACATGCACAGTAAATGCTATATATTGTTTTCACTGGTATCGTCATCCTTTGTAAAATCAGGATCAGATCTATTCTGGATTTCTCATTGGTTAGAGGGGAAGTACTATCAATTTACTTGTCCACATAGTAGACATGTTAGTTTCCTCTTGCTGTCAGTTAAGACCAACATAGGCTTCTATAACTCTGATCAGCAGATCCTCAGTCTCCAAGCACAAAACTGGGAAAGCAAAATGAATTTTTTAAAAATGGAGAAAGCAACTGATGAACTGGTGTCTTTCAGTCATTCTGCAAGGGTAAGTCCTAGCCTGGCCTGGCAAGGGGCATCTCTAGTCCCAGCTGCTTGGGATGCCACACTTAGCACAACTGGCCTTAGAGAAATGTAGCTGTTCACATATAATGGGCAACAGGAAAGTAAACTTACTGAAGTTTCCCTTTCCTGCCAATCTTTGCTATCATTTCTTTTCCTTTCCTTAATTTTCTATATAGCACGGGTCTTATATATCATATAAGCACTCTTGAAGTGTATCTGCTCTGGCTTATCTCTTTCAAGTGCAAACTACTTCATGATAAACTCATTCGTTTAAAAAAATGTTGCATTCTAGATGCATCACCAAAACATTGGACCATAGGTTCAGCTCTAGCGAAGACATTACAAAGGAGAAAGAAATGTTTCTGTACCTCATTTTCACTGTGTGTGAATAGATTCTCATATCCTTTCCTTTTATCTTGTCATGGATGTTGTCTCTGTTTACATAGCTGATTATCTTTCTTCAAATGGATGGATGTTGAAGAATATAGCACTTCACTGTCAGAATAATTTAATAAATGTGTTCATTTTCCATATAAACATAATCATTATTACTTTGTCTTCTTGGACTTAATATGATCGTGTTCTACTGCAAAAGCTTATTTCAGTTTGGAAAGTTAGCATGGATTCTGTGTAAAAATACCATTTTTCTAGCACAAGTGGAAAAGACTTTTAAGATGCATTTCTGTCTTAGAAAAATAGCTTCCATTTTGTGATAGCACTTCCTACTGGACTAATTTTTCCCCTTAATGTTCCACCACAAATTGTGTAACTGTTCTAATAAAATTAAACATTTTATACTCTGTAAAGATGATTGTGTTTCAATTTGTTTTAAGCCCTTTTCCTGGTTACATATTTTAGGATAAAGACTATTTTATAGGAATTGACATTTTATATACAACTTACTGTACACAAATACACACACATTTACTAATCATGGGTTTAAATTACCCTTTATTGGTTCAGTCACTGAATATGTTTCAAAGCTGAGGAGAAAAATCAATGATTCAGAAAACATCTTGGGACATCTTGGGAATTTCCTCTGAAAATAATATCCTGTTTTTCAAGAACCGTTTCCAAGTGCTTTCAGAGAAAGATAAACTTTAATGTGGAAACAGTTTTTGCCAGGTTTTATTTATTTAAATATGTTAAAGTTTTATATTGGAAGGTGATCACTTTGGACAGGAAAATGGCTATGCTGATCTGCTGTATGAGTGGTGCTCTGCATATGAAAAATATTGGTCATTAAAATAGAGATTTGGGTTATTCAAAGCATTTGCAATCTGACCTCCAAATGGCAATTTTATTGCCAGCAATTGACCTGGATATGAGCCTCTAATGCTAGACCATCAACACCTTTTATTTTTCTTTTCCTTTATGCAGTAAATGGCCTTATTAGGCTGTGAGATGATACGATATCAATTACACATGCTCATGTTTTGCTCTTAGATACATTACCTCTACTGCACTTGCTACTTAGGTTGAAGTCTATACTTAGCCTTTTAAAATGCCTCCCACAAATAGTATTTAACTCACCTAATTTCAAAAGAATGGAAGTCTTAAGGAAAGGTCTCAGCTTTTTAGAATTAGTTTGAGATGCATTCCCATTTTTTTCTCAGATACTTTGCTTATAGTTTCCTGCACTTGGTAATTATACTAAGCCATAAAAAATAACTTTAAAATTTGCCATGCATCATTTAAATTCACTTATGCTTCTTCATTATAGTTATTTAAATAAACTTGCCTATATATTGAAGAGCTTGCTTCTTTTCTTTTGTTCACATATAAGTATGTACATACGTATGCATGTATGTATGTTTCCTCACGGTTAACTTTCACTTAGATGCTTTAAATAAGAACAAACTAAGAAATTTTTTGTCAAGGGATTATGACATTGCTATTCTGTTTTATTTTAAAATTAGGAAAATAGGATCTTCTGTCCATTGATGTATTAAGACATCAGAAAATATTTTCAGAATTTTATGAAATGGATAGGAGTTAAAATTATTGAGATGGTGGTATTATAAGGCAATCTAATAGTCGTGCAAACACATTACCTTCACCCAAAAGTTTTGTTGCTGAGAACCATTAAGAGATAACTGTTGGAATTATAGCTGCAGGGCCTCATCAGATTGAATGAACCTGATTCTCATCCACGGAGTACAGGGGGCTTAGAGAAAGCTAGAAAAATAAACACTAACTGAGAAACTGTGTTTTGAAAAATCTTATATACTTCTACACACATATATGTATCCTTTTTTATGATCCTTATGATCTCTTCTATGGAAATTGTTAACATGAGTTTATCAATCGAAAGCTTGTTTCACTTTGTTCAGCATCATCTGGTCTTGGTCCTAATACTCTGTTCAGTAGGACAGAAAAGAAAAATTGCTACAGCACCTACCCCTTCTCTATCCATCCTCCCCCCCTTTCCCGCAGTGTCAGTGAATTCTGGTCCATGATGCAGTCACGATAAGCATGCTTGAGGTTCCTCAGAAAAACCACTTTCACGGCCAGATGTTTATTTCCTGCCAGATAGTGAATGATTTCCTCTTTTCCATCTTGTATTTCCATTCAGATATCCCCGCCTCACAGAGTATTTCTTTTAACTTCCACTTTCCTGCTCACTCTGTCTCCTTATCCCGTTTCACCGCACTTCTCATTGTCTGACTCTTTTAATGTGTTATTTGTCTGTTTCTCACATTAGAACTGTAATCCATACAAGTCAAGGAGGTTTGTTCATCATTAGGTCCACAGCATCCAGCACATAATACAGTAAGCATGGGTCAAATGACGTTATGATGATGTCATCGTTAAATTCTTCCCATCAAATCAGATGGTAATACCAAACAACAGAACATAAAGTGTTGGTGATCTTCTATGTCTAAAGGTATATTTAGACCTTCAATAGAGAAGTAATAACAGAAATTTACATTTTTATGTTCTAGGTCTCTGGGCTTCTAATACTTTAAAGGTTATGTGCCAAGCATGGTGTAATCCTATAATCCCAGCACTTGGGAGGCAGAGGGGGGAGGATTGTGAGTTTGAGGCCAATCCTGAGCCAGAACAGCCCAGGCTACACAGCAAGATTCCATCCCAATAAAAGGAGTATTGGACATCGTTGATGAATAAATTGTGCTAAACAACTGCCTCATAAGTCTATTGTATTCAAAGTTTCTTCTTAGTATCGCATGTTTTATTTTCCTTCTAGCATTTAAGAGAACTTATTAATTGGAAAGAAATTATAAGGGTGACTTTTCCCTGAAGTGTTTGGATGCTACGGTTTCTCACAGATTTTACTTCATTGTGTAAACCTATATTGATTGAATATTAGATATATTTCCAGAGTATGTGTCCTCAAGGTATTATGGGCTGACTTTAGAATCAATAGCATTATTTGATATTTAGCTGTTATTTATTCAACTCTTTAATGAAAATGTTAATATATTTGTTTTGTTGTATTTTTAGTTCTTTTCAAGTTAAAATGGGCAGACTAAGTGTAGTTTCTTGTATTTAGACAAACAAGTCTCAAAAACATTTCTATCACTTTGCAGAGTGCTCTCTTTCTATTTCATGCCTTTGGTTTTAAGAGTTATTTGTTTTCTCTCTACCAGAGGTTCCGGCGTCTCCTAGGCTAGTTGAAGAGCCTCCCGAGAAGCCTGCTTCTGTGGACATGAGTGATTTCCTGGATTCCACAAGCAGAAACTACTTTGCTAAATTGTGGGCCAAACTTTCAACCAAAAAAACACCAGTGGTAAGAGGGGGGTGGAAGGGGTGAAGTGTCAGCAGGAACACAGATATTGGCAGGCAAAAAGAGGCTTTCATATGGGGTGCTAATGAGTGTTCCCCAAACTGTTCTTTCTCCGATATGAACTGAAGATGGTTATTCTCTCTTTTGTGCTCTCTCTCTCTCTCTCTCTCTCACACACACACACACACACACACACACACACACACACACACACACACACATCTCCTTCTTTAAGAATAAATACTGGTCCTAAAACTAGAGTTTGGATGTAAGATTTTTTTGTATTCAGATTTCCTTAATTTTTCTTTTTTAATATGTTTTTTATTGTAAAAATACGGTACAGAGGGGTTACAGTTACATGAGCAAGGTAATGAGTCTATTTCCTATCAAGCATTGTTACCTCCTCCTTTGTTTTTCCCCTACCATCCCTTCCCTCCCACCTCCACAACTCTACTCCGCCCCCCCCCCTAAATTGTAAAGTTCATTTTTCAACATAGTGTCTTGTACATCTCATTGTTACAATGGGTCAGCCTGTATCCCTATTTAAGTATTTGGTTTTTCCCTTCCCCTCCCCAAATTAGAGAAGTGTATATACAAGTGCAGAGCACCGACATCACAGACAGTGAAAACAGGAGCTATACCGTGGGGGAGGAACATACAAAGAAACAAAAAATCCCATGGTACATTATAAATATGTTAGAAACAGTAGCAAGAAAGAAGAAAACACTTGTGTCCCTATCTTGGGGTTCATTTCGCTTAACATCATCTAGGATGTAAGATTTTTTGAGTACCTTTTCCTTGGGCTCCCAGTCAAAACTCACACCAACTCTTCAACTTGGCAAATACAAAAAAAAAAAAACCACTACAATAAATCAGTGCATTAGAGTATGCATCTGAAGGAAAATGTGTTCTATAGCTGGGATGTAATTTTGAGTATTTGTGGGCTGAGCCTTCAAAGTGTGTCCATTGAAGGAGTCCATACTTGATAACACAGCTTGGTTTAAGTCAGTCATGTGACTTGGTCCCAATTCATTTCTTTGGAAACGTCAAGCAATGAGCATGTGTGGTGTTGAATGCAAAGAGGGCTTTGCATTTAGATTAGGTTATGCTTACTTGCAATCATTTTTACATAATGATGTAGGAATACAAAGCTACTTAAATAATTACAATTACAGAATTGATAGATTTTTTTTTCAGTTATTAACTCTATTGTTCTATTTCCTTAAAACTTGCCTGTTCTGAGTGAGAATCACAGTGAGTAGTCAAAAGTTTCAGGCTGGTTCCTTTTGAGAAAGACATCACGATATGGCACAAGCTGATGTATCTGTGCATTTGACTCTAAGTCTTAATAGTTGTTGGGTGTGCTAGGTGCAAGAAACAAATGTGTTTGCTTCTGGTTTCCTGTGTGTTCTGTGGTATTAGCTCTGTGTTGGACAGTTTCTTCTATTGGCTCTCCTTCTCCCCTCCCATTACCTCAAGCCCCACTCTCTGTGGCTCTTATGTTATTGTTCTCCAGAACTTCCCTATACCTCTTGGATTCATACTGCTGTGGGCAAGAGAATCTCAGCAGCCCATTGCGGCTCTCGCAGCCATGCCACCTGGCCATGCCATTCCCTGCCGCAGGGAAGAAGGCTGGGCTGGCTGGTGCCGACTATGGTTCCTAGAAACAGCACTGGGTGCTCTCCAGGCATCTGTAAATACCACCATCTGGAGTGCAGGAACGTCAGACTTATTTATACAAAAGAGATTAAATGTAAAAGAAATTAAAATATTCCCCTCTACCAGGATTCGCAGAGGATCAGCTATCAGTCATTAGAAATGGGGATTGCTCTCCATATTTGGATTAAGTTTCAAAATTCTAAGTTTTACCAACATCCTGGGAAATTATAGAGGAGCCTGGAATCTCTAAACTACCACAGTTACTTCGAGATGTCCCCCTTGCAAGATCCTGGTAGATGCATTCAGGAGACATAGGAAAGTATATAGGAAAGGGATCTTACGGAAGGACTAGCAGCCATCCTCTCTGTGATGGTTTACTAGTGGATGAATTCAGTATGTCCTTGCTAATTTAGCAAACACACAAAGGGCCTTTGCCATCACAGCCGCACTCCTTATATTCTCAAGGCTTTTTCTCCCTCTATCCCCACCCCTCTCTTTTTCTCTCCTTCTCCCTCTTCCCTTCTTTGCATCCTTTCCTCCTTACTCTCATGTTTTCATGTGCTCACTCACGCTTGCCCTCCCATTCCTGCCATGTTCATGGGCATGGACTGGCCTTCTCAATACAGAGCGGAGTCTCCTCCAGATACGAGAACAAAACACACCTGATCCTTGCACTTCTGGAACGAACTCTCTGGTAGTAGTCTATAACCTTTGTGGATGACATCAGCACATCTCTAGAGCTTCTACTCCTTGCCTTCTTCCTTTGTTGTAATTAGGTTACTAGACCCTGAAGATCCTTGGTATTACCAACTCCAAAGGTCCTGACACCTGGGTGTTTTTTTCCCCTTATCGTTGGGGACATTGGGGTTTATTCTAGAACCTAAATGACTTGCCTTGTGTGGGAAAAAAAAGGTCCAGAATGCCAAATCTTGGGGGAAAAATCTGACATCAGGCTTGTTGGTGGTAACTGCCATCATTATATCAGTCTAAATGCTTTCTGTGAATGCGACCATAGGTGGACATGAATTTAGAAAATTTAATAAATGAAGTGTTCCATTTCCTCATTTCCTGATTCTTTAGTTACATGGCCTTTAGTGGTCTCATTTCATTCCTCTTCCTACCTCATCTGAATGGCTCCCTGAACACATCGATTTAGTCATCTCTAAAAGGTTTTGGGGGAACTGTAAACATAATTTCAATCCGCTGTTTGCCAGTTTTCTTTTTAGATCAAATGAAAGAGGACCATAGCTCTTTTCTTAACTGTTGGACAAACACTGTCCAGCCAGAGATTTTTATTTATGAAACACAAAATGCCAACTATTGGTTCCAGAAGTCCCAGTCCGAGTATGACTTGAGTCATACGCTGTGACTTGAGTTCCTGCCTCTGTAGGAACACAGCCCTCTTTGCTTGGTTAACTTCCTGGAAAGCACACTGAATTCTATGCTGACATAGTGAAGACCTTTCACTCCAGAATTGCTGATATGGCTGAGTCTTAGCCTTTAAAAGTTGGTTTTCTGCAAATCAGTTGTATCTATTTTTTCAACCTGCTCTTCCCAATTCCAAGAGAATATCCTTACTCCTACAGTTTGCCAAATCTCTGAACGGGGTGTGTGTGTGTGTGTGTGTGTGTGTGTGTGTGTGTGTGTGTGTGTGTGTGTGCGTGTGCGTGTGTGTGTGTGTGTGTGTGTGTGAGTGTGTGTGTTTGAACTGGTCTAGGGCTTGAACTCAGGGCCTGCTTGGTGTCTCTGAACTTTTTGTGCCCAAAGCTAGTGCTCTACCACTGGAACTATAGTTCCACTTCTGGCTTTTTGGCGGTTAATTGGAGATTTGAGTCTCACAGACCTTCCTGCCTGGGCTGGCTTCAAATTGTGATCCTCAGATCTCAGCCTTCTGAGCAGCTAGGATTACAGGTGTGAGCCACTAGCACTTAACTTCAGATGATCTTTTCCTTCTTTGATGATCAGTAGTACTAATTTACAGACAAGAGTTTTGTAACAGTAAAGCCTATATTTATTATTGTGTTTATTTAGCGAGGTGGTCACTGCTTGTGCTAAGATTTAAGAATTTGTAGCCCCAAAAAGTTTTCCATCTCATTAGAAAGACTAAAAATGCATGCATGAAATGTGAAGTCCATCACATTCTTATTTAGGTATCAAATAAAATTGATACATTAAATTACAGTTGTATAAAAATATTTTGGTTTTATTTATAATTCTCTGTATGAGTGTCTTTTTCCCCTTTTTGCTTTCTAGCAGAGAATGAATAGCTGTTTCAATGGTTTTTCATACTTTCAACATGAATATAATTTTCTTATCTTGTGTCTTACCCAGGAAAGATACTCTCTGCACAGACAGCATGAGGCAGCCCGGCAAGCCCTTATGGGAAATATACCTCGTGATCAGACACTCCTGTTTCAAAGGTAGCAATGTATGACATTTGTTGGTACTTGCACAACTTTAGATTAATTTTCTGTGGCCAAATCTACCTAACACGTCTGAAATTATCAACAGGAACTGAAATCTCCACACTAAAGTAGACTCAGTCGTTTAGTAGCAAACTTATTTCTTGCTGTGTGTTTTCTTGTCATTTTCATATTGCTTAACTGGCACAGTAAGCTTACATCTACTAGAAACTTGATTTTTTTTTTTGCAGTCCGCAAACAGTAATATTTCTAGTGGTGTTTGGATATAATGATCAGCCTTCACAAAGGCTACTCATGACTGAAAGCCAATTATCCCCCATTGAGTTCCTGTACTGCCTGTCATGACTCTCCAAACAATAGTAATTATTTGGGAGGTCATTTTTTTCATGCCTACTTTCCATATTAGACTGTAAATTCCAGGAAGGAAGAGAGCTTTGTTAACCCATGGATTCTTGGTTCTTGGTGTAGATTGCCTACCATGAAGCCAGGACTTCATAGGTACTAGTAGCTATTAATAGTTACTGCACAATTAATTGTTACACAGGAAGAGGATTTAGGCCAGGTATGGTTAGGCACTGCTTTCATATTATTGTCTTATTAATATTATGTGTATCACAGCCCTGAATTCTTCTTTTGTGATGTTTTAGAATATTTAAATGTTAAATGGAAAAGTCGCTGTTTTCAGAAATTTGCCAAGAGCACTGATATCTCTTCCTACCTTCATTCTTCTTCTTGCTGTTATTCTTCCTTCTTTCCTTTCCTTTTCCCCCCTCCCTCCCTCTCTTCTTTCCTTCCATCCTTCCATCCTTCCATTCTTCCATTCTTCCATGCATGTATAATTGATATCACTATGAAATCCTTTGGGCTAAAAAAATTTCTGATTTCAGGGGTCCAGTTTCAGCACCTATAATCAGTAATCAACAGTATTTTTCAAGTTTAGAAGAGCTACGAAAAAGTTTGGAACTGTCTGAAGAATATTTTAAACCTTCCTTTGGAGTATATCCAGAAATTAAGTGAGTTGAAGTTTGCTTGATGGACTTGGTCATTGTCTGCTGGTTAGTGAAAAATCATAGCACTCAGGGGTTGGGGATTTAGGGCAGTGAAAGAGCACAGGACCCTAAAAAAACAATCATCATAATCATCTCTAGGCTTCAGAGAAATCCTTAAAAAATATAAGAGTAGGGCTCCACCTCCCAGCATGGAACTTGAAAGTATTAGACCAGGCCCTTCAGAGGGCACATGGGTATATATAGTTTAGTTTCCCATGGTTGGAAGCTTTGGGTCTTTATGTAGCAGAGGCAATTGGAGATACTCAGGTTTTCAATGGCAGAAGAAACAAGAATCCATCACAATCCTAGGTGTCCCTTTGTGTGCAGTACTAGTCTTTGTTTTGAATTTTGAGACAGCTGTTTCATGACTCATGCCTGAGCTTTGTTCCTATACAGTTTGTGAGGGTTCTAGTTAGTATTATAGTCCAGTGGTCTTCCAATAACCCCTTGATTCATAGTTAATATCAAAAATGTAATTTCTGAGTCCTAACATTTTAATGTCAAAACATAGTTCAAAATCTATATATTGTAGACATTAAAATGTTACTGGAAAGTTTTTGGAGACACAAGAAAAATTACAGAAGGAAAGAGGAATGAATGTATTTTTATTAGGTATCAGCAATGTGAGTTTCTCTAAGTATAAAGAAAATTTTAGATCTGGGATGTAGCTCAGTGGCAAAGCACCTGCCTAGCAAGTGCAATGTCCTGGGTTCATTCCCCAGTACAAAAAAGAAAATAGAAAATAAAAAAGAAAGAAAATTTAAATGAGGAAACAACAAGGTATATAAGGTACAACAATGCTTGATAAGAAATTTACTCATTACCTTGCTCATGTAACTGTAATCCCTCTGTACAGCATTTTCATAATACAAAAACTTATTTAAAAATAATAAAGTATGACAGATGGCAACCATTCAGTGTATAAAGAGTTCACATAAATTGATTTGGAAAACACTAAGGACAATCTTCAACAGATGAAGGAACAAAAGATATAAACAGTTCAAAAGAGAAGTGAGACAGGAGCTAATTGATATAAATATTAACATAATAAAAACAGTGTCTAATTTTACTTGCAATGAGAAATAAATTTCAAACAATATACCACTTTTTGCAGGCTAAATTACCAAATCTTTTTATTATTGTGTATTTATCTACCTATTTATGATGTTGGAAAACTTTTACAAATTAATGACTTTTAAAATGATACAAAGAGAAAGGCTGTGCTAGCAGGCCCAGATTTTACTGGAGATGGGGGAGAATTCATAATCTTTTGAAAACTTATGTCCAATGCCTAAAATGCGTATTTACTATCAACCCAGTTGTCCCAGTTCTGACACATGATTATTGTCTTGGTCCATGCAAGCTGCTGTAACCAAATGCCATAGACCCAGTGGTACATAACAATGTAGATTTATTTCTTATAATTCTGGATGCTATCAAGATGTATCTTCTAAGAGGCTGCTTGTCGCATAGATGGCACCTTCTTTTCTTGCTGGGTCCTTACACCATGTGATGTGTGGAGCTCGAAGAAGTTCTCCAGGTATTAGGGCACCAATCCGATTGATGAGGGCACCGCCCGACCACCTCTGCTCCTCTCTGACACCTCACCGCTTCACCCATCACCTTGGGGGCTGTGATTTTAACACATGAGTTGGGGAGAGAGTAATACATTCAGATAGTCAACAATACTAATAAAATAATGCACATTGTGGGAAATCATTATATGTAAAGATATTCATGAGGACAGAAAACCCTGCAAAGAACCCGAATGTTCAGAATCAAAAGGATGGCTGAATGAAATATGGAGCAAATAATCAATGGACTGTTATATGCTACTGATATCAAGTTTCAGAGAATAGTTATAAAATTGATTCCCCCCAAATGCGCACAGTTGCATAAAACAAAAAAGTTAAACTACATAGAAAAATAAGAGCCAAAGCATAATAATGATCTTTTTCAGCCCATGACTTTTCTTTCTTCCTTCTTGTTTTCAAATTGTCTACACTGGAGGTGTATTACTTTTAGAAGAAACAATGAATATGCTTTATTTTATAGAAATAAAAAATAGGTAACGTTAAAACAGCCCCAAGCTATTGAACTAAAAAATAGTGTGAATGTGTATGGGTTATAAGAAGCAAAATTACAAGCAAGGACAGTAGATCTTGTGTCACACTTGTTCCTGCCCTGGAAGTGTGACATACATTATCTCTACGTAGAGATCCATGCGAAACCAGAGGCTGTTGTCCCTGTTTGACAGATGGGACAACCAAGACACAGTTAGTGATGCTGGGGGACTTGGCCAAGGCTAAGAAATCTAGAGCAGAGGTTTGAATCCAGGCCAAGAGTCTTCAGAGCTTCTGTGGCTCTGCTGTCTGCAAGGCTTAAAACCTAGCAGAGGAGGTAAGCCACACAAGCCCCACTAAGCTGTTTTAAATGTGGGGGTACCATGTTCACATTTCAGCTCTAGATCTGGAGGATTTCTCAGCATTGATATTTGGCCTTTTGGACATTGCTGTTAGCTGGAAATCTTCCTCTTTATGAATGTGTACGGTATGGGGCGGGGCGGTGGGGGGGGGTCTTTATTTATTTATTTTTTTTTTTCTTTTTTGCTTATGTGGTGCTGAGGAATCGAACCCAGGGCCTCATGCTTGCAAGGCAAGCACTCTACCACTGAGCCACCTTCCCAGCCCCGGTCTTTATTTTTTTTGCCTGGCATCAGCATGATCTTTCTCCAGGGTCTTCCCAGCAATTAAGGGCACCCTAATTAACAAGATATTTGGTGAAGTTCAGCCACTATCCAGTCCTGATGTTGTAAAAAACATGTCCCAATGACAGGACACCTGTGGGCCAGCTCAGGAGACATGCACTTAACTTGGTACAGCACCCTTTCCCCCAGGCCAGAAGCCTCATCCTTTCCCCATCCTGCCCTTTCATTAGTCAAACTACCCAATTCCCAACCCCTGCCCCTCTCCTTAAAGTATCTCCTCCTGCCTTCTTCCTGTTAGTCTCCTAGCTAACTTCTTTCTATCATTCCTGAAATTGACCTTGTCCAATAAATCACCCAGAAGCATTAAGCTGCAGAAGGAAAACCTGGCCCCAGCTAGGATCCTCAGACACAATGCTCAGGAACATTCTTTCTACCTTCCAAGTCCAGCCTCTATCCCCACCGCCCCTCTTTTGCTGGTGATCTGTCCTTCAGGAGCTCTGCCTGGCATTGCTGATGTGTGATCCATAATCACCTGAGCTGTCTGCAAGTCTGCATTGCTGTCTGACCACAGTGTTCTCAGTGCTGTGCTTGTGAATGATTCTATGAATGAGTGACAGAAAGGGGGCAAAGCCATGAACTTTGAGGGCCCAAGAGAATGGATATGAAACTGTATGAGTAGAGTATGATTACTTTTTGGTCAGGATGAAGGTTATCCTCCTTTCTGAGGGGCATTTGGTGAGGAAACTTTAGGAAATAAATCTTTCCCATTTTCCCAATAATGACTGAGCATTTGCCACAAGAGTTGTATTCATTTCTTGAAAGTCAATATTCTTCCTGAAAGTGATGGCTCAAGTGTCTCCACAAAGTAAAGATTCAAGTACAAAGAGTGTGATCACTTTCAGATTCTTTGGCAGCAAAGTTAGTGGGAATGAGGCCCAACTTAAGGAGTGAAGAATCCAGAACCGTGAGGCCAAAGTTCATCAACCTTATAGGCCTTGCAGTGGGGCTTCCTGGTAGAGACATTTCCCTCATGAAGAATGCCAGGACACTGATCAATAAGAAGAACATTAACCCATACACAGAAACGTTAGGCACCAGATTGTCCCCCAATCTCATCCTGAAAAGGGGAGAAAAATCATAATCTACCCCCAAATAGCATAGTATATAACAAACATGGTATCTGGATCAGGCCACCTAATGTTTCATTTTCTCTAAATTTGAAATAGTGGAACTGCTATAAATAAATTACACTTGGCTCTAAAGTCCTAGAGACTGGCATTTGTGTCTTATGCATCGTGTTTCCTACTCTTCACCCACTGCAATGCCTTACCCTAAGCGGGAATTGAGCTGGGCTTTGTTACTGGATGAGGAGTCTCTAAGAGCATGTACAGTGCTTGATGTACACTCTGCCAGGTCACCTGCTACATGGAACCTGCTATAGACACCACTTAAAACCAGCCAACACAGACATGTTTGTACGCTGATGACCTAACACCACACAGGTAACCCAGTACAGTCACGTATAAGGCTCTTAGTAAATTCGCATCTCAAAAAGATTTTTCATATTCCATTTTTCTTTCTTTCTTTTTTTTTTTTTTTAGAAACAAGGATCCCTATGTTAGCATGAAATATTCTACATTGCTTTACTCCTATCCATGGCCAAGAGACTTTTCTTTGCAGTTTCCAGAGGGAACTATTGTTTCATGGCCAGAAACAGAAGGAGGTGATCATGAGGCAAATCAAGACAGAGAAGGTATGCTTTGTTCTACATATGGATTATATGTCTATATAAGCTATAAAAGATATGTTTCATTATATATATTATATAATATGTAATGTTATATTATTAATATAGTATATAATATAATA
The DNA here is from genome assembly GCF_019054845.1 of Dipodomys spectabilis. Taxonomy (NCBI): domain Eukaryota; kingdom Metazoa; phylum Chordata; class Mammalia; order Rodentia; family Heteromyidae; genus Dipodomys; species Dipodomys spectabilis. Next base: position 19,948,683 of record NW_024870874.1, read on the forward strand.
TATACTATTATATATTAATATAACATATAATATTAATAACATTATACATAACATACAATAGCTATTATTCTAATAATATCTATTGTATGTTCCAGGAGCTCTGAAACACAAAGCACAAAGGCTCACTGTCATTCTGGCTTCCCATAGGACAGTGTTTCCAGACCTCCTCCATTTCTTATTTTTCTCTCATTAAATGAGAGTTTCTTAAAGAAACATTCTAGAGTCTGGCCAGAGCAAAGTGGACTGTTAGCTGTGGTGTGGTATAGTATGAGGGAACTTTAGGACTCACAAGACGTGGCCTTGAGTTTCCATTTACAGAAACATCTGGTTACATAATGTTGGGCAAATAAGTTAACATTTGAGCCTTGGGAATGATAGTATCAGCCTCATAACACACACTATTATTTCACTATATATTTGTATAGCAATTATTTTATAGTGTAATACATAATATAAACACACAAAATGAAATATGATCTAAGTAAGAAGTACTGGATGCATGCTATGTGACTGTACACTTTTCTCCATGCAGATTAAGATTGTAGAACTTTTTTGTCAGAAACAGTCTCCATCCATTTATTTTATTGCTTTGAATGAACCGTCAATGTCCACATCTTCTTATCTGTTAGTTTATTTTTTCATCTCTTTTTTTAAAAAGTGCCTGTTATAAACAACTTAAAGGAGGAAATATGCATACTGGCATATGGTTTCAGACCATCATCATTGGACTGTATTGCTTTAGGGCCCTGGGAGAGGCCGGTGGAGAGTGACAGGGGACACCATGGTGGGGAGCAAAGCCACTCCATTCACGGTGTACAGGAAGCAGCGAGAGGGAACAGGAAGGGGCCATCCCAAATCTTTTGTTGAAAATTAGGCCACTATTCTTCTAATTCCTAGAAGGGAACGAGGCACCTGGCTGCACGTCGCCCAAATCACACTGTGGTGCTCTGCAGCAAGCAGTGGGACCAAGGTGAATAAAGCGACACAGAATTCCCCTCCATTTTGAATGCAGCTTTGCCTGCATTCCCCTGGGTGCATGTATAATAATTATGATAGAGAGTTACATGGGACCTTGCCTCAGAGGTGTGAGCATGATAGAAATGTAGAGACTGTGATTCACTGGAAAAACTTTCAGATCAAATCTACATTTGTCCAGCCTGTGATCTCATCCCGTTTTTCTTGCTTGGATGTCATTTATTCCTTAGAGGTGGTCATGAATACATTCTCAAGCTTAATCTGATGCTTACTCCCCTTAGCACTTCCTTTGTGTGGCATAAGAAGGATTAACAATGTGTATTGTGTTTTTACTATGTGTACTATATCTAAACTACGTGTACTATATTTTTCTTAATGTTTTACAGCACTACAGGGACAATTGTCTGCAGGAGAAAAATCATCTGCCCAACACAAAAAACACTCGATTTCAGTCATAAGTCGCCCCGGTTCCAACACCAAGCCCACCCTCCCTCCAATCCCAAAGGGTCGCAAATAGACCAGCACTTGACATCTGACTTTGAACATGGAAAATGTGCTGTGCAATGTCCAGTCCCTCTGTCTTCCCTGGCGATGGATCTCAGCAGGTTCTCACTCAGCCAACTAGCTTCAAAAGAATGTTTAGCTGTCTCAATTCTCTCAATTAATTTCTAGTATGATTTTGTGTATAGTGTCCTTATTTTATCTTTCGTTTTTCTTCTTGTTTTTAAGTAGGCATTATTCTTGACTTTGAAAAATGTCATTTAATTTTGCCCATAGCTACACATGCTGTTTCCAGCTGCTTCCTCCTTTGAAACATCAGATAGCAATTTCTGTTTTGCTATAGATACAGAAATATTTGTACATATCCAACTGGAACTATTCATGTAAAATCTCAACGTGCCCATTTATATGTTAGTATACATACACACACACACACACACACACACACACACACACACACACACACACACATATATATCTAGACGGCTGAATTATTTTTGTCTAATTATGAAAGGTTTGCAGAGTCCCATTGAGCTTGGGTTCACCACCATCTCCTCAACTACATCTCTCAAAGGGAATTAATTCATGTAATTTCAGGAAGTTCTTGACTTGGTTAATAATAAGAAAGAATGAAGAGTATCAGATAGGTCTTTTATTTATAATAAGAAAGAATGAAGAGTATCAGATAGGTCTTTTATTTATCCTTTCCAGGCTATGTATTGCTTGTCATTAGAAATATTTTTAAGTAACTTTAATCATCTTTGCAATTTCACTCCCTGCCATTTGCAGAAAGAAAACTCATTGATAGATAAAACATTCAGATAATATGTCTGTCGTGGTTGTTCAAACTTTATAACCGATCCCTTGGAGTTGATGAAGCGTCTTTTCTGTAGGCATTTATGACTAGTGAGAACAAGACCCTCCACACAGTGCTGTAGCAATTGTTAAATTGTTAAATATTTTAACAGAATCCTCTAAAAACTTTCTGTTTTAAAATATTAACTCTCCCTTAATAATCATCCTCTTCATAACTGAAATTTGGATGTAACAGGATTTGTTACTGGCTCATTGCTTCCACTCTTGTTCTCAAACAGGAGTGAAGTTTGTGTCAGTCAGCTTTCTGCTGCTGTGACAAAATAACCCAAGGAAAACAAAGTAGGAATGATTCGTTGTGGCTGATAGTTTAAGAGGTAGTCCATGGTCAGGTGGACCCTTTGCTTTAGGACTGAAGCTAGGCGGAATGTCACAGTGTCAGGAGACTGTGATGGAGGAAGCCAGTCAGCAAAGAAGGGAAGGAAACATGGGCAAGATAATCCTTCTAGGTCCTACCCCCTAAGTCTCTATCGCCTCTCAATGGATTAATTCATTAGGTCACAGCTCTCAGGATCCAATCACTTGCCAAAGGCCACTTTGGGATTGATGGGAGATGAACACATGCTCACAGATGGGGGAGGTGTTGATCCCTATGCCCAAGAATTGTCAAAAGTAATATACTTTTCACAAACATCTTTTTTTCAAAATTATTACAAAATACTTCAGATACACTTAAAGATATAAAAAAATAATGAATCTCAGCATGGAACAGTTACTTTTTCCCATCACTTCCACTAAATACAGTTTAAAACCTTAGACACTATTATGAAATAAACAAGAAAGGACATTGAGACATGGAAAGAAGAACGCACGCCAGGTGCATCACACCTCCAACACCATGTGGCGGCCGCTGCTTGGGTTTCCTTTTCACCTCATATACTGCTCAGGGAGTGCTGGAGAAACTGCAGTCCCAAATGCTAATGAGCATGCCAACAAATCCCTAAAGGATCTTGCTTCATCTAGTGCAATGCAGGGAAGGGACAGTCTTGTAAGACAGACAATGTTTACACAATGACTTTGCTGCCACAATCAAACACTACGGATCAAACCATGACCCTACCGTCACTTCCTTTCTAAATCTGTCAGCCAAGCTTTTACCTTCTTCTGTCTATATCAAAGTTCTCCTCTTTCTCCTTCCTGCTGGGATAGAGTCAGAGGTGTTATGAAGAGCCAGGAATCACTATCCAGTTTTATTTGTGTGTGTGCGCTGGTCCTAGGGCAAGAACTCCGGACTTGGGTGCTATTCCTTAGCTTTTGTGTTCAAGGCTAGCCCTCTAACACTTGGACTACAGTTCCTCTTCTGATATTTTTGGTAGCTTATTGGATTAAGGGTTTCATAGACTTTCCTTCTCCGGCTGGCCCTGAACTTCCTGAGATTTCAGCCTCCTTAGTAGCTAGGAGTACAGACCTGAGCCACCAGCGCCCACACTACCCAATATTGAGAACATTCCCCTGCTATCTTCAAAGGCCCCTGGTGACAAACTACCACTGTCATGCCTGTCTGGTAGTAAGGAGAAACATCTCTCCCTTCCTTCCCCTAGAGGGTATGGGAGGTCTGTGAAGAGCTAGGACTTTCACTGACTTTTCTCTATACAGTACGAGTGGAGGTAATACAGAAGCAGTAATGAGGCACCACTGAAGGTCTCTGCAGGCACTCTAAACTTCCCACCCAAGCATCTTCCAGAAGCCCCAAAGACAACCTGGCAATAAGAAGTCAGTGCTTCCTTCTCCCATTAGCATTGTAACAGAGAATAAGATAATGTTTAGATATGATCTGGATTCTCTGGACACACTATCCAAAATGTACAAGGTAAAAATAACACACACACACACACACACACACACACACACACACACACACTTCATCAAGGAATCAGATAACTTCAACTTGAATGAGAAGAATCAATCAACATGCCAATACCAGATGACACAGATGTTCAAATTATCTGACAAGAATTTTAAAGCAGCAGTCATAAAAAGGAAATAAGAATTGTAAACCTGACTGAAACAAAAGGCAGCAAAGACATAGAAAGTTATAGCACTGAAACAGAAGGTGTAAAGAAGAACCTAAAGGAAATTTTGGAGCTGAACAAAACAATGAAAATTAAAAACTGGCTGGCTGGGAATAGCAATGCAATGGAGAAAATAGTTTAAAAAACAAGCAGTGCAGTTGAAGGCATCTATTGATTCCTATCTGAACAGAGATAAGATAAAGAATAAAATGAGCCTTGAAAGCCAGGTACCCGGTGGCTCACGCCTATAATCCTAGCTACTCAGGAGGCTGAGACCTGAGGATCATGGTTCAAAGCAGCCCAGGCAGGAAAGTCTGTGAGACTCTTATCTCTAATAAACCACTCAGGAAACCGGAAGTTGCACTGTGGTTCAAGTGGTAAAGCGCTAGCCTTGAACTGAAGAGCAGAGGGACAGTGCCCCAGGCCCAGAGTTCAAGCCCCATGACCAACCCCCCCCCCCCAAAAAAAAGTGAGCCTTGAGAGTGTAGGAGTCTATGAACACAAAGTTTAAATGTTGGTGTTATTGGAGTTCCTGGAGCTGAAAGACATTTGAAGAAATAATTGGCAAAATTTCCCCCGATTTGGCAAAAGTCAAAAATCTAGAAACTGAGTAGAAACCCCAACAGGATAAATACAATGATAGGCATAATAAGATCCACAATAAGACACATCGTAACCAAACTTCTAAATCTTAAAGGAAAAAAAAAATCATCCTAGTGAGTTGGGGAGATTGATGGGTCTGGCCAGCGCCATCTTGGCCACATGGTGGATGGTAAAATGTGATAGAGCTCCCTGGTTTGACTTGACAAAATGAGACTCCATCTTAAAGATTGGGAAAAAACCCACCTGTGAGGCTATTTTAATATATATTTCAATAATAGAGTACCCACTGTCCCATTTATGTTCCTAGTAATGGTCATACTGCCCTTGCTCAACACTGTGTTTGGCTTCTGTTAACTTCCTGCTTGGCTTGCACCTGCAGGAAAGAACCATTGGGGACTTTCCATCCCTTAGAGAACAAGGATGTGGGTTTTTTGGCATAAAAGGATCCCTAAGAAAAGGCTCAGCACTGCACTTGGGGACCTGCTGATCCAGTGTAGTTGCCAGCCAGCTAATAAAGACTTTCTGTTGGCTGTACTGTGTGTGTATGTGGTCTCTTCTGGTGGGTCACCTCATAACAATAGGAATAAAGCAAGTCACATGATGGTGAATTTCCTATCAGAAACCTGGGAAGCCATAGATCAAATGTTAAAAGAACAGGTAATCTAGAATTCTACAGTCATTAAATAGGTTCTTTAGGAATAAGGGGAAACCAAGATATTCTCAGATGAATGAGAATTAAAAATCTCTTGCCAGCAAATCTGTCTTACAGAATGACTAACAGGAAACAGAACAACAAGAGAAAGATACTTGGAAAACCAGTAGGAAGGGAAAGCAATGGCCAGAGTAAGCACATGGATAAACACAATTAGAAGTTGCCTCTCACCTTGAGTTTTCTAAATTATATTTGGTTCTCAGCGAAAATGATACCACTTTCTGATTTTCTGCTTGTGTCTTTTGTGTGTTAAAAAGTGGGCAAAAATTAAAAGTAGCAGGGTGTAAAATTAATCCTCAAAAATTAATGGCTTTTCTATATGCCAATAATGAGAAAAGTGTAGCTGAAATCAGGAAAGCAACTCTATTTGTAATAGCCCCACAAAGAATAAAATACCTAGGAATTAACCAAAGAAGTGAAGGACCCCTATGATGAAAACTTTAAAAATCTGAAAAAGGAAATCAAAACAGAACTTAGAAAGTGGCAAAAACCTCCCATGCTCCTGGATTGGAAGGATCAGCATCATGAAAATGGCAATACTTCCCAAGGCTATCTACAAATTCATTGCGATACCTATCAATATTCCAACCTCATTCTTCAAGGAAATAGAAAAGACAATCCAAAAATTCATATGGAACAATAAAAGACCCCAATAGCAAAAATGATCCTTAACAGAAAGAACAGTGCTGGAGGAATATGAATACCAAATTTCAAACTCTACTACAAAGCAATAGTAATCAAAACAGCTTGGTACTGGCACAAGAACAGACCTCAGGACCAACGGAATAGGATTGAAAACTCAGAAGTTAACCCACAGACCTATAGCCATCTAATCTTCGATAAGGGAGCTAAAAAAAAATAGAATGGAAGAAAGACAGCCTCTTCAGTAAATGGTGCTGGCAAAATTGGTAATCACTTGTAGAAAACTAAAGCTAGATCCTTATATATCACCCTGTACCAGAATCAACTCCAAATGGATCAAAGACCTCGGAGTCAAAGCAGACACTCTGAAAACATTACAGGATGGAATAGGAGAAACCCTAGGTCTCCTTGGCACAGGCCGAAATTTTCTTAATAGAGACCCAGAAACACAACAAATCAAAAAAAGGTTGGACAAATGGGATTGCATGAAATTGCAGAGCTTCTGCATGGCAAAGGACATAGCTAGCAAGATCAATAGACAGCCTACGGATTGGGAGATCTTCACTAGCCTTACAATGGACAAGGGTCTCATAACTAAAATATACCTGGAACTCAAAAAATTAAATCCCCCAACAACAAATCTTCAAACAACTGCCCAATAAATAAGTGGGCGAAAGACTTAAAGAGAAGCTTCTCTGAAGAGGAAAGAAGGATGGCCCATAGACACATGAAGAAATGCTCAACCTCTTTAACCATAAAAGAAATGCAAATCAAAACAACATTGAGATACCACCTCACCCCAGTTAGAATGGCTATAATCAAGAACTCTAATAACAACAGATGCTGGAGGGGATGTGGACAGAAGGGAACCCTACTGCATTGTTTGTGGAGTGTAAACTTGTTCAACCACTTTGGAAAGTAGTATGGAGGCTCCTCAAAAGACTCCACATAGAGCTCCCCTATGACCCAGCAATCCCACTTTTGGGCATTTACCCAAATGATCACAAACAAGACCACACTAAAGCTACCAGCACGACTATGTTTATTGCAGCATTATTTACTATAGCTAAGATATGAAACCAACCCAGAGACCCCTCAGTAGATGTAGATCAAGAAAATGTGGTATATATACACAATGGAATTCTATGCCTCCATCAGAAAGAATAACATTGCCCCATTTGTTAGGAAATGGAAAGGCTTGGAAAAAATTATATTAAATGAAGTAAGCCAGGCCCAAAGAAACATAGTTCCCATGGTTTCCCTTATTTGCAATATCTAGTATATGTCTGAGTCAAGCAGAAAAGGTCAGATAAGATGATGTTAGGGAAATGAACCCTAAGATATGTATTCAAATGTTTTTTTTCTTTCATGCGATTGTTTCTAACACATTTATAAGATGATTTCTTTGTTGCTTTGTATGTCCCTCCCCCAAGGTATAACCCCTGCTTTCACTGTATTTGATGTCGGTATAATTTGTTTAGGGGAAGGGGAAAAACAAAATGTTTAAACAGGGATACAGGTGGACCCATTGCAACAATGAGATGTACAAGTCGTTATGTCGAAAACGAACTTTACAACTTTGGTAGGGGGAGGAAGGATTGGGTGGGGGAACGGAGGGGGGGAGGATGGGAAGGGATGGGAAGGGGAAACAAAGGAGGAGGCAACAATGCTTGATAAGAAATGTACTCATTACCTTGCCCATGTAATTGTAACCCCTCTGTATGGTATTTTCACAAAAAAGTGGGCAAAAATTAAACTAATTCTATGTTGAAAATGAACCAAACCACTTGTGGTTGTGGATAGGTGGGAAAAACTGAAAGAATGTGAGGGAAGGTTTGACATTGTGCAAAACCAAATGTACTCTTCACCTGATTTATGTAACTATAACCTCTCTGTACATCACCTTTATGATAACAATCTTAAATTGTTAAAAAAAAATCGGCTAATTATAGATGAGCTAAAGAAAGCAAAGCTACTATATTTAACTTTCAATGGTAAAATGCCTACACCAGCAGATCACAGTAATTTATTTATAAATAACATAATACCTAGAATTGTAACATGTAAAATCAGAAATGGAACAAAATTATTGATTATTAAAAATGGGGCCAAATATTAAAGGCAGGCCCCCTCTGTAGAGAGAAACTCCAGGTCAAATGGCCAGTAGTCAGCCTAAGCCTTTTCCATCCTTGCTAAAAAGCAGAAGAACATCTCTCCTTCACTCAAGTGTCCCAAGCTGGCAGCTTTGCAGTTTACCATAAACTTTGCTGAAGTCCCTTGACAATCTTGAGGCTTATCACCAGCTGTACTGAATGGCTGTATTAGTTAGGAGCTTATAATAAAAGTCATTTCTGGGGGCTGGGAAGATGGCTCAGTGGTAGAGTGCTTGCCTTGTATGCCTGAGATCCTGGGTTTGATTCCTCAGCACCAAACAAGCAAAAAGAAAAAAGCCGGAAGTGGCGCTGTGGCTCAAGTGGTACAGTGCTAGCCTTGAGCTGAAGAGCTGAGGGATAGCACCCAGGCCCAGAGTTCAGGCCCTATGAGAGGACCCCCCCCCCCAAAAAAAAGTCATTTCTGTAAAATAGGCTACCCCTACCCAAGGTTATGTTTTGACTTTTGTAATCAAATATCAATAGTATCAATACTATTGATCATGATGACCAGCTCAAGACTATGTTTTGCTTCTACTTCTTCAACTCAAGGCTATGTTTTGCTTCTGTAAATCTGCTTGCTTGCCTTGACAAACACCTCCCCTCCCCTCCCCCCCCCCCCCCCCCCCCCCCGCACTCACGCTTCCTATGTGGTTTTTCCTTTAAAAGATCTTTATGGGAAAAAGACCTCACTGCATCCCACTACCCAATTAGAGGGGTATAGTCACTGCGTGGCTAATAAATACTCCTTGCCCTATTTAACTGGGTTGGTGGCCTTATTTCCAGATTTAGGATTCTTCAGGACAACCACTGAAAATGCTATGAACTTTCATCTCAGTTGTGCAAGGAATTTAAAACTGCTTTGTAAAAAGAAAAGCCAGTTTGTTATGGTGGTGCATGCTTGTAATCCCAGCACATGGAAAGCTAAAACTGGATTGAGTTGGATGTTTGAGAGTCACTTTCTGAGGGGAAAGGCATTCTAGAAGGATTTTCTTATGTGTTAAAACAAACTTTTCTGCCTTTAGCAGTTATGAGTAAAAGTTTCACTACACCCTCATTAGCATAACATATAAGGTAGTTGGAAATGTGTTGTTTTATGGATTAGGTGTACTCTTTTCCATATACTTTCTTTTATTAGCATTTCTTTTTTAGCTGAACAATCGGTTCACATCCTTATTACATTTTTATTCTGAGATGTTCTTGTTTGTGCTTGTATTGATTTTAGAGCAGGTCTATTTAATATTAAATATTAAATATCTATCTCAATTGTTACTGGGATGTATTTAAGTAGAGAAGATTTTAACTCTATTTTCTTATGCAATGATTGTATGTTTGTGAATTATTTCTTCTGAATCATTCACTGTCTAGCTTTCTGTGATGTCCGAGGCTGCAATTATCATAGTTTATATTCTTTTAAGCTACACCATTTTCAGGATTTTTTTCATTTAAGTAGTAGTTCCACTGAATGATAATGAAGAAATGAAAAAACATATTTTATAAACTTTATTAATATTACTCATGCCGGGCTGGGAATGTGACTTAGTGGTAGGGTGCTTGCCTAGCATGCATGAAGCCCTGAGTTTGATTCCTTAGTACCAAATAAGCAAAAAAAGCCAGAAGTGGTGCTGTGGCTCAAGTGGTAGAGTGCTAGTCTTGAGCAAAAGAAGCTCAGGGACAGTGCCTAGTCCCTGAGTTCAAGCCCCAGAACTGACAAATACACACACACACACACACACACACACACACACACACACACACACACACACATAATACATATTACTCATGTCTTGTGTTCAATTAAAAAAATCATTCATAGAATTGAAAATCCATGATACAAAATTTTGCTACATCTACTAATGAAGTATTACTAATTATGATGTTAACTTCCTAGATACTGCCTGTTGTCTTTATCAGTTTTTTTCCCAAGAATAAATGATGCATTTTTGCATTTCACTACACCACTACATATTGTGTTTCTATTTCTTCTTACATATCAAATAGTTTTTGTTATATAAATTTTGATGTTTGTTATCTAATAAGCTTACAAATGTTTAGAATTGTGGTTATAAATTCATAGCTGCATTCTTGTTTCAATAGGAAAGCGTGCTTTTTATTGTTTCACAGAATGGTTTTGCTTTGAACTTCTCTTTGATGGCATCGAGCTCTTTCTCATGCCTCACATACCTCTGTGTAATTTAGTCTGACTGTTATTATTTAGTTTATTCTAAGTCTACTTGTTACTTCGGTTATAGAGTGATACTATTTTTATTTATTTTTAAAACTTGATAAGGTCAACTCTATCTCTATCATTTTGTTTTAAAATATTCTGATGTTTGACACTCTTTGTCTTTTGTTCTTCTCATTTATGGGAGGTATATTTTCCCCTGTTCTGATGTGTAATTTAAAATATTTTTATTTCTTTTTGTCTTTCCCACTCCTACATTTAGACATTTAATTAAGAATTATAGGCTCAATTTGTTGAACCTAACCTTTTTTTCTTAGTCTTTATGAGCTATTTTGGCTTTATAGTCAATATTGTGTTATTTTACTCCTTTCTGCATTTCTCAGTAGTTTTAGGTTTTACGAGTGATTGTTTTACCTAACTTTCTCATTTGTAATTTAAAATGAGAAGAGAAAGCAAGGGGAGAGCTTCAGAATATAGCCCTATGAGAAATCCATTTTAATCTTCTGAGATTCCAGCCAGAAAGATGGAAGTCAGGTGGTTAAGTGTTTGTCCTTCTATTCCCAGAATGTATTTTCTTTCTGACAGGAATGTTATGTTCAGTGGAAATACCAATACTTACTTCAGAAGACATTGAATGGGAACTTAGGATAGGGAGCTAGTAGTATGCTGCTCTGTTGAACTAGACACATGTGTTCTAATTTCTACAAAACACTGGTTTTACAAAAGGCCAGAACGACCTATGTATGCATATACATATTTGTATGGCATCCTGTTCTAAAAAGAGCTGATGGCACTTAGAGTGGCAAATTCAACTCCATCACATGAAATAGGAACAGAAAGGATACTAGGAGAAAGAGATAAAATGATCCTTAATGTATCAAATGCAAATCTTCCATGAGAGAGGTGGTTGACCACAATAAAGAAGAAAGCATGATCCTTCTGGCAGTTTTTACATTTGCAGTGACTTTAAGGTAACATTAGAAAGAACTTGTGCAGAAGCAGCACTGCTAGTTTTTTTGTGGGGGGGGGAGAGGGGGAGACAGGCAGTACTGGGACTTGAACTCAGGGCCGTGTGCTCTGGCTTGATTCTTTTTTTTTTTTTTTTTTTTTTTTTTTTGTCCAGTCGTGGGGCCTGAACTCTGGGCCTGGGCGCTGTCCCTCAGCTCTTCAGCTCAAGGCTAGTGCTCTACCACTGGAGCCACAGCGCCACTTCCGGTTTTTTTCTTTTTGCTTATGTGGTGCTGAGGAATCGAACCCAGGGCCTCATGCATGCAAGGCAAGCGCTCTACCACTGAGCCACCTTCCCAGCCCCTGGCTTGGTTCTTTTACTCAAGGCTGGTACTTTGCCACTTGGACCACAACTTCACTTCTGGCTTTTTGGTGGTTAATTGGAGATAATGGTCTGAGGGATTTTCTCCTGGGTTGGCTTGGAACTGTGATACTCAGACCTCAGCTTTATACGTGGCTGAGATTACAGATGTGAGCTACTAGCAACTGTGAACACATGGACCACATGTTCAGTGTTTACAAGCATTAAATATGAAGCCATTTCTTATCATGTCCTCCAAGGTAGTTTATAAGAACAAAATTATAATTCTCCTCCCATCCTAACCAAAGCAATGATTGGGAAAGCGCTGAATAAATCCACTGCGAAACAATGCTTTACTGTGGGAGACTGCTATCAGAATTCTTACTTCCAGGCCCGGGTTGGCCATTTCCTAGGAATCAGACTTAAGAGAATTTACCCGGCTCTGCTAGGCTCAGTCATGGTGGCAGCGATGGAGACGTCATTTCATAGAACTGGAGGTGTGGGAAGGATGGGGAGATGTAATGAATCAGGTTGAACCATAGCAGGCAAGCAAGCCTGTAGCCCCAAGTCCCTAACCTCTGTGCCTGGGTCTTAGAGCAGAATTAATCATCAAGTAGTGGAAAATGGAAGAGGAGATTCTAAGACACATTTTTCACATTTTAATATCTGTAAAACTCAGCGTACCTTTTTTTTAATGGATGGCATGCCACAGTTGAATTGGCAGTATTGTTTTTCTTTCTTTGTGGAATAGAAGACGGTGGTGTATGTTATAATAGATTTGATCAAATATAGTAGCAATAATTATCCTAAGGAGCTCTGCAGAGGTAGCCAAAGTCTTTTAGGGGAGGAAGAATGGGTCCCTTGAGAGCTCTGGCAATCTCTGAGGGCCCGGGTTGTCTAATGAGGGTTCTGTCAGATGAGAGAGCCTTTTGAGAGAACCCCGTGCTAGGTGCCAGTGGCTCACGCCACTAATCCTAGCTACTCAGGAGGCTGAGATCCAAGGGTTGAGGTTCAAAGCCAACTGGAGCACAAAAGTCCCCAAAGATTCTTATCTCCAATTAACCAGCAAAAATGTCAGAAGTAGAAATGTGGCTCAAGTGGTAGAGCTCCAGCCTTGAGTAGAAGAAACCAAGAGAAAAATGTAAAGCCCTGAGTTCAAGCTCCACTACCAGTATCAAAAAATGAATAAAAATAAATAAATTTTACAGGCCAAACTAGAGACCCTAGAAATCAAATACTTAAAATGTCTAGATGAATATAAATAGAATGAAAGTAGGTGGAGGAAAAATTCATGGAAACAATACATATATCTGTGTCTACTGTTTATGTTTATAGATGTTACATAATTGTATATGCATAATATTATCACCTGAGCAAAACATACATAAACCACACACACACACACACACACACACACACACACACACACACACACAAAACTGAAGGAGAAATGGGGAAGTTGGAAAATTGCCCTAAGTCATCAAATAGCAATAGCTTGTAGTATTCTGTGGTCAAATGACATCACAATAGAGACTCCAAGCAGAGGCCAAGGGTGGAGGAAAGGACAGGGAAAAGCCAGAGAATTACTTTACCTTCTCCCTCTTAGTCACAAAAAACCTTGCATAGCAGTAACGGTGAGACCCTACATGCATAAATTGTATACCTGCTACCCAGATTTCAAAATGCATCAGCACTCGATCTTGTTTTCATGAGTTCTTGAGAAGTGGTCATTTGTAAAAAAAAAAACAAAAACAAAAAACCTCTTTCCTAAGAATTCAGCTAACTAAACCAGCTCCGTTCTGGGCCACACGGAATCACAGGGAATTGTTTAGAAAGATGATGAAATCAACACTTGAAGAATAACCAGCTTCTCCGTGTTACCGTCAGTCTGGCACCAGCCAGAATCTATCATATCACAGTTTTTAAAAAGCATATGCAAAAAAACGCCCCCTCCCCAAAGAAAGCATATGCAGCAAGTGTTGTTGAGCTTGCAACCATAACAAACGAGAGCAATTTTATCCACTAATTAGAATGCCTTCATCAAGTCACACTGGCCACTGAGGTCATTCTTAAAGTGCCTGCATTTTAAGAAGGAGAAAAGTCTGGAGTTTTATGTTTTCTCTTATTTATTAACATTCAAAACCCTTCAGAGGTTGGTTATTTTTTTTCTTGTTTTTCCCTTTTTTTTTTTAATCAGCCAAGGTTGTTGTTGACATGAGAGATTAGTTAAGCAATATGAGGTGAATTCCACAACATGCTAAATTAGAATCCCAGCTATAAAAGCCCCAAATATGATTTATCTCCTAGTTCATAAGATTCTCTTGAAAATTCTATTATCCTAATGAATGTCTCTCTGCTCCAACTCTTACAAGAAATAGTACTTCCTACCAATGGTAAACCCAAAAATATTCTCAATCGCCACTGTGGAACAGTCCAAATTTATATTTACCGGATCATTGAGCTTAGGTACGGTGAGCTAATCTATTTTCCCTGAAATTGCAATACTTATAAGTTGTAGCGCAATCCCTGATCTAACTATGAGTTTTGCACAGGAAAGTTATTTTTTTCTTAAGCCACTAAGTTTAGCTAAAGAATAACTATACTAGCTTGTTCTTGGCTCAGGTCCTTAAAGAGCCAATCAATACTATTATTGTGATCCTGGAAAGTCAAGTGAAGGAAAACAGGAACAGACAGTTGATGTCAGGTGAAGGTTGGGCTTGTTCTGTTGCACATATGCTTATAAATTGGCCTGCACTTATGATGTGAGAGTAAATGCACTTCCTGTACTCTCCCAGGAGCTCTTCGCCCAAATAACCACAGGGCTTAAACTCCCTCTACTCTTCGCCCACAGACCTGACTGACCATCTTGCCTAAAATTTCTCTGTCAGGGAATCTCACCTGTATCCGCATGACGCCCTTCTTCAGCATCATTTATCTTTAGGCCACTTTTTTTCCCCCACCAACTATTTATTTCAACTATTTATCTTGTTTACTGTACTTCTCCTTTATTAAAATGTAAACCCAGAAAGGTAGAGATAACAATTCTGAATTTCCAGATTGTCATGACTTTGTGTCTTCTTTAATAGGATATATTGCTTACTGTTGCAAATTGTCGAGCTGTTTCGATGAAATCACTATCTATTTGTTGACTTCTGGGACTGGATTATTATTTTTTATTATTTATTTAGTTATTTTGATGCTAATCCTGGGGTTCAGGGCTGGACACTGTCCCTAAGCTTCTTTTGCTCAAGGATAGTGCTCTACCACTCAAGCCACAGCTCTACTTTTGGTTTTTGGGTAGTTAATTAGAGATAAGAGTCTCATGGACTTTCTTGCTTGGGCTAGCTTTGAACCACAGTCCTTAGATCTCAATCTCCTGAGCTGCTAGGATTACAGGTGTGAGCCACCAGAGCCCAGTTTTGGAGCTTTCTTTAAGGAATGAAAACATTTACCTTTTAACCAGAAACTCCACCCCTAACAACAGAGATACTTACACGTGTGCCCTGCTGGATACCTACAAGACCATTAAAACAACTGCTTGCATAACCACACACTAGTGGCTCACACCTGTAATCCTAGCTACTCAGGAGACTTGGATCTGGGGATCACAATTCAAAGGCAGCTTAGCAAGAAAATCCTTAACCACCAAAAAGTGGTAAGTGCAACTGTGGCTCAAGTAGTAGAGCACTAGCTTGAGCAGAAAACTTTAGGTACAGCGCTCAGGCCCTAAATTCAAGGCCAGCACACACATGACCATCAGATTATTTTTCATCTTGGTATGGCCAGTTTGCAGCACTATATGAATGCTCTTGTTGATAAAAGCTCATCTGCATTTGCTACTGTCTGAATTTTTAATTTTAGCTGGTGTGTTGAAAATAATGTGATATATCACTCTAGATTTAGGATGCATCTTCCTAAATGTGGAATATATATATAGATATATGTATGTATGTATTTATATGTATACACACACACACACACAATGGAATTCTATGCTTCCATCAGAAAGAAGGACACTGCCCCATTTGTTAGGAAATTGAAAGACTTGGGGGAAAAAAACATATTAAGTGAAGTTACCCAGTCCCAAAGAAATTTAGGTCCCATGGTTTCCCTTATTTGCAATAATTAGTAGACAGAGAGGATAATCTTATCAGATGAGCTGAAAAGCTCAAAAACCATGTATAAATGACCATATAAGATGATGCTAAGTGAAACGAACCCCAAGATATGGACATAAGAGGTCTCTATATATTGTTATTGTTTTAAATGTACCATGTGATTTTATTTTTTTGTTGTTGTTTCCTTTGTATGTTATTTCCCCTATAACATACCCCTGTTGTTACTGTACTTGATTTTGGTACCTGAATCTTGTATATACATTTGTCTAATCTGGGGACGGGAAGGGGACTAACAAAACACTGAAACAAGGACACAGGATGACCCATTGCAACAAGGATACCCACAGGACAGTATATTGGAAATGAACTTTACAACTTCGGGAGGAGGGAAGGGGATGGGCAATGGAGGAGTGGGGTTGGAGGGAAGGTTGTACAAGGAAGGGGTAACAATGATTGACAAGTAATGTACTCATTGCCTTACTCATGTAACTGTAACTCCTCTGTACAGTATCTTAACAATAAAATAAAAATATAAAAAAAAGATGCATGGCTGGGAAGGTGGCTCAGTGGTAGAGTGCTTGCCTTGCATGCATGAGGCCCTGGGTTCGATTCCTTAGCACCACATAAGCAGAAAAAGTTGGAAGTGGCACTGTGGCTCAAGTGGTAGAGTGCTAGCCTTGAGCTGAAGAGCTGAGGGACAGCCCCCAGGCCCAGAGTTCAGTCCCCACTTAATGGCCATTGAGTGTTTGTTATTTTGAATACTTAGTCTTGTGAAATACTTTTCATGTCCTTCTTGCCTCTTCTTTTTTTCAATTGTTTCCTTACTGATTTCAAAGGTTCTGTGTAAATACTGGATAGTAATGATTTATTAATCAAACGTATATAAATACATTCTGTTTGCTTGGTCCCTTATCTTCCTCCTTTCTTCTCTTCCCTGTTATACTTTCTCCCAGTCGATCTATGGACCAGGAACAAGAGGGGAACCATCCATGTGAGCTCAGTCAACCTTCATTAGATAGAAATTCCTAGTAGATTGTTTCCTTCTCTTAAATTTCTCCATTCCTAGAATTTTGGCAGTTTTTCCCTCTGATAGCTTTGTGGAAAATAATAAATGGACAAACCCCTTTGTCATGTGAATTATTCCTTTTCATTTTTAAACTGGGAAGTACAATAATTATTTTTATTTCTCCCTGTGTGTACCATTTGTAGTTAAACCAATTTCTAATATGTCTCCATGCCTCCACAACCTCAACTAACTGAACATAATGCATAATTTATGGGTACTTTGACAGCTGCGCTAATGCTTAGCAAATTTTAATACCATTTGTTTGTTGGAATTATTTGCATAAATGGTATTCTGAGAGTGAGAGCTTTCTTTTTGTTCTGACTCTTTGCTTACCCCGAGTTCTTAATTCTGCATGAAATTTAACTCCAAATCTTCAAAGACTCTTGTCTTGATAAGTTCTGAAAGAACATGGACCCTGTTGATTTTGCTTATCAAAACATTGCTACTAAGTAGGGGCCTGATGAATACTTCCCTAGATTCTGGCCATATAAGTTTAGGTATTTAAATATATATATATATATATATATATATAATCATCCAGGTAACCATAGAGTTAAGCTCTCTCTCTCCTTTTCAGAGCTCTCCATATGTGAACTGTGAACCAATCTATTTCTGGGATATATTTTAAGAAAGAAATGGACTAAATGCAGATAGATTTATATAAAAAGATTTTCATGTGATCCTTATGTATAATAAAGTTTGCAGATATTAAATATTAAATTCAAATCATTATTAAATATTAACAGTTAATAATAGCAAGATAATAAATATTAAATTAAGTTAAACAGTAATGAATTTGTTTTAAGGAACCTTGAAACATGAAACAAACTACCACCATGAGGTCATTAAAACTCATAATTTCAAAGACTATAAGTGCATAGAAACTATTGTTAATGAAACAGAGCATAGAACTGTATATTTACGCCATATTGGCATATGGTGTATATATAAGCCTAGAGTAAAGCCAGAAAGAACTATCCTGTTTCTCAGTGGTTGTCTCAGAGTGTGATACCAGTAAGAGTGATTATCACAGTAGATGAGAAGTGACTTGAAATTACTACCAATTGTCTTCAGCTTCATATTTCTGTAACTTAGAGGAGTGTATGTGAATTGCAGTAGTCATCAATTGACACAAGTACCACCCTCCTTATAGAGTAAGAATTCTTAATTTTTCATAGCCCATGATCAATAGTTTGTCATTGACCATATACTCCGAAACTTGATTTTTCATCATATACTCTTGTGTACAAACCAGGAATCTGGCATTCTGAGCAGCAGAATGGCAGAGGCATATTCCTGACTTCCTACCAGATTTTGATGCCCTCTGGCCTGTCCCAAGGCAGTATGTTTGTAGACTTGATGCCTCAGCTGTCTGAATGGGACTCCACATTCACTATCAGCAGCACAGCGTGGCAGTTTTGCTTGTTTTGCAATAGACACATTTTTTTTTTCCACTCTTAGTGGGAGATTGTCAAACACAAGGCACTAACTATACTGAGCGCAGTGATTTGTCTTCCATAAATCAGCTACCGTGGTTAGATTTAGGCTCTTGATGATGATTTGGGAGCTGGGGGGAGGGGAGCACTAATTATTTCATTAGGCAATATTCTTATTATTCTGCATTACTTATTGTCTGTCAGAGTTTGTTCCTGTATGACTCACTATGTTTGCCCTCAGCGGTGGCTACTGTGGGTTTCTCATGTGGGGCTGGGATATTCACCCAGAGAAGTGAGAAATCCTCTTGTCATAAGGACTTGAAGCAACTTCCATTTATTTCCCTTGAATGGTTTCCTAGAGGTGCAGATATCACAAGGATTTTAGGAAACTGGGAATGGGCTTCCACATTCCTCAACAGTGCAAAGAAGTGTGACTGTTCTTCATTAAGATCTTCTAAGATCAGCTGAAAGGTCTATGGCCACCCAGAAGGAGAAATTCTCCCTCAGGTCTTCAGTCAAGGAGCGGGTATGGAAGCAAGCAAGGAGCGGGCAGACCACATGGAGCCCAATTGTACCAGGTCATGCAATCTTCCGGAAATATAGAGAAAGGTATAGAGAAAGCTCTGAACCAAGGGCCCATTTCTTCCTCTACGCCAAACTCTACTCACCAGTGATCCATCGAGTGTGACTCCACCGCTGCCTTCCTATCCTATGTATGCATTGGAAGTACTTTGCCTGACTTTCATGGGTCCCTTGTGCTTCTTGCTTTGAGGTAAGCCAGGGGTTTGGACCCAGGGAAAACTAAGGGCTCCCAGGAAAAGCAAGAGAATGTTTCCAATGGCAAAGTTTGCAGGGGCAGCCGACTCCAGGGACCCCAATAACCAAGAATGGGTAGAAATTCAGAACCTCACTTTCTAAACTTTACATAAGCCAGGAGACTTGTGGCAGAGCTGGGAAATGAGGGCCTCACCAGCTGCGAGCTAGGAAGTAATTTCCTTGGTACCACTAAGTGTGTCATTTCTGTAACAATCCAGATTGTGGTCCAAAATTCATAGCCATTACACTTGCATTCTGGGATGTACGGAGTGCGATTTTTTTTTTTTTTTTGAGTACTGATAACGCAGTTTGGCTTCTTTGGGTACAGATTTCACATGATATCAATAAATATTTGATTTCCCATAAAGGGAAGAAGGAGATGACAGCCAAGTGCTAATCTGAGAAATTCTTCCTGTCACTGTCAGCTGCCTTGGTTTTCTGTTGGCCCCCCAAAAACCACTCACAGTTGCAGCTTCTATCAAGTGTGATTCGCTGCATAATAATCCACTGTCTTGCAGAGAGTAATGGCTGAGGAGAAAACCCTCCAAGGTGGTGATCTTAATTCATCACGTGTGTCCTATAGAAAGACACATGCTTCTGTGCCAAATGCAGACATGACAAGATGGGGGAATTTACACTTGGCCTTTCTAGAATAATTTACTAGCAAATTTGGGTGTCTGTTATTGTAAACTGCTGCCTGGTGTGTGATTACAAGATTAAGAAAAGAGTGAATTGCTAATCTTGTCAGTCCAACTGTTTTCTTCTTTGATAACATTTACGTTATTACACTTAGGGCGATGAAAGACTGTAATTGGTTGTTGACATTGATTGAAGGAAGGAGATGTGGATTTTTTTTTCATAAAGAGAATTAATTAGGTTGGTGAGGGAGGTAACACAATTCAAACTGGAGGTTCTCTCACAAGTGATCTGTCAGAGGATTTCAGTCTCTTCTCCACCTGCGTTTCTCCTTTTGATAACATCTTTTCCTAGATTTAACACATTTAAAATGGTTCTCACCAAAGAAAGAGGGAGGCTGTGGAGTCTTCAAAAGGAAAAGAAAAAAATATGTAGATAGCATTCAGGATTGGTAGTAGAACCACTGCAAATACACGTGTGTTGCATTGACGTGGATGTGGTAGGGCAGAGTTTAAGGAAGTGGTCATAGACAAATTAAGCTAGGTCAAATCTTGATGCCGTTCAAATTCTATTAGTCCAGTAAGGAATATCTGAGACCTCATGGCTTTTGGGGCAGCCAGAGCAAAGGATTCAGCTAAGTTGGTTTGCCTGGCTCATCAATGAAGGCAGACTACAAGGTCAATGTATACATGCATCCCACAAGGCTCAGTGTAGGTATATGCTGAGTACCTTGTCACTCACAGGGGGGAAATGTGGGTCTAAGAATGAAAGGATAAGAAGGCAAGGAACTTCTATTACCCTTAACAACACCCATGGGGATTTTCAGTTTCTTTTCTCCACAACTTGAAGTGTTGTCTGGAACTTTTCATTTGTAAGAGGAGAGCAGTCACCACAGATGGCGGTAGGGGTTCATTGAGGAGGGAAGGGAGACACCTGGGAACAGCGACCCTCCCGGCAAAGAGGAAACAACAGGCAAAGAAGAGGACAGCTGTGACTGCTGCAGTAGAGCCTCACTACTGAGGGGACAAGGGCCTGTCACCAAGATCCAGCCAGGTAGAAGAGCTCACATGAGACAGGAAGTCAGGGTCAAGAGCCAGGCTTACTCGGCTCCCACAATGACCAGACAACCTCCAACTACGTGTGTTAGTTCTATGTCAGAAGACCTGAGAAAATGAGCTTATTTTGGCTCATGGTTCCAGAGGATTCAGTCCATGGTGGCTAGGCTCCATGCTTTGGGTTAGATACCATGGAGAGAAGTGCATGGTGGAGCAAAGGAAGACAAGAAAGGAGGAAAGAGAAGGAGAGGGAGAGAAAGGAAGGATGGGGGAGGGAAGGAGGATAAAATAAGTATCCTTCAAAGGCACATCACCTTTCTTTTTCCGGCTTCTAGTTGGTACCACTTCCCATCATGCCATCAAATGACACATCTGTCCATTGATGAGGTCAGAGCCCTCAACATCTGCCTCTGAATGTTGCCCTAGGGATCAGCATTCACTATCTGAGCCCTTTCATTTCCAAACCATACCACACCACTTCATCATTGCCATACTGGGGACCAGAATTTCAGCCACGGAAACTTTGGGTGACATGCTCAAGCCACGGCATCTTATAAAGCAGAAGCACACAGTGAGCTCTATTTCTTTAAATCTGGCAAGGAAATGTTATTGTTCATCAGTCCCCTGGGGGCAAACTGTATCTTCTATGTCCATATCTAACCTTTCCCTGTATGCAAGCAGTTGGGAATCTTGTAACCTATATTTGCCATAATCTTTGGCTGCAGCATTCTAGGATGGATGTCTAATGACAAGTACTCATCAGATTTGGGAAACAGAATGACAGAAGCAATAGCTGCCTCTCTGGCATTCACAGGCATCCATGTGGCCTGCTCAGAGCAGCTTCCATTTATTTTCTTTGACAACTTCCTACACTGGCTGAACCAGCCCCAATCAGCCCCTCTCCTGTGAAGAATTAACTATTAGGTTAAGTGACTAAGCTTGGGTTTCAATTACACGCAGTTAAACAGAATCTTGAAAAAAAATTTGTATGAAAGGGATGACAGTTTTCATTTGCTCACAAAATTACATATGCAAACACATCTGCAGAGACAAATGTTTTCTAGAACTAAAATTGGAGCAACACTATAACACTGATTGGTGTTTGAATGGAGAATATTAGGCAATCTAGTGGGTAATGGATAATGCATTAACCTGCAGCAATGCCAAAGATACTGAATCACCGACACTGAAAACTCTTGTAATGATCCTTGTATAATAGTTGAAGGTGTGTTATCAAAGGATAACGGGATGGCATTCATCCAGGTACATAACATAATTTAAACGCTTCCTGGGACAAACTTGGGGAAATGAAAAGAACAGTTAACATATACATTAAACATTATGTAAACTGCAGGTACTTAAATCATTGGGAAAGGCTTTGTGGTTTAATTAGCTGTTTCTCTACTGTATATTTGATATTGTTGATTAGCCTGAAAGATATATATGCTTTCAGATATGTGCATTTTAATGGGGACATTTAAGAATGAGAATGTTTGAATCCTATTTTGCTGTAAGCTTTCTGGATTTTATTTTATTTTTCATGCTTATACTACAGAACAGATCATAAACTCTGCTAGAGAGGAAATAGGACTACATGGTGAAAAGACTGGATGAAGACATCTTGATGACATTTAGCATAGAGAGACCTACATCAAGCAACAGGGTAAAAGATGTGAAGTCCCATTACTGAGATTTCAGTGGCAATGCTGGGCAGGGATTAGTCTTCCAGGGTTCATGTCTCCACTCAAGCACATGACTGAGGAAAGTTAGAGAACAACTGTGTGTCTCTCAGTTTCCTTATCTGTAAAACAAGGGTAATTCCTTTACAACAAAATGGCTCATATGTGGCAAACATAAACTTACTATTACGCCTGTCATTTCATTTAATTGCTGGAGTGAAACTATGTTAACAATGTTAAGAAATTCTGGGTATCAGATAGGATGTATGGCCTTGATGAAGGGAACATATTTGTGTAATAAACTTCAAAGTTATTATAAATTCCAGCAATTGTAATCACAAGCTTACTTATCTTCAGAATGCCTTTGTGTTTCATGGAGTCATATGCAATAATGGAACCATATGCTAGATCTTTGAAATGCTGATTAAGAAACAATCAGACATAAAAACAGCTCAATTTTAATGATGAGATGACTTTATTAATGTGCAGATAAACACTGTCAAGCTCTATTAAGACATACGTGCACAGCCAGATGTGCCTGTCTTTCCTTGTAAAGAGAATTTTGACCTGTACCCATCCACCCATAGTTCCTTGAGCTGCACTCATTTTTTTCCCCCAAGCCGGTCCTGAGGCTTGAACTCAGGGTCTAGAGCTGATTGAGCGTTTATGCTCAATGCTAGTACTCTAGTACTTGAGTCACAGCTCCATTTCTGGCTTTTTCATGGTCTTGTGGACCTTCCTTCCCAGGTTGGCTTTGAACCAGTCCTTAGATCTCAGTCTTCTGAGTAGCTACAATTACAGGTATGAGCCACGGGCATCCAGCTGTACTCACTTCTGGTAGCTGCTGAATGTTAAGAAGGGGAATCTAGAAACCTGATCTAAGCAAGGTATCTGACCTATTTAGGGTATCATGGACAGAGATGCCATCACTTTATCTGCAGTATGGCAGGTACCAGGATCATGAGGTACTGTGCAGAAGACTACTCCTAGTGAGATTATACAAATCATTTTAAATATGCTTTATTTAGTGTACCACCTTTTATTTAATTTTCTTGCTGCTAATAGATGGAGTGTGCATTCTGAGTTACGCTTCCTGTCTGAGCAGCACGCTGACAGAGGGAGCTGGTGACTGCAGCATGATTAAAGTTAAAAGTCAAGTGTAACTTCCGTCAAGGTTAAGTGGGTTGGAGAGATTTGTAATGAAACCTTACTGCCACAGACCTCCAGAACTTTCCAAAGTAGTCTGATCTTTAAATTTCAGAAGCAGAAATAGACCCGTAGCCTGAGAAGTAGTCTCTCACAGATTCAGATGTGAGAAACCCAGATGTCTGGTGAAGTTTCAAAAGGTAAAAAGAATGACTGTAAGAAATGA
This sequence comes from Dipodomys spectabilis, assembly GCF_019054845.1. Taxonomy (NCBI): domain Eukaryota; kingdom Metazoa; phylum Chordata; class Mammalia; order Rodentia; family Heteromyidae; genus Dipodomys; species Dipodomys spectabilis. The sequence continues at coordinate 19,972,823 of NW_024870874.1, forward strand.
CAAAACAGCTCCTTCATTCTGGCAAAACATTTTATTCAGGAAAATCTCCCTTTCCTCCTTGGCTCTGCTCAAATAGCTCAGAAGATGGAAGCTGATGTTTGATGTTTGCAAAGCTCGGAGTCTGAATACTCACTATTGTCTTTTGGCTGCTCTACATATTCAGTTTCTACCTCCCTTTCCACTCCCTCACCTTCATTCTTCTAATGTAATACTCAATGAAGAGCTCAGATCCCGGATGAAATCCCTGCCACCCTGTAAAGTGTTAACGCAGCACACTTTCACAACCATCTCCATTTTTGGAGGATGAGGCCATTCTCTGGGAGGAAATTAATGACACAGGACTTAGCTGTTTTTATGGGGCCAGGGAATAACCACTGCCACCTCTTTGGTTCAGAGAAATCTTCTCAAAGGATGAAAATAATCCCATGTGCTAAAGCACCCATCACGATTTTTTTTAATTTTCTATTTCTATCTCAGGACCCCTCGTAGCTTGCCTTTCGGTAGGACAGGCAACCATTTCGGTAGGTAAAGCTAAAGGAAAGTGTGTCTCAATGTGAAGGTGACCCCCGGCAAACCATGTCCCCCCAGGCAGCAGTTCCCTCACACTAACTGGGGAAGACCGGGGAGAAAGCTGATCATCCCAAGGCAGCTTCAGAATCATGGAAGAATCTTTAATGACCGGACAGCAATCTCCTTCCACTTTCTCCCTGAGTAAGGGGCTAAATGTATATAGCGATGCCTCACCTGTCACAGGATCTCTGGAACATAACTCCTGCGAAAGGGATCACCGTTTATGTGTTTGTTTAAAAACGACAAAAGACACCACAGTGAAGCTGCAATAAGTAAGCTGCGATATAGTGAAGGAGGCCTGTGATGTGCTGGCTTTTTCTGAGCAGCAGGCAACCAAGAGGACAATGAGTGGGAAGCAGTTTGCACTCTACAGCAACCACCCAGCATCTCTCCATTTCTGCTCTTGCTGGCAATCTCTGGAGTGTTTCTCTCCTCTTACTTCCTTTCTGGCCAACCAGCTGATGAGGAATAAGGACAGCCTTTAGGAATGCTTGTTTCTCAAGAATGTGAAAGAGGAAGCAATCTTGGAAAGCATTCCTTTATTCATGTAACATGCTGGACCCTAGGCTAGGGACTGGCAGTACATAGTGATTTTTTTTTTAGACACGATCCCTGGAATGTCTAATGAGGAAGTTACCAGAAAGAAGGAACACACTACAAAGCACAGAAGGGCAGGTTCTCACCCCAGCTTTAGTCATCATATTCTAGAGCTTATACAAGTTCTTGTCCCTAGAAATACTGTATGTATTTTTAAATGTAAGTTGACTAATTGCCAATGGATTTTAGCTACCTTGACAGGTCTCTCAATCTACAAGTAAAAGGCCACTGGTGAAATCCACTTGCAAGAGTAAGCAATTGAAACCAAAATGCTTTGGTTATCTAATAAAAGTGGAATTACTCAGTATTCCTTCCATTTGAGCCCAAAATAGACAAAATGCAAATGTAAGAGTTTGCCTTTGTATCGCTGCCATGTGGTTTTTCTCCAGGTGTAGCTGTACACCTGCTCAGGGCAATGCAACAAGTCCAGCAGTGAGCCGCCCAGACTACGCTCACTGGTTTTTCACTTCCTCTCTCTACTAGTACCAGCACTAGCTGGTGAACTGCTGAAGAGCCAAGTACAGAAAGTGTTGCTTCCCAAACACCAAAAGGAATGGTAGAGGAGCTGCCCAGAAAGGAATGGCAAAGGTTCTCAGCCCCTCACTGGATTGTCACAGACGATACACACATTTCCACACTCACCCTTCACACCCATACCCATCCACTCTGCCATTCTCATCCATACACAGGCACCATGTTGTTTTATTTTGAGGTAGGATCTCACTAGGTAGCCCAGGCAAGCCTGGAACTTGTGACCCTCCTGCTTCTACCTCCCAAGTGCTGAAGTTCCACGCTGCATCACCACACTCGCTGGACCACATTCTTTAATAGCAATACTTATAAGCACATAAAACAAAATGAGTGCCTCACAGGTATAAATATCCTATAAAACTCCATGAAAACATCAAGAGGCCCCTAAGAATAGAGGCATAAACAGATTATAGTTATTGCTTAGTAGGAAACACAAGTGAATAAAGGTTGTAGCTAGGAAATGGAGGAAAAGTTAGGAAGTAGAAAAAATAAAGCAGAAAAGAGGGAAAGGTGCTTAGGAAATAGCCCCTGGTGTTTATTAAAATCCATTGTTACCACGTAATCTTCCCAGAAGAGCAGAGGAGCCTTATGGAGTGACACAGATCAACTTGGCTTTCAAGGTTTCCATTCCAATTCTGCAGTATTTCACTTTGGTCAACTGAATAGGAAGGAGGAAAAAAATAGCAAATACAAAATACCAACTATTTGGATTATGTCATTAAGCATATAAATAGTTTCAGTAGGTAGGTGAGGAAGAATGAGAAATATGTGCAATGGTGGCTCATGTCAGTGAATCTCAGCTACCCAGGAGGCAGAGATTGGGAGGATTATGGTTCAAGGGCATCCCAAGAAAAAGGTTTGCTGAGATCCCATCTCAACAAATAAAGCTATGCTGGAAGACACAAGTAGGAGGGTCTCCCTCCCAGGCCAGTTCTGGGCAAAAACGAGACCCTACCTGATAAATAACTAAAGCAAAAAAGAGCTGGAGATGTGACTCAAGTGTCAGAGGGCCTGCCTAGCAAGCTTGAGGCTCTGGGTTCAACCCCAGTACAGTCAACAAAAGAAAAGTATGTACAAGGCTCTGTATTCAACCCTCAGTACTGCAAAAAAAAAAAAAAAAATAGTGATAACAGAATTTTGGCAAACGATATATAGATGTTAAATTAATATAGCCCACTGTCCTCTGCTGTTACCTTATCTATTATGCCTGCCAGGAGGCTAATATAATATAACCCACTGTCCTCTCCTCTTACCTCATCTACTACCCCTGCCAGGAGGCTAAGCTGCAGTCTCCTGGGCATGGTACAATTTCTGGTTAAGTGTCCTTTGCTATTTGGTTTTTACTCATTTTGTATGCCTGAAATGTTAAACTGTTATAAACAAATAGTATGGCTTGAGCTCTGAACACACAAAATCCTGTGATCTTGACTCAAAAGAGGAAAAGGTATTTAATAGACATTTCTTCCATTTATGTGAGTCTGATCGTCTATAAAATGGTTCCTTTGACCCTTTTTATGCCTTTATCAATCTGTACTGAAAAAGCAGCCAGGCCAGGGGAAATTTTTTAAAGAAGGGTAAACAAAAAAGAGGTATTTAGCTATCTTTCCTTATATCCAACTACTGTGGAGAAAACCAAACTCACAGAGCATTTCAGGCCTGCTCCCTCAACACTCTTTGCCGTGCAAACACAAATATCCTTTATTAATAACTGGCAGAGTATCCATCCTGAGAGGAATAAGCACATTAAAACCAGAACCTAAGTCCAGCTAGGCCCAGTTAAATCCTGCCTATGGATCTCATTAAGTATAAACGGTATTATTTCTCATCAACATAAGAAGGATGGTAATGAGTTAGGTGAGGCTACAGCCTATTTGGAGTTACCAGACTCCAGATATATGGCAAATAGCCCCTAGGGGCAAATTCTTCTATAAGAATGAGGGGGAAAGTAGCTTTTGTTGTTTTCTTTTTTAAGAGGGCATTTAACACTCAGTATTTATAGCACCATCAGTCCAAGGAAGTCCGTTTCGGAGCAATAGCTTTTGGAGTCCATAAATGGGTTCACATCTAATCAGCATCTTTGAGAAAAATCACTAGCACTGGAAAGCAGTCAATGATTAGAACAATAAATCAGTCTGCAAACCCAGGGATTTAGGTGGAGAAATAGCATCTGCATTTTATCTAACAAAAATCTGAGGCAGTCCACCTGACCCCACTCACTGGGTTAATGGACACACCTCTTCACTGCCATTACTTTGACTATAGACTATTGTATCTCTGAATAGTCAGCCTAGGAGGCTCATAGAACACAGTTTGTACCCAGGAAAACAGGAAAGGCCTTTGTCTATACTTAAAAAAAAATAAAAAAAAAAGAAGGGGCTAGTAAGTTTAGCTGCTGACAGAAGTCTGCAGTTGTGCAAGGGTAATGAGGACCTAGGTAAGCACCAAGGTCCATGCTCCATGTGTTACGCTGACAGTGCTCTTCTTTCTTAACTTACTCCATAGAGGAGAACTAGACTTTGAAATGATCAGCAGAGAGAGGCATGTTCCTACCTGTACAAAGTACATACAATGTTTCTGACATTGCCCAACAAGAACATTCATGGGGGGGGGGGGGGAAAGGGTAAATTTCAACTAGTTAGGATTTGATCTGCTGCTTGTGTCACACACACAATACATCGTAAGTCTATCTCTCACCTGACTAGTGATGACCCCCAAAGCTGCCTGGCAGACGTTTCCTGGTTATGAACTTCTCACAGCCTCACCTACCCAGTTGGGGCCTGCATCCTGGGCTACAGGATGTGACTTTTGGGGTGCAGAACAGGGCCGCTGTACTGTCCAGGCCATCATCCCTATCTTGTACTTCCCAATCCACACACAATCTTCCTTACTAATTGCCAGGAGATGCTGCAGGATTGCTCTAAGCAGAGAAAGTGATAGACAGGGAAAACACCTGACTTTTGCATGAGGGAGGGGGAGCTAGACACGAAGCGGGCCCACCAACGAGCTCTGGGATCACCAGGGCTCGGCTCATGCAGCACCTGTTTCTTTCCCAACACACCGGAGAAAGTCCAGCCCCATTGGGGTCTTGGTTCCCTTGACCAGCGGGTTTCTCAGTGGCTGGTTGTGGCTGGAGTTTCTGATGGCCTGCACAGTGCTGCTGAGGAGTGGAGGGAGACGGGAGGAAATGGGATGTGGCCAAGGATGGCCATGACTGTCATGGGAGAAAACCGTCAGAATAGTAACAAAAGCCACCACTTCTCTGAGGCCACAGACATAAAACTAGAAGCCCTGGGGCTCGGTATTTAACAAACAAATACAGCTCTAAATCTTTTGGTAGATGAAACAGAAAAGCAAATGTGAAGGCTGTCTGATAGAGTAGAACTAGGTTTTTGGGTTGTTTTGTCTACTTCAGCGTTGAGGGAAGTCTACTCGGTCCACAAATGTGCAGACAGCCACAAGAGGTCATCTCACGGCTGTGCCTTCTACTTCTGAATTCCCCTGGAGCACGTTGCTTCAGTACTGGCAGTCATTCCACTTAACCCAAGTGACGCGGTGGCCAGACCACCAGCAGGCCTCCCCCACGCAACACTGCTCCATCTTGCAGGCGGACCTCAGTCCTTCTTGCCATCCTTCTGTGGCTGACTTTTTGTAGTCCCTAGGTTGTTCCACACTTCTGTGTACAGTAAGGTCCCACAGAAGACAAACGAGGTGCCCAGCCAGTGCCACCGCGTGAAGGGGTTCTGGAAGTACCAGATGGAAACCAGGAGGCTCACAAACTTGCGTAGAGTTACAACGAGCGTGACGGTGAGGGAGGCGCACTCTGTTGTGAGGATGAACACGCCCCGGATGCACACGTACCTGGAGGGGTGGGGTTAAGGTAACTGTAAACTGTACGTGGAGACATGGGACACCTTCTGGAATGAATTCTCAGCTTACATGATCCCGTTTGAAGAAAACACGAGTCTCTTCCACAGATCATCCTGTCTCACCATCCCCTGTATGCATCCCAATTCAAAACTACCTAAAACCCTCCCGTTACTGTTCTGGGTTTGAGGGTGATTTGCTCAGCAGTGTGGTGCTGTCCAGCATCACATGTCTCTCCACCTACTTCTCCTGAAAGACATCATATGGCACTCCCATGAGGTGACTTCAGAAGAACAATCTATTTCACTTATTCCAAGACTTTACAATTTTGATAATGAACTTAAGGTCATTCAAAGTAACTATTTAAAAAGATTCAGTCTTGCTGGGTGCTGGTGGCTCACGCCTATAATCCCAGCTACTCAAGAGGCTGAGATCTGAGGATCAAGGTTCAACAAAGACAGGCAGGGAAGGAAAGTCCGTGAGACTCTTATCTCCAATTAACCACCAGAAAACTGGAAGTGGTGCTGTGGCTCAAGTGGTAGAGCACTCGCCTTGAGCTGAAGAGCTCAGGGACAGCGCCCAGGCCCAAAGTTCAAGCCCCACGACCGACCCCCCAAAAAAATTAAAAAAAAAAAAGTCAATTAATTTGAGATTTCTTTCAGAACTTCTTGGCACTTACGACTGATTTTCAGAAACATCCTAGGATACCACAACACTGCAGGTAGAAATGACAGGTCATTCAGATCGCTCACAATAAAACACTAGGTTGTTTTTCTTTGTTTTGTTTTTTGCCAGTCTTGGGCCTTGAACTCTGGACCTAAAGGCTGTCCCTGAGCCTTGTTGTGCTCAAGGCTAGCATTTTGTGTGTGTGTGTGAGGGGGGGTGGGGGGTGGGGTGGAAGATAAGAGTCTCATGGACTTTCCTGCCTGGGCTGGCTTTGAACAGCTATCCTCAGATCTCAGCCTCCTGAGTAGCTAGGATTATAGGTGTTGTGCCACCAGTGCCTGGCGTAGACTCTAGTTTTTAACAAAGCAATGGGCTCTTCACTTCACTCCTTTGTGTGGCTTCCTGGTCTACTGCACCGCTTCTATCTCTTTTGCTTCTGCAAAGAAGTTCCCTGGATGTGTCTGTCTCCAACTGACTGCAGCAAAAACCAAATTCATGTGCCCACACAGTTAGAAGATATAGCACGAAGGTGACACAAAGATGACAGAGTAATCCAAAGGATACTGAGTGATGACATTCATGAGGAGGTAGAACCACATGACAGGCATTGTCACACTGATGACTGGAACTTGATATAATTCTGCACAGATTAAGAGAGGACATGGTCAGATCACTTTTCTTTTTTGTGGGTCATGGGCTTGAACTCTGAGCCGGGGCCCTGTCCCTCAGCTCTCCAGCTCAAGGTTAGCACTGTACCACTTAAGCCACAGTGCCACTCCTGGTTTTCTGGTGGTTTTTTGGAGATGAGTCTCTCGGACTTTCTTGTCCACCCCGTGGTCAGATTACTTTTGGACAGCTGAACTTTGCATCGTCTGAACAAGGTAACACAGACAAAGCGTAACAAAAATGGCAGCGTTATTTCCCTTGCTAGTCGATTTAGACCAAACATTCTTTTACTTGCCTTGATTTCAGTCTGTATCAGCCACCGTCTGGCTGTGTGGGGACTTGTGGAGCACTTTACAACTATGAGTAATACAGAGCCTTACAAACTTCCTTACACAGTCCCTACTTTTACCATACAGAATTTGGAAAATGGCAGAAGGCACACTGCCCAGGCATAGAGCAGTCATAACTTCGCAACGTTCTTAGATGGTCACTACCATTCTTCAAAATGCGCTTATCCCTGAAGGAACATAAGCTTGATTAGAAAAGTGCTTATTTGTTACGTGTGTGTTCGTTTGTCTGTGAACCACTTTATGGTTATTAAACATCAGAACACCTAGTTTCATTTGTTGACTGACCAGTTATAGTTAATCAAATGGCCCTTTAAAAAGTAATAGCTATGCTGTGCCAGGTGACCCATCCCCTGGGACTCACTGCTACTGAAGAGGCTCTCAAGAACATGGAGGCCAAGGGAAGTTCCCCAGGCTCCAAGAGCCATTGAAGATGCTCAGCCTGAGATTAAATGAATAGAAAAAAAAAAAGACCTATAGGAGGATCAATGGCAAGGCCAGGCTGGGGCTCAGCCCTCTCTTAGCAAATGGGCCCTATGCCCATAATATACTCCTCAATAAAGGGTAGTACCTCATCTCACGTCACCTCCAACCCGCCCCCCCCCCCAAAAAAAAACCCAGTAATAGCTAGCCGGGCACCAATGGCTCACACCTATAATCCTAGTTACTCAAGAGGCTGAGATCTGAGGACTAAGGTCCAATGTCAGCCCAGGCAGGAAAGTCCATGAGACTCTGATCTCCAATTAACCACCAAGTGGATGAGATGAAGAGCTGAGGGATAGAGAGCAGGCCCAGAATTCAAATCTTACCACCAACAGAAAAAAAAAAAAGTAATAGCTAGCTTATTCTGTAGATACTTGAAGCTAATTCTGCATAGCCTTGTTGCTAGTCTAACCTGTAACTAAGAAACAAGGTCTGTCATCATTTGCTACTGTCTTGCTTGGCAACAAGGCAGTGGCAGCCTGTGAGCAGCTCTGCCTTGCACAACAGAAAATTATGTCCAGCCCCTCAGAGCTGGGCTGCTGCCCAACTTTGCAGGGCTCCAGTCTCTGCTGGGTGCTGTTATTGACCCTGTAAAATCTCACTCTATGTTCAAAGGCAAACAGGTAGGCTCCAAAGCAAAATAAAAACTAAAGATACTCTCTTCATTTGCAAATAATCAAGAAAGCTTATAAGAGCTTCTGCTGCTCTAACTACCAATTAGCAGCACTATCTACACTTCCGGAAGTTCAGAGGGGGAAAGATAACTGACAAAAATGTAAAACAGACAAACAAGAAATCCCTTGGAAACTGGGAGGCAACTCGGCCATATAACCTTACACTCACCAGACTTGTTGAACAGAACTGCATGGTCGTAAATATCAGAAGCCAAGAAAATAAAACCAGGAAGTGGAAGGGCGTGCTAGAGAAAGAAATAGTTTACAGAAAGCTAAATTGAAAAATAATCACAGTATTTGAGAATAATCACAGTAGCTTTACCTACTATGTTGAAAGCTAGAAAGGTGATAAATATAAAGCACATCTAGTTAGACTTAATTGACTGTATCTAGTGTCTTTGTCCCTTTGACCCTGTACATCACCCCCAAGTATGGACATTGCTCTTAGCATTCTAGGGTTAGAATGGACAAAGCCAAGCAAGCAAAGAACCAGCATCCTTTCCTCTTCTAAAGGCGGGGGAGAAATGTAAACAGTCTTCTGCCAAAAGGATTTGCCACAGTTTACTATTTTTAAGAAAGGTTAAGCAAACATACTATAAATAAGGAGTATGTTGGCAGGTTTTAGAGAACTTAGAAATGAGTGGGAAAGAAATCTGAGATCAAGCTGAGGTGAGGGGAGAGGCCAGAGTAGGAAGAGGAGAAAGAAAGGGACAGTAGGTAAGCCGAGCTAACGTGCTTGACCACAAACATCTACCCCACTAGGACAGTAGTAATGAAGCTGGGGTAATACTTCCCGAGCAGTCACTATGTACCCAGGATTTTCTAAACCAAAGGCGCAAGCCAAATAGGAGGTTCAACATTAAGCTCTGGGCATATTCCAATAGCAAAGAGGGAGAAAGAAGAGGATAACTCTAAGAGGTGTTAGTTCTGTACTTCATGTTCTCAGATACACATAATTAGCTCATTAAACTAGCCTATGAATAAACCCTTCTGGGGCGATGTGGGCCTCTGGACTCTCTCTCCCTAAGATGTCCATATATGTCCCGCTGGCCTGCTGCTTTTGGAACTGATTTTTCCTTTCCAGGTTTCCATGTTGGGTTGAACCTGATTTTATCCACAAGAATGCTGAGGCTGGAGGAGCTTCTCATCCCTTTGTGTTGCTCTTGGTTAACAGCCATTTAACCTGCAGATCCTGAGCTCCTCCTGTAGACAACTATGATTTAGCACCCTACCTGAAGTACTATAGTCTGTGGCTCTGGAACCTGTTCATTGAAAATAATCTGATCTTCCAACTATATCAGAATCTCACGCGAGCTAGCATAGTGCAGAGCAGGAGTTTCATCTTGTTCAGATTAAGAAGTTGCTTACATTGTAAAATAAAGCCTCCTTGGAGTGTTTCCCAAATTGTTTGTATAGTGTTTCTTGGAATATACCCATCCTGGCTGACATCAGCAGAGCAAACGTCAGTGCTCCAATACCTAGAAAACAAATATTGGTTAGAAGACACCAGTGTTTGTTACTTTCCACATTTTCCTACTGAAGGGCTGGGGAGTGGGGATTCACACATGTAATCCTAGCTATTCAGAAACACAGATCTGGAAGGTTGTGGTTTGAGGCCAGGCCAGATAAAGTCCCTATCTCAACAAATGTGCCAAAGGTGGTGGCATACATCTGTAACCCCAGCTTCACAGGAGGCACAGGTATGGCAAACACAGTCTGAGGCTGTCTCTGGCAAAAATGATAGATCCTATCTGACAAATAATCTAAAAGCAAGAAAGGCTAATGAAGTAGGTCAAGTGTCAGAGCATATGCCTAGAATGAGGTCTTGAGTTCAAGCCCCAGCATTGAGTATAGATAGATAAGATAGATAGATTATTCACAGCTTGAAAATACTATAAACTAATAATAGAACTTGTACAAAAACTTAGAATTAAAAATTAACAGTATTACCCCCTAATTCTTTATAGTTTTCTATAGCTCTCCTACATACTTATTTGTATATACTTTTTATTATATTTTCTTGCCAGTCCTAGGGCTTGAACTCTGGACCTGGTCACTATCCTTGAGCTTCTTTTTGCTCAATGCTAGCACTTTATCACTTGAGCTACAGCACCATTTCCAGCTGTCTCTGAGTATTTTATTGGCAATAAAGTGTCAAGGACTTTCCTACCAGGGCTGACTTCAAACTGCAATTCTCAGATCTCAGCCTCCCAAGTAGCTAGGATTACAAGTTTGAGCCACCAGTGCCCAGCTTGTACATACATTTTTATATCTTGCCTTTCCTACAACTTTTTTCCTTCAAATCCTTTATTAATTTTTCAAAGTATGATTTAGTGACTGTATATTATTCTATTACATGATTGCACCATACTTAAATATCTTATAATAAGAGTTAATCCAAATAATTATACTGTATACAAATATTTAAATGCCAATTATCTTATTCTTTAGCATAAATTCTCATAAACTACTGATTTGAAGGTTGTAGACGTTTGAAAATCCCGATGCCCCATGTTTTCCTACAAAGGCTATGCCAATTACAGTTCATACAAAAACAGTTGTCTTACTGACCCTTCAGTAGCCATGAAAATAATCACTTATCATCTTGCCAATATGACTGGCCCAAAGTAGAAAGGTATTTTTTTATTTTAATGTGCATTTCTTTGATTATAGGATTAGTGAGGTTGATGTAAGATTAGTAGACATTATTTCTTCCTTATTAATTGAGTAAAGTATGCTTTCTAATAGCTTACAGAGATCTTTCTATGTTAAGAATAGTCATCTGAACAGCTAAAGCTTGAAGCCAAGAGTAAGAGGGACATGGTTCTTTCATTGATATTTCACTTCCATTGGGTCAGTTTTAATCTATTCTTGTTATTACCAAAAACACCAAGAAAGACACGGATTCTTTTGTTAATAAACACATTTCTTGAATACTAAAGTTCAGAGGTATATGGTCCCAAGTGCCCTCTCTTTTATGGCATAATTTGTTTAGCCTAAGTTTCTCACCAACAGACATGTCCCTTGCGAAATCTCAGCAAACACAACTGCAGAGGCCGTGAGCTTTGTTTTAATTACTATACTTGCCTAGTAACCACCATGCAAATGCCCGGAATCCATCGTTCTCACTCAAGGTGGACTGGGAAGTCTAGGACAGAAGAAAATACACTAGGTAGAGGCCAGAACTGTATGGAATGTGCTGAGATGTAAGAGGACCCATTGCCCTTCTACTCCTGTCTTTCAGAGATCTGAGCCCTTGCGTTAAACCTTTAAGTCGTGTTACAGTTCATAAATGGGTGGTCAATGGGCCCCAATGGCTAGAAGTGACTATGGATGATTTGAGAACCGATTCTTACCACCTGTTTTGCTGACATGAAGGTGCAAATAAATATCCCTGTGGACACCAATGCAATGGAGGTATATCTGAAAATGCTGTATCTGGAAAAAAAATAAGAACAAAAACATCTTAGGAGAGTAAATACATACAGTTCCAAATATTTACAGTCAGATGATACATGCAAGTATGAATCACTAGAATATCACTGCGAGAAGTGCTTCACAGTTGTTCACACGAATATGTACCTTCATGAGGGAAACACGATGCTGGGAGGTTACATTTTTCCTTGGTGTTGTTTACAACAGCTTACAGCCAACCATGCCAACAGATGGATTGTTTCATCAGAAAGCAACAAAAAAAGACTGGGACCAGTGGCTTTTCTCGCTGTTCTGGGGCTCAAACTGAGTCATAACACACATGCCACTCAAGAGGAACAAGAGACTATGAAGCTCAAGGAGCACGATTCAATACTTACGAAATCATTAATGTTCCTTCTCTGGGGAAGGCATTTCTTTAATGTAAGTCTCTGAATAATTTAGGTGTTTTTTGGAAACGCTGATATACTGTAGTTAAAGTGATACGTGTATGGAGGTAGAACTATTAGCAGCAATTATAGTAACATGTCACAGTACAAAAATACTATCATTACCATCTTTCTTAGATTTTTAGTGGTCAAGTGACAGGTCTCAGGAAAGTGCTGGAAGAAATTAAAATTTATAAAGGGCATGCTTAAGATTTGGTGTTTCAATTCTGGAATGTGGAGCACAAAGTATAAACCCAAAGGGCTGTTGTCCGAGACAAAAAGACAAGATGCTAGTTAATTACATTAGATAGTTAACTTACATAAGTTCCTGCTCTGTGGGTGATTATACACAGAAAGAGATTATAAATACTTTTTAGTCTTTTCTTTCTTTTTATTTATTTTATCCTTATCTTAAGTAGTTATACAAAGGGGTTTCAACTCAACAAATCAGTTTATAAGTATAATGCATCTTGATCAATGTTATTTCTTCCATTACTTAAGATGACACACTCAAGTCACTAAAGGAACCAGATGTTTGCAAAACACTAATGGCATTTTAAGGAACTATCAAGAGAAGCAAGTTCCTTTCAGGATAAGTTCTTTGTATCCCTATTAGAACTAAAATCAAAGGTTGAGAAGGACAGTTCCTTCTCAAAGGGAATTCAATGCTGCAACAAACACAACGGTCATTTCCAGTATCTGATCTTCACAAATGTTTGCTCAAATACACAGAACCCAGAAAAGAAAAACTGATCTGGGAAATGAGAAGCCTCAGGAGAAAAAGTGCCCATGATAAGGAGCCTAGTGACATGGGACAATGGTCCCTGCCATGACATGGCCTTGGGTAAGAGCTCCAGGTTACGACATTTTGAACTAACAGCCAGTATAGAGAGTTCTAATACTGAGGCGGAGTACTGAACATATTGAAAAGGTGTCATCATGAGCTTACACAATTTTGGGCTTAGCAAGGACAGCAAATTTCTTCCTAAAAGTTTCTATATCGTATGTGCTGTCTCTCTTTTTTGGCAGTGAGAAGCGAGACTCAGAATGAAGATACATCCAAGAAGCATCCTTGGTACTTCTGCCTTTTTCCGCCTCTAATACAGAGAGTGACATTGGTGGTTGTTACAGAGAACCAGCCTGAACCTGTCCTTCCATCTTCATGGCTACTGGGCCTTTGCTGGGAATTCTTAGTACATGTGACAATTCTCCAGTCATTAAGTTATACCAGTAAGCATCTGCTAGGACAGGAGTGTCCCACAAGACAGATGTACTGCAAGAAATGTTCTGTGATCTGGGTTTTCCAAATTTGGCTGCCACCAGCCATGTGTGGCTACTGAGCCTTTAAAATACAACAAGTCAAATGGAGAAACTAAGTATTTCACTTTATTTTATCTTAAAAAAACTTAAATGTAAATGGTCACATGAGGTTAGTGGAAGCCATATTGATCAGCTAAATTCTCTATCAATTGGTTCCACAGACTGACCTGGCACTAATGCTTTAGCTCTACACCGAGTCACAGGAAGGGCTGAGACCTCAGGAACCTTCATGACTATGCATCATTTTAGAGGAAAGAACTAAGAAAAAAGGTAGATGGCCAAGAGCAAGCTTATACACTGAGGGAAAAGAAACCCAGCATTCCTAGGGATATACAGCTTACCTTTTCTTCAAAATGATAATTCCCAGAATCATGCTAGCAATTAGAGAACCCTATAAAAGGAGACAAGAGTAAGAGTTTTAGTGCACCAGGAAAAGAACACAGCATAATTCAACAGGAATACTAACATGAATACTGAGAAAACATGGGATGAAGGAAGTTAGTACAAAAAAATTAATGAGGTTCAGATGTTTTTATGATGGCAAAAAGTACAGCCCACAATGCTTTTCATTAATCACATATTTAGGCCTGAGATCAGTAAAAGAGAGCCATCCACTTTCACAATTCTTTTTTTTTTGGGGGGGGGGGGGGTCTGGTCGTGAGGCCTGAACTCTGGGCCTGGGCGCTGTCCCTCAGCTCTTCAGCTCAAGGCTAGCGCTCTACCACTTGAGCCACAGCGCCACTTCTGGCTTTTTTCTTTTTGCTTATGTGGTGCTGAGGAATCGAACCCAGAGCCTCATGAGTGCAAGGCAAGCGCTCTACCACTGAGCCACCTTCCCAGCCCCACTTTCACAATTCTTTTAGCCTTGTTCTTAGATAAATGCTCAGCATTCACAAACCTATTTTTCTAGCCTAGATTTCACTTATTAGAAGACATTTCTGCTTCTGCCATAAATTCGGTCTATCTGCTTGCTTTTGCTTTTCAGAGGAGCACTTACGGATCGGAATATCATATGCAGGGGCATGGCGATGTTGAGGTTGAGGGCATAGTTGTTCACCACACTGACAGTGAAGAACATGGTCACCATGATGGCATAGTACCTGTAACACAGAGAACAGCACCTCGCACAACTCTAACATTTCAAGATGATCAATTATAGAGGGAAAGAGGTATGAGTGGGTGGGAGTTCAAAAGTATTTTGCTCATTTCTTCTCTATTAAAAGACCACTAACTTAGCTGGGCGCTGATGGCTCATGCCTGTAATCCTAGCTACTCAGGAGGCTGAGATCTGAGGATCGCAGTTCAAAGCCAGCCTGGGCAGGAGAGACCGTGAGACTCCTATCTCCAATAAACCACCAGAAAACCGGAAGTGGCTCTGTAGCTCAAGTGGTAGAGCGCTCGCCTTGAGCTGAAGAGCTGAGGGACAGCACCCAGGCCCAGAGTTCAAGCCCTATGACCCACAAAAAAATAAAAAATAAAAAAAATAAAAAAAAAATAAAAGACCACTAACTTGTGAATCAAATACTAAGGCATATAAAACTATTCCACAAAGTCAGAGAAACATGGGAAGAGCTTGAATCACCAGAGACTTTGCAGAAATATTCGTCTAATTTGTTAAGTACACAACCTGAAAGGAGGTGTTAAAAATGTTACTGGGCCCTGGTGACTCATGCCTATAACCCTAGCTACTCAGGAGGCTAAGATCTGAGAATCACTGACCAAAGGCAGCTTGTGTGGGAAAGTCCATGTGACTCTGTATCTCCCAAAAAAGCTACGAGTGGAGCTGTGGCTTAAGTGGTAGGCCTGAGTTCAAGCCCCAGGGCCACGCACACACACAAATGTTACTTAATAATTATCTATAGGGTTTTTTCAAGAGGTGCCCTGGTGGCTGGGAAGGTGGCTCAGTGGTAGAGTGCTTCTCTTGCATGCATGAGGCCCTGGGTTTGATTCCTCCATACCACATAAGCTGAAATAGCTGGAAGTGGTGCTGTGGCTCAAGTGGTAGAGCACTAGCCTTCAGCTGAATTGCTGAGGGACAGTGCCCATACCCAGACTTCAGGCCCCATGACCAAAAAAAAAAAAGGTGCAACAATACTACTTAGCATATCTTATAACTATACCATCACAGGGAATGCGATACACAACTACTACAAATTTGTGTTCACATCACTTTTCCTCTTTTTCTGTTTGGTTGTTTTGCTACAATGTTTCACTATACACTCAGTTGGACCACAAGATCCTTTTGTCTCCACCTCTGAAGAGCTGGAATTGCTGGGATTACAGGCATACACCACTGTGCTCGGCTAAATTATGCCTTCTGACTGACCCCATTATTCCTCTCGTCCCCCCAACACACACTATTATCTCCATCACAGTTATTTTACCTGTAATGGACAGGATTTTTATCCTAAAAGTGGGCTCCCCAGAGTCTCAAAATATATTAACTTTTAAATTGAATTATTCTGCGGATATCTTCGATGTAAGTCTGAGAAAAGAACATCACATACAGCCATAACCTCTCAATTTCTTTAAAAAAGACCAAAAGCTAGACACTTCACCTTATTGGGATAGCTGGAGGCTTCCTTCCCAAATCAGCTTCAAAGAAGAACCCTTCTATAGCAATAAATAAGAATTGTGCAAATGTCACGATGTTCCCACATCCTGGATGCTTCCTGTACAGTGAACAACAAAAAGAAAAAATAAGGCACAAAAAGTGAGATAACTGGCATTAAAATGTGTTATATTTATAGTTCCAAAATAATAGGAAGGCTAGATTGCTGTGGTCCACTGTCTTTCCTTACCTTGGCTTTTGTATGGATCATGTGTATTTAGCACCATGCTTCCTCACTTCATTCTTCCTTGAGTATGGCAGGCCCTGAGTGATAATTACTCTGCCACCTTCATAACTAAAACTGTGGTACAGCTCATTTAACCAAAGGCCTTTAATCAGAGGCCTAGTCAGCTTAGGTAGCAAAACTGAAGTTGGATACATGCTGGAATTTCTCCTGGAATGTTCATATATCCCTCCTGACCAGGTGCTGACAAGCAGCTTACTTTAGATAGTGTCCCCAGGGACTCAAAAACTGGCCCCTGGAATAGGGGGAAATCCCACTGTTTTAAAGTGAGGGAGAGATATACTTCTCTGCATATAAGCCAGCAAATAGTACATCGATGGAGAGGTAACTAAGATAAATAGGTCTAGAAAGGGTCCTAGGGTTTGGGAACAATAAATCAAGGACTGAGAAACATGGCTAGAACATACTCCTCTCCACAACCCTTCATGCCATATTTCAAATCTACTAGGCAGTCAAGAAACAGTTGTGTAATTCAGCTGCTCCTATTCAGCGATCTATCTAACAGCTGGGGAGTCTTCCATGCTATTAGGAACAAGATTACAAAGCAGAAATACTCCTTCTAACATCTTCCCTGGGAACCCTGTGAAAATGAGTTTTGTGAGATGTTGCCTGTTTTGTTGAGCTTGTCCTCCATTCAGCCAAGTTCAATCACCAGAAATTGCCAGCTAAAGCCCCCTAACTGGGTCCTTGGTTCCTCTAGGAATTGGGGAACCAATGACATGAGTTAGCAGAAAAGCAGCCAATCAGGGAACTGCAGCTTTAAAGAACTTGCACATAGCAAGGAAGCTGATGAACCAATACCTGCCTGGTGGCAGGCCGCCACAAAAGAATAAGGAGAAAAAAATGAGGAAATAAGGGTGAGAAAGACTCAATCTTACCAGAAACAGGAGACCACCAATCAAGAAAACCATCCAATTCTTACTATTTAACTCAAAGTGGGCTGGGAATGTGGCTTAGTGGTAGAGTACTTGCCTAGCATGCATGAAGTCCTGGGTTCAATTCCTCAGTACCACATAATATAAAAAGCCGGACTGGTGCTGTGGCTCAAGTGGTAGAGTGCTAGCCTTGAGCAAAGTAGCTCAGGGACAGTGCCAAAATATACAAATTATTAAACACACTCATCAGGCATAAAAATAGACAACTCAGGCATAAGCCATTTTGTAGCAAGTGAGGTTTAACCACTGTAAGCACACTGTTGTTACTCTTTCTTAAACTCTTTGACTATGAACATGTCTTTGAAATCTATTCCATTATATGTAATTCAACATTTTTTTTTCAGTGTTTCTTGTGTTCAACAGACAAGGTTACATTTTGCAGGAACCCATAAATAAGCATGTAAGACCTTTATCTCATCTAAGGAGCTAATTAAAACCATTATACCAGAGACAGAAGGAGAAAAAAATCTAATGCTAGGTGGTTTGTAGCAACAGTGCTTTCCAGTTTTGTCCTGGATGCTCTTTATAAACTCACAGGTGCCTGAAGATGTGCCCTCTCCCAGTTCTGATTAAATTGATCAAGGCAAAGACCCTTGCAATGAGAACTTCAAAAGCTTCCCAGGTTGAGAGCCACTGATATTGATGTGGGGGAAGGACCAATGGTTTGTGTGTATATTTGCGTGTATTTAAATGTGCTGGTACTGATCTTGTGTGGTTGGAGGGCTGAGACCTACTGTGCTCCACAATGGTTAAATTTACTGACAGGCAAGGTAGGTGCTGATGATTCATGCCTGTAATCCTAGCTACAGAGGAGGCTGAGATCTGAGGATCAAGGTTCAAAACTAGCCAGGGCAGGAAAGTCCAGGAGACTCTTATCTCCCATTAACCATCTGAAAAGTGTAAGGAGAGCTGTGCCTCAAGGGGTAGAGCACCAGTATTAAGTAAAACAGCTAACAGACAGTGCCCAGACCCTGAGTTCAATCCCTAATACAGGCACTTACACACACACACATACACACAATAAACGGGCAAGATTCACCCTGTTACTATATGAAAATAGAAACTAATCAATTTATCTAAATTCAGTTTTCTTATCTTTAAAATGGAAACAGTATTCGTATTTAAATGGAATTATATCACTAGTTTGTTTATTGCTGAATAAATAAGTGAGTCTCAGAAAAGCACTTAAACAATGTGTGCTACAAGCACTGAGAGAGGCAGACTGTAAGCCTAACTACTTCAGAAAGTGAGATCTAGGGAATGCTGTTCAAAGCCAGCCCAGGCAGATATATCTAAGAGACGTTTTGTTGTTGTTGGATGTGGGGCTTGACTTGGGCCTGGCTACTATTCTTGAGCTCTTTTGCTCAAGGATAGCCCTGTACCACTTTGAGCCAGAGTACCACTTCCGGTTTTCTGCTAGTTAATTGGAGATAAGGGTCTCATGGATTTTTCTGCCCAGGCTGGCTGTGAACCGCAATCCTTAGATCTCAGCCTCCTGAGTAGCTAGGATTACAGGCATGAGCCACAGGTATTCAGCTTCTTAGTTTTTAATAGGGTCTCACATTTATGGTCAGTCCAGTTTGGACTTAAGTGTCCTATTTATGCTTGCCCTGAGACTGGGATAACAGGCATTGTGTCACCACAGCCAGCTGTTATCTAGGAAACTTTTTGCCCAGCCTGGAACCATGAACCTCTCAATCTCAGACTCAGTGGTTAGGATTACAAGTATAAACCCCCTGCTCTACCCAACCCAGTATTTTAAAAACAAGCTAAGCAAGTTTTTGTACTGTTGTATAGTTAGCTCTCAGGGGATTTATTTTAACTTGAATAATTCAGTTTAAAGCTTCAGAGTAAGAATTTGAAATGTATTTTTTTTGCAAGTCTTTTGCACTCTCAAACCTACTCTTCAGAAACTGAAGACGGCATCTCTTTGATTCTCTTTGGCAAGAATCCAAGTTTATTTATTTATTTAAAATAACTTGAGAGATAACAAATTGAGCAGATAAGTTTATGCCTTTTGTAATTATTTTCTAGATATAAAAAACTTCCTTAGTCGGGCACTGGTGGCTCATGCCTGTAATCCTGGCTACTCAAGAGGCTGAGATCTGAGGATCACAGTTGAAAGCCAGCCTGGGCAAGGAAAGTCTGTGAGACTCTTATCTCCAATAAACCACTCAGAAAACCAGAAGTGGCACCGTGGCTCAAGTGGTACAGTGCTCACCACTTGAAGAGCTGAGGGACAGAGCTCAGGTCCAGAGTTCAAGCCTCACAACCGACAAAGAAAAAAGTCCTTATTCAATTCCACATCTGCCTTCTGGATGAAAAGTTATGTGGGAAAAATAAAATAAAATGCTTCCAACTATTTTCCTGATGTAAGATATGCAATACATTGCCTAGTTTGCCTAGTTAGCTAAAGTGTGTTTATCTTATTTGCAGGGTAGAATATAAACTCCTCAGTGAGTGAATAGGCCTTCATGCACTTCTGTGTGTCTGCCTAGTACAGTGACAGCTTACAATTTTTTTTTTACTGGTCTCAATTATACAATTAGAAAGGAAAAAAAAACCCTGAATTTGTTTTCTACTTTGGAAAGATGGTTAAAACTGTCCTTTTCTTTCAGCCAGTCACTTTACCTTTTACATTTAGAATTCTGCTTTGTGCTTATAATGGCACCTAAGTGCTCCAATACCAATACACAAAGCACAGCTCCAGCCCTATAAAAATTTATAAGTTTCCCATGGTGATGGCCTAAGATTAAAATCACAAATTTCAAGGTCATATTTAGAAATTAAGCTTAGAGACCATCTGGCTTAAGCAGGTCTTACTTTAGTTTTCTGTAAGAGAAGCAATTGTGTAAAGCTGCTGTTCAGTCTGGTGTAAAGTTGAGTTGATTAATAAACCTTAGTAATCTCAAATCAAGAAGTTTTACTTCCTTTACTTTATGAAAACCTACCACTGTATATAAAAATATAGATTTGCAAAGAAGATAAATAAGGAGTGATGATTCACTTGAGTGGTGATTTACTTATAAGTTATTTGAGGATTCTGGAATAGAAGTACCTATAAACATTTTTAAAATGTAGATTTATCTCCAGTTTTCTGAAATATATCATAAAACAAAGTATACCTGTGCTGAAACAAAGTTGCAAGAGAGAAAGGTAAGCCAACTACCAGTGTACCTCAGGTGATCCTCACACATCTCATTTAATCCTTCAAGACCTTTTAAGTCCGATAGAGCTCTGGTTCCCTTTGACAGCTTAAGTAATTTAGCCAAGGGCCCATAAACTAGTAAAAGGAGGCTTCAGTTGTTAGCATATTCTGACATCCTACAGTCTTTCTCAAGATTTAATAGCATACGCAACACAAATATTACACTATTACTTTCTGACTTCCATTTCCACCTGGTGTGATTATATCACTTTATACTATATAGTTATTATGTCATATTATATATAATATGTATTATATAATATTATATATACATATTAAGTATATTATATACATTTCCAAAGTGGCATTCCTTTCAAGTGTATCAGAATTATAGCCGGATATACTTGTTTCATTTCATATCCGTCACTATCTACTCCCAAGACAAATAATAAATCTGTATCAACATTTCCTGCATGATAAAATTTCAAGCTCTGGAAAAGCAAAACTTAACCCTTTACAGAGCAAAATGTATGTCAACTGGTTGCTTCAGAATAACTTTAGTCGATGATATCAATGAGTAATAAAGTACATTTCTTCTAGATACCACATGACAAATTGGATGACCGAAATCTATGGGCTGTTCATGTTCAAAAACAATGGAGAGGGAAGTGGAGGTGTTGTTCAAGTGGTAGAGGCTAGCCTTGACTGAATAAAGATAAGGGACAGGATCCAATCCCCATTACTAGAGTGTGCACACATGTGGGTAGGTGCGTGTGCGTGCATGCACACACACACACAGGCACACACACACACACACACACACACACAGGCACACATACACAAAATGACAGGGAAATGGAAAAAGGTTTGTGCTAGGAATTTAGACTCTTGTATTCCAGTTCTTGCTTTGTCACTTACAAGTTGTCAAAGGCAACCTAAGTTCCCTTTCTGAAAAACTAACTATAATTCTTTTTCTTGTTTTGGCCAATACTAAGGTTTGAACTTGGGTGCTGTCCCTCCCCTTTTTCACTCAAGGCTGGCACTCTACCACTTGAGTCATAGCTCCACTTCTGGCTTTTTGCTGTTTAAGAGATAAGAGTCTCACAAACTTATCTGCCCTGGCTGGCTTTGAACAGCAATCCTTAGACCTCAGTGTTCTTACGATTACAGACATGAGTCACTGGCACTCAGCTAAGAACTGTAATTCTTAAACATAGGTTTGTTCACATAGTCAGTGGAGATAATAAATAGGTTCAGAAACATGAAACCTGGTATTATTATGTTACAGCTGAGGTTGGGAAGGAAGAGTTCAGACAGGCTAGGTAACTTGAAGGCCACAAAGCCAATGGATGATGGAACCAAGAGTGAAATTCTTAACTTTGAACTTTTAAGTCCTGAGCCTTTCCCACTCCACCTGCTGTCTTCTGTAAAGC
The DNA here is from genome assembly GCF_019054845.1 of Dipodomys spectabilis. Lineage (NCBI taxonomy): Eukaryota > Metazoa > Chordata > Mammalia > Rodentia > Heteromyidae > Dipodomys > Dipodomys spectabilis. The sequence continues at coordinate 19,994,772 of NW_024870874.1, forward strand.
TTCTGGCCCTGAACTTTGCACATTCTTACTCAACCTTATTTCCCAGACACCTCCACAAAGCCAACCTGCTTCTCTAAGGGGAAATGTCTCAGTCATTCTCAATGTAAGGCTCCTAGAGCATGCTTCCCAATTAAAAACAAAACAAGAAACAAAAAACCACATCACGGAAGCTGGAAACGCGCCTGGGTCATTTTGACCTATCCTCTACATACAATTATTATCTTTCTATATTGTTGAGATGTGTGTATGGGCAAAGTGCCTTAACACTGTTGAAGGCCAATATAAACAGATCGTTCTGTGGGGCATTTGGAAACAGATGAAACTGCAGCGTGGGCAAACAAGGATGGCTGTGTACTACTACTGTCTGAAAGTTTTGCTCAAGTCAGGCATGTGCTATTATTAACTGGCCCCAGAAAGGCTTGAATTGGTAGGAAGAAGGGGGGGGGGGGAGAGAGAGAAGGCGGGGAGAAGGAGAGAATAGAGATGGGGAGAGGTGAGAGGGAAAGAGGAGGGAGAGGGAAAGGGGGAGAGGAGAGAGGGGGCTTGGCAAAGGAACATAATAAGTTCATGCCCCCCACCCCCTGCTCCCTACTGACCTTGGATCAGTCATCTGAAAAACTTTCCAGAATCCTTCCAAACCCCTACAGTGTTAACGGGGGGGGGGGGGGGGGGGGGGGGTGGAAGCACTACCCAGAGTGTCGGCCTCACTGGGATGCTGTGAACTCGTTGGACGGGATGGGCAGCGCTGCGCAGCACAGACGACCCGGCAGCTCCCGCGGGGTCCCAGGCAGCCAGGCGCGAGCGGGGCTCGGGCTGCGGCGCCCCGGGGCCCGCGCGGGAGCGGCGCGCTGGGGACCGGCGGGGGGCGGCCGAAGCCGGGGGGGGTCTTCAGAACCGCCCCGGGGGTCCCGGAGGTCCCGGGGTCCCGGGCCCGGCCGAACGAGGGGCTCACCGGACCAGCAGCTCCAGGAAGACCACGTTGCTGCAGCAGCCCGCGAACACCAGGCCCACCGCGAAGGCCGGGCGCATGGCCGGTGCAGGCCCCGGGGAGCGAGCGCGCAGGGGAAGCGCCCGTCTAGATCAAACCGCTACCCCCGGCCAGCCAGCGCCGCACATCGCCGCCGTCCCGAGCGCCCCTCTCCGCGGGGTCCGCCGCGGTCCTCACTCTCCTCCCGGGACACCGCCCGACACTCGAAGCCGAGGAGCTGTAGTTCGCCGTCAGTCCCGGCCCCATTCATCCGAGGGGGCGTCCGAGCCTCAAGAGGACTACAAATCCCAGCATGCCACGCGCCCTTACGTCAGTAGGGGACAAGTCGCGCCTCTGCTCGGCGGCCTCACTAGAGGAGCCGGGACTAGCATCTCGTGAGTATCGCGTGATCAGCTGCCTTGAGGCCTGCTGGGAAGTGAAGTTCCACGGCTGTCAAGGTCCTTGGTTGATGGAGAACTACAAATGAGAACTTTTTGTTAACTAGAGGAGCTGCAGACCTATGGCGGGTCGGTAGAGGTGCATGGCATCTGAAACACGAGCTCATTAGTCTCCCCAGCGTAGAAATGCCTCTGAATTCACCTCTAGAAAACCATGGTTGGGCCGAAAGTTCTGAGGTTGGCCTTGGCTTATCAGCACTGTGTCTCTGAGCCTCAATCTCAAGTCAGGTAAAGATGGGAACAGCAATGCCCACTTCGCCTGGTGGTTGTAAGAGTTAGACAAACAAAGATCAAACATGTTCTGTGCCTTGAGCCACCATTCCCCTCATCTCAAATACAGGGAGGAGCCACTATGATGCCCCGCTTAAGCAAAGCTTTTAAAAGTCGTTTTTTACTTACATTCTGTAAGTGTGAACTTGGTTGTTTCATGCTAATTACAAGCTTTGACAGCTCTCGATTTTCTTTTTGGTTAGAAACTTAAAATACACTACGTTTGGGGGCAGCCTTTCAATAATGGAGTTGTTCTTGGTGAAAAGATTGGAAACTATGGTACTCGGTGCTTAGTGAAGGCGATTTGAATGAGTGTATGTCTAGGTTATTATCACTTGTTTATTAGATTCAAAACTTATCGGCTAAATGAACAATAATTATCTTAAAAGATATATTCTATAAAAATACTAGCACAAGAAGTAGATTGCTTTGTATTCAATTTATTGTTGTTGCATCCAGCAGGCTAGTTGATCCTGTTAGACCCTTTAAGGTAAGGATTTTTTTTAGTCATTATTGTCCTTGGCCTGTCTTGTGCCAACTTGAAGTGGGTGCTCCTTAAATATGGAATTTAATTGGTAGTGCTTATTTTATTCACTTTAGCTTATGTTCCTACTGGCCTTCTTACTGCACACACACCTGAATTTTAGAATACATTAGGCTTATCAGATGTGTTTGTGGAAAATATCACTTTCTGGACCCCACCCACAAGGATTCTGATTCAGTAGGTCTGAGGAGAGACCCAGTAATCTGTATTTATAGTTAGGACCCCAAATGATTCTAATATTGTCTCTGGGTCACAAATTTGGAAACATACACACACACACACACACACACTATATTGTCCATCTCAGGGAAGACTTCAGAATACTTATGACTCACTTGAAATTAAAGCAAATACAGCATGACATTCCAAAATTCTACCATATACTTTGCTACTGGAATTAGTTGTAACTGAGATGTATGATGTGGTACAAACTCAGAGCAGTAGGGATCATATTTTATACTAGGAACAAGGAATAGAAAGGAAGTGTAAACACTTAACTGCCATCAAAAACTAGTCTTGATGGGGCTGGGAAGGCTCAGTGACAGAATGCTTGCCTTGCATGCATGAGGCCCTGGGTTTGATTCCTCAGCATCACATAAGCAGAAAAAGCTAAAAGTAGTGCTGTGGCTCAAATGGTAGAGCGCTAGCCTTGAGACCGACAAAAAACAAAAACAAACAAATGAAAAAACCCAAAACCAGTCCTGCTGGATTGACAAGGTGTTCACGTGTATTTTACAAATAAAAAAGCAGTGCAGCACTATCCTATGTACACAGATTTTAACAAATACCATTTGATGCTGCTGACGGAATAGGTGGCTAAGCTTGGTTTGTGATGCTGTGAGAATTCAACTGGTAGAAAGAAACATGCCTCCCTTGCACCATTAAAGGTATGATTAATGAAATAGTCTTTTTGACAAATGTGCCTGCATATTGGTAATTCTCAAAGTCTCCCAGCTTAACTATGAAGCTAAGGTTCAGAGCCTCTTTACTTTCTTTTCTTTTTCTTTTATCTCTTAGTGGTTCTCAATTCGAACTAGCAAGTAGAATCACTCATGGGATTTTTAAAATTATTGAAACAAAAAGAAATACCAGTCCTAGTTCAGAAAAAAATAAAGCAGAATATCTGGGTTTGAAGCTCGAGTAATGATAATATCTTCACCTTGACTGTAGATAATCCTGCCTTTTCCTCTGATTTCACTAGAGATAAATTCTGATCCTACAAGCCTTTGTTTCCCATATATCTGAATATTTGGGAGCATAGAAATAATATTCTCAACATCTGTCATCTTTTCCCATAAAAGCAAAACCATACCTAAATAATTAAACCAAGAGATAGCTTTAGTCCTGTAAGGTTTACATGTGATATCCATCTTCCCCCTTCTCTTATACTTCTGCCTGTTCCAGGGCATAGTTAATAGGTATAAGTATTACCTGAGATTTTGTTAAAATTCAGACTCTAGATCACCAGGCTGAAGATGGGGCCTGAGATTCTAACAAGCTTCCAGCTGATGTTAATGATCCTGGACCACCTTAGAAGAACAAAAGCCTGAAAACCTAGATCACTCTGGGGAGCCCTCTATCTCTCCCTTCTCATTGGTTCTGGGCATGCGGGCAAACCCATCCCGTATTCTTCCTTTCCCTTAGCTTTCAATTGTAGAGTCCTGGCTCCTACAAATATATTTCTTGTACATATATCCACTGACTCAGGTAAAAAGGGCAAGGGGTCTTTATTAGCCATGGCAACTATGCTCCACTTATAGAGTAGTGGAACATAGCAGCCATGCTCTCTCACATTGTGGCTTATATAAGAAAGAGGCCATGAGCAGGTGGTAGTGTACAGAAAGGGCCTTAAGCAGGTGGCCAGTGACAAATAGCAATTTCCAATAAGACAAAGCAATATGTTGAAAACGAAGACCACATTCTAGGTTTTCCTTTTGTTAGGGGTTTAGCAGATGTTTACCAAAACATGCTCCAAACTTCCTATTTGCAAAAACACCTTTCACACCTCCCCCCAAAAACATTCTATTACTAAGTCTAAGGCCAAAGTACTTTCTTGGTTTCTGGGCTTTTCCTGAGTCCTGCTACTTTTCAGTAACCTGATGTTTAACTTGTTTATTATTTAATTCTTTACTTTGGGTCTTCTGGAATTTCCCTTTGCCCTATTTTTAATAATTAATACTTTTTTCTATCTCTGATTTCACATTTTACACAATTATACTAAAAAAATGAACTTTCCTTTCTTCTTCCTTCACTTGAACACCAAATATCATTAAAGACTCATCTCTATTAGCCATCTGTTTTAAACCTCCCCTCAGCTTCTTTAACTACTCATCTCAAAGCCAGATGATTGAAAATAGTCCCATGGGAAGCCTAATGACCATTTAACAGTCAATTGCACAGTCTCTTGATCTTCCAGTGAATTTCTGAAGACAAAATCCCCCTACTTCTTGACAGTCCCTTGCTCTTTAAGACAGAGGTCTGTGCTTCTTTTTCCACTTCACTTTTCTCTTCCCTTTGTGAAAAGAAAAAACAAACAAACAAACAAAAAAAACTCTGGCCACTGTTCTCTTCAAATTTTGACCCTTAACCTCTGCCTTTTATTGCCTGAGCACTTCCTCCTGGTGATTTGTGCCCAATGACCGCCATTGTCGCCTAGGCAACTGTGAGCTTGAGCTTGTGTGTATTATATGTTTAGTCTCAACTCGCTTGTGACCCAATACCAGTAGCTACATGGATCATCGTCTGCCTTCCCTTAGGAAGAACATTAACTGCATGAGAAAGCCCCATTTTTCTCTTTTGGGAAAACAAAAATCCTGACAGATTTTTCAGTCTTCCTGTCCACTGCCCCACCGTACATGTGTTTGCTCATTATAGTCTGTCGGTCTGCCTCACATGGAGGTGTCTTTGGATTCCAGCCTCTCCTTTTCATTCCTGTTGGAGAGGAATAAACTCCTTCCAAATGTATTCTTTCGAAGGCAACAACAAAGCAAAAAATATTCCACAAACCAAATTGAAAACACCACCACCACCACTTTTCTCTCTCATAGTTCTCAGCTCAGCACCCTGCTGTTCTATTCTCTTTTTGCATCAGATATGGACTGAGGTTGGTGTCATCTTGACTGGATTGATACCAATTGGCTGGAACAGCTCTGTTCATGTGGTCTCTCTTTTCTGCTTTTCTATCACAACATGTTGGGCCTACAGTAGGTAGATTATTATTACTATTTTATTACTAATAATAATCTATATTATTAGAATGATGATGATGATGATGATGACTGGCTTCCCTCAGAACAGGATTCCTAGAGAATAAGGCAGACATACAGTGTCCTCAGCAGTCACCCAGAACTACCCACCCCATCTTCTATTTGTTCCAAAGGTTACCTGGATTCACCGTGGGAGGGGATGAACTAACCCATTGGTTTGGGGGAGCACCTTTGCAGACTCGTTCCTTCATGTGGAAGATCCATACTCGATAGAAGGCTGCAGGCACGCCACAGACCTCGTCTACCTCCAGCTTTATGTTCTGTTTCTCCCTCCTGCTCCTTGGACCCCAGCTATTGACCACTCTCCGTTCGTTCAATGATTTTACAGTGACTTTCAAAGTTTGTATCTGTGTGTGTGCATCTTTTTGCCTGCCCCAGGTTGTGTCTCTTTATCCAGCCAACTTGTATTCCTCTTTTTATGTCCCTAGAGGACAGTGGAGGGCGGAGAAGTTCCTACACTGTGCAGTGTAAGACGCCACATTCAGACGCCACCTTTCTGTGTAGCTTTTCACTGTACCATTCATGGCTCCCTTTGTATACTTCCAGTACCCCATCCATTAACCCACAAATCCATTAACCATGTCTATTGTCATTGTCTGTTGTTATATCAGTCTCCCCCTTCTAGACTTTGACCTTTGTGGACAGGCAGCGTGAGTAACAATTTTATCTATAGATCGTCACCTTACGGAGTGACTGCTTATGTGTATATATTTTGTGTTGACCGTATGAAGGAACGGAGCTAGACTCAGCCAAATCACACCTCATAAATACGCATTATTCGCCAGATTGATAACATTTTAAAACATCAAAAATGTACAGCTCAATGAATTTGCACAACACTTGGAACAGGGAATTGGATGTTGCCACCATTCCAGAAGCTTCTTGTGCCACCTTTCACTCACCAACCTCCTCTCAGGAGCCATTATGTTGACTTTCTAGTATTAGAGATTAGTCATCCTTGTTTGGGACCTTTCTGTAAATGGAATCATGCCGTACCTTTTCTCTTGTTTCTACTTCATTCATTCAACATTATACCAGTCATCCACACTGTGGAGTGTGCATTTGTAGTTCGTTTATTATTACTGTCCATTCCTGTCTTCCACAAATTTACCATAATGAGTTTATTCATGATGGACATTTTGACTAGTATCAATGGTGCTTCATTTCAATGAACACATTTTTGCTGGAAATCTATACATGAATTCCTGTCTATGTCAGGAGACAGGAATCATACAGTCATTTGAATAGATACATCTTATTATTAAAACAAATTAACTAGTACCAGAGCTACTGCAAAGAGTTAAGAGAGCTGCCAAGATTATAGGACTGGCAGGTACAGGGACCGAGGCTTTGTGCCCAAGGGCAGAACAAATGTGGATGAATTCTTCTCTTCATTTCCCCCATTAAGGATCTCACCTTTATTGAAAAGGATGGGTGTTAGCCAGATGAGCTCCCCTCCCATAGTTTAGCCTGCTCCTTCCCCTTTCCACAGCTTAGCATGCTCCCTTCCTAGACAGCAGTAGGCCATGTAGTAAAGGCAGTCAATAATCAGCCTCCACTCCCCTTTACCTTGGGATGGCACCCCTCTGGGGCAGCTACCACCATAGAAGGCAGCAAGAGTCCCTTAGAGTGACCTTCAGGTCTGGGCAGCTGCGGGGCCCCTGATCTACTATTTGGGCAGCAGCCATGAATCCTAGTCCTCCATGATGAAGCCCTTGGTCCTCACGTCCCCACGGGTGTTTCCATCTCCTAGCCCCTCCTAGCCTCAGTAGATTACATAGGTCACCTCAGGCAATAGCCAGTGCTGCTTCTCACTCCTCTCTTGTGAGAAGAGGCATTGCTCATCTTTACCTGCAACAACCCTTTCTTTGTTCTTTGTACCTGGACATCTGTCTGGTTTTCTGGCAACGTCTAATGTATTCTAACAATGGGGCTGTAGTGCTTTGGGCAAAGAGCTCTCATCACACTTGCTAGGCACCACCCTCCAGAGCCTGGCTTGGGCCTTGGGGACTTCCCACTAAGGCAGTTGTCTGGGCCTCTGATAGAATTTTCTAGATAGCATCTGTAAAAGTACTACTACTAAGTTCACTAAGGTGAATGCCTTAGGGTCTCCCACATGCTGAGCAAGCACTTTGGGAATAAAAAGAGAACATACTAGAAGCAGGAGGAGAAGAGTCCCCTCAGCTCAGCCCATTGTAAAGCCCCATATCTGACCAGCAGGTAGAGGAGAGATGTGCGCCAGTTCCCCTCCAGCATCGCTAGGAATTGGGGCCCCAGAGGATGGATGTAGAATTTAGAGGCTATAAATTAACAACTGGAACCTCCTGGAGATTTTTTTTCTTCTGGTCCTGGGCCTTGAACTCTGGGCCTGGGCGCTGTCCCTCAGCTCTTCAGCTCAAGGCGAGCGCTCTACCACTTGAGCCACAGCGCCACTTCCGGTTTTGTAGTGGTTTATTGGAGATAACAGTTTCACAGACTTTCCTGTCCAGCCTGGCTTTGAACTGCAATCCTCAGATCTCAGCCTCTTGAGTAGCTAGGATTACAGGCGTGATCCACCAGCACCCAGCTAGGAGGTTTTATTTTTGTTTTTGTTTTTTGTTTTTTAAAGGGTCACATCAACTTCAACATTTTGGTTGTTGCATAAAAACAGAGTTATTAACCAGGCTCTGGTAGCTCATGCCTATAACCCCAGCTACTCATGGGGCTGAGATCTGAGAATCAGATGATTCTTATCTCCAATTAACCACCAAAAAGCTGGAAATAGAGCTGTGGCTCAAGTGCTAGAGTGCTAATCTTGACCACAGAAGCTCAGAGAGACAGTGCACAGGCCCTGCATTCCAGCCTCAGGACTGGCACACACACACACACACACACACACACACACACACACACACACACACACACATACACACACACCAGAGTTTTGAAGGATAATTATGGCATCATCTCCTGGATCTTTAAAAAAAATTCCTTTTCCTCTGAGTTCATAATCTAACATGTTTTGAATGAATAGGAGCTTCAGACAGCTGCTAGGCTCCAGGGGTTTAAACCTCTGCACAATGTGCCTGTCTTGTGTGAGAAAGACCTGTCTCTCTGGGACCATTGATCATCTTTGCTCTAGGGTTGTCAGTGGGGGGGAAAAACTGTCAAGGTTGTTTTAAAAGCCATTTTGTTTCTCATTTCAGCCACTCAGACATATTTCGAATCATTTATAAAATCCACTTAACAAGTTGTTGACAAAAAAAAAAAATTAAGGAAGATGAGTCCCGTGGGAAACAGCTTGATAAGTCTCAGCCTGCCAATCCTACAGAGATCTGTCATTTGATTTTTAAAAAAAAAAAACCACCATATTTTCCATATCTATCAGGAGGATGATTTCCTCATCTCTGCAGCACATAAATCTTGTGATGCTTGAAGCTGGGCACCAGAGAGACACACTATAAATATACTTAAGGTATTATTTATAAAGTCAAAATAATCTTGTTTCTTGTTTCATAGGTCATATTCAAGCAATGCCCTGGTGTATTGGGAGACGTGTCGACTTTAACTTCTTCAAGGGCATTGTGCAAAGACAGGTTTTTCTCTTTCAGATTACAAGAAACCAAGGAGCTCAGATTACAAGAAACCAAGGAGCAGAGAAGGAAACCTTAACCAGAAGGACTCAAGCAAAGGACGTTCTTGTCTTCTTGGCCCTGTGGCAACATCCTTTCTCCTCCCTGCTTCTGTGATCTTGTTTTGGGCACCTCATAGAAATGGGATTGCACAGTGTGTCTTGTCATGGCTGATTTGTTTGTTTAGCCTCCTGTCCCCAGGGTTCATCCATGTACCCGCCTGTGTTAGAATTTTCCTTCCTTTGAAGACTGAACAATATCATCTTTTATGTGCAGGCCACATGATGTATATCCGGTCATCTGTTGCTATGGTTGACATCTGGCTTGAATGTGTCTCTTGAAGATTCATGACCCTGGTCCCAATGAGCCAGAGGTGCGGTGTAGTGGGAGTCGATTGTGTCTTTAAGACAGGGTAATGCTTTCTCTAGGAAATGCAATCCTTTTCTTGTGGGATGTCTTGAGAGAGTGGGTTGTTACAAAGCACGGCTGCCCCGTGTACTTGATCTCTTCTGTTTATGCTGGTTCACTATGGGGTTTTTATTGTTGTTGTTTTTTGTTGTTGTTTTTTTCTGCCTTATTGTGGCATAGTCTGATGCTGGCACCATTCTGTTTGGATCTTCCTGTCACTAAGATCATAAACTAAACAGACCTCTTTCCTCTATTACAAAGCCTCAGGTGTGATAATAACAGACACTGGACTATTCTATTCCATCCATGGAAGTTGGATTGCTTCCACCATTTTGCCTATGGTGAATGAGGATGGGACTATGGGTATGTAAATGCCCCTTCAAGACTTTTCTGTTAGTTGTTTTGGGGGATAGAACAAGAGCTGAGATTCCCGAATCACATGGTAATTCTATGTTGAATTCTGGGAATAATCTCCACTCTGTTCCAGAGCAGCTGTGCCATTTTATACTTCCACTCTCAAAGCACACAAGTTTCCAATCTCCAAATCCTTGCCCATACTTGGCCTTCACCTGTGCTGGCCACTCCCCCCCACCTCCATTTCTTGGTACTAAGCAGAAGGAGATATATCATTCTGGTTTTGATTTGCCTAGTGATTAATGATGCTCAGCATCTTTCCATCTACTTATTGGCAATATGTAGCTTTTCTTTGGAGAAGTTCTTCAGACTCCCATTTTTAAACCATGCTATACAACAATGGTGGAGCCAGAGTCCCACCACAGGCTACGTGCTTCTGAGCCCTAATCATGTCCTAAGCAACAGGGTCAGAATAAAGGAGGATCCCTTCAACACCACTCACTCAACACCTGCTCAATTAGTTCCACCATCCTGATACCAAATATATTTTTTAAAAAAATAGACCAAGCAGATATTTTTTATCCAATATTTTTTTTTTTAAAATCACATAATGACAGGTGCTGGCTTCTTATACCAGTAATCCTTGTTACTCAGTAGATTGATATCTGAGTTCCAAAGCCAGCCTGAGCAGGAAAGTCTGTGAGACTTTTATCTTCAATTAACCACCAAAAAAAGTCAGAAATGGAGCCATAGCTTAAGTGCTAGCCTTGGGAGAAAAAGCTCAGGGACAGTGCTTGGGCCCTGAGTCCAAGCCCCAGGATGTGCATCTGTAAATATTTTTAAAAATCACATTATTATATCTCATGCATCACCTGAAAATTACAGCCTAATATTCACACCTCATAGACCCAATTTCACTAGAAAATAAACATTCATACTGAGCAAGAAGGCCCAGACAATGAATCCAGTTTTAAACTCATCAAGATGCATTGTACATAGAAATTGCCATGTTGAATTGAAACTCCTTTGTGTAACTAAATCAAAAAAAATGTGGTGCTGGGTGGCGGGGAGGAGGGGTTAAAATTGGTGGTAGTAAAATAATTTTGAACGGAAATTTTCATGTAACCTTCTGCCTTACCAATGCTACTATCCTGTGGTCTCAATATTATTATTTTTGAGCTTCTATTATTATGCTGGTCCTTACTAAGTCACGGGACTATTCTTACCAAGTCTAGCCACAAAAATGGTCCAATTTCTCCAGGAAACCTTGGCTGGCCAAGGTCTAATCAGTGCTCCTCTAGTGCCCTCTAGTGGCCAGTACTCACCTTTGTCCTGCCACCATTGAGAACTTCCCTCTCCACTCTTAAACCCTTAAACCCTGAGGGTGTAAGGATGATGGTCTCATCAACTTTTATGCTCAGCTCCTAACACAAGTGCCTAGTCTGCAATCGTCACCCCTAAATATGTGTTGAGCGGATGGAAAAAATAAAGGCGAAAACGAGATCGCTCTGCTTTCTGTAGCTTTTATTTCCATCTTCTTTCAAAATGACACTGTGTTTGTGCTTAGCGAGTTGCACTATGACCACGTGTCCTCTTCCAATTCAATGCAGCCCAAGGAGCCTGGAAAACTAGAAAGCTAGGCTTACGGATGAATAAGGGGCAGAGGGCTCTTCACACCTCGAGTTCATAAATTAGTACTTATCTTTCTGACGGGTAGCATGGGAATTCAAAGACATATTTTGTTTCCCTCTTGGCTCTGAATTGAGTTGTTAATCTGCTGCTTGTTGGGTTCAAAAGTTCTTGCTGTTGCATACATCTGCAAAAATTCACTGAAAGCCTATTCATTTAGCTAGCTCAAGGCTAGGAAGTAGGGGTTTAAACATCACAATGCAGGCACAGGAAGAGCTTCATATCTATTCCTAAAAGGGAAAAGAAGAGCTCAGAGCAATGTCCTCTTGTCTTTAATAGTAATAGTAACTGAGCACCCAAACTATCTCATTTAATCTTCATAAAAATCTAGCGACACAAGCACTATTCATGAACTTTAAAAAAAGGATCTTTAACTGGTTGTATAAAGAGATTCAACTCAACACGTTAATTGATGAGTAAAATGTATCTTGATCAGTGTTACGCCCACTGTCATTCTCCCATGTACCCATTTTATAGATGTGGAAGCTGAGCTCTTCATCTCTCTAAGTTGTTCACAACTTGGGAACTTGTCTAATACCTAGATCTGTCTGATTCTAGAGACCAATCAACACTGCTTTACTCCACTGATCCAAGAGAAGTTCAGGAAAAGAAAAAGATGATCTGCTGTAATCTACTTGTCTAGGGTGGGGGCCAAGATGAGTGCTCCACATCTGCTCATGCTCCTATCTTAGCTCACCAAGCCCTGCACGCAGAGATGAGAGGATAGAAAGGTTTGTTCATAAGACACAGACTTTTTACCTTCAGAGGTCCACAGAGATGACAGGAGAAGAGAGATGGCTTTGATGGTGAGATGTTCTTATAGCAACTTTGGGATTGAAGTACAGCCTGAACTCTTACAGTCCACCTTTCTCCTTTTCAGAATCCTCCAAACTATCCCTTCTAGTCCCACCTGGGAAAGTTGTAGACCAGCATTTCAGGAGGGCAGATTTCATGATTGCCACGGTTCCTCATCATCCCATCCGCTGGCCCAGTCCCCTGTTGGATGGAGGATCCTTCCTACCTGGAGGTCATCTCATCCAGACCACCATTCTCCTACCTTGAGAAGCAAGGTGCAGACTCCGTGGGATATCCTTTATCTCCCAGACCAGATCTGCCGCAACAGTTTCTACACTACCATATCGCCAGAAAGATCTCCACGCACTTATTGACATTCCAGAGATGCCTCAGTGACACTGTTGAGCTGATAGAAGGGTCTATGCATCATGAATATGAATATCATTATTCAAATTATGCTGGTAGATGTTGAAGATAAAAGGCAATGTTTTATTTTGTGTTCATTAAGCACTAGAGGGTATGTTTCCCCTGGCTGTCGACTTATTATGCCTGTTACGGTTAATGGGAGTTAAATCCCAACATCACACCAAGGGGGAGCAATGGTCTCTCAAGTATTGGGAAAATTTTTCCTCTAAATTACAGATCAAAGCTAGGTTATGAACTTCTATGCAGACTTGCTAATAGATGAAGCTAACTGTATTCTTTGAAATTTTTTTCTTCCGTAAGGAAGGATGATTATGGAAATGTTGTAAGCAGGAGACTTACAGCCTACCACAGTCAGATGCCATACTGGTTTTCTCTTCAGGGCAGAAAAAGTAACATGGCCTAAATGGCTGTTTTAGATCAGGGACTTGGATCATGGCCTGTCACTTACCCTTGATAAAGATCCAACGATGTATCTTATATATGGGGAAACTGAGGTACAGGATGGTTAAATCACCTATCCCAAACCACTTGGCCAATAGAAACATACAAAAACAAACCCACGGCTTTCTGGTTTAGAAGAAGGCTAATCTACTACATTAGATGTTCTCCCAAATGTCTACCTACTATGTGACAGATGTTGTATGGATAGCTGCAGTAGACATTCAGCAAAAGCAAATTTTAAGTTAGCAAAATTGCCAGAGAGTTGCTAACTGACTGATATGATGCCGTTCAAGATATCTGCTTATGTGGCTTTCTCTTCCTCCATAAAACTGCTAAGAAGAACGTGAATTAGCCAGGTGCTAGTGGTTCACGCCTATCATCCTAGCTAGTCAGAAGGCTGAGATCTGAGGATCGTGGTTTGAAGCCAGCCTAGTCAGACCAGTCTGAGAGAGTCTTACCTCTAACCAGGCAGCAAAAAATCTAGAAGTGAAGCTGTGGCTCAAGGGATAAGAGTGCCAGCCTTGAGTGAAAAAGCTAAGGGACAGCTGGGAATCAGTGGCGCATGCCTATAATCCTAGCTATTCAGGAGGCTGAGATTGAGAACCGTTGTTCAGAGCCAGCCAATTAACACAAAGAATCCAGAAGCGGTGCTGTGGCTCAAGTAGTAGAGCACTAGTTTTGAGTGCAAAAGCTTAGGAAGAGGCCCAGGCTTCCAAGTCCAAGCCCCAGGATTAGAAAAAACAAAACAAAACAAAAAAGCTAAGGGACAGTGCCCTGGTCTTGAGTTCAAAGCCTAGCACTGACACGTGTGCATGCACATATATGCACGCACACACACGTGTGTGAGCACACCCCCCCCCAACCTGAATTAATTCCATGTCACAAGGGGTAAGGGATGAATCCTAGGAGACATTCCTTTCTCTGACCTCAGAGGAGAAGGAACATTTGAGGAGGAGAGGGGCAAGAAAGAGCATGGTGACCTCATCATGCTTGTAGTAGGAGAGGCTTAGTGTAGAGGAGGCTTCTAGTAACTTCCAGAAGAGAAATCCTCACAAGCTCAGCCCTATGCAAGTTTTCCAAACATTTAAGACAAACTATTGACTCTTGCCTAAGGTCCCATTCTCTCATTGCCACTGAAGATGGGGGAGAAGATTAACTTCCACCCTTTATCTCCGTTGCTCTGGACCCTGAAGAGAACGTGGCTTTGTCTCTTCTTCTCAGGCCTGGTGTGCAGGCTCTATCTAGGTAATCTTTGTTGTTTTGCCTTTTGTGTTCTTCAGCTTGGCTCTGGCTGGAGTAAGATGTGAGGCCCCCCAGAGGAAATGGAAATGGATTTGCTCAGCAATACTTGGAGCAACAGATGACTCTGCTGAGACCGCACCTGGAAGGCTCCGCTCCGAGCATCTCATTACCAGCCAGGTACAGACAAATGGGCTGAGTGTTGGGGGCAGGGGAGGTGGGGGGGAGCAACAAGAGTGATGGGGGAAGACAGCTTGATTTATGAAGCAAGATGAAAAGAGCTGAGCAGGTAGAGTGCAGTAAATGATGATGGCTGGGAACTCAGGGACCATCTCCTTGGATGTGAAAGTTGTAAACAGTCAGCAGAGTAAGAATTATTTTGGTTGGAGCTAAGAAGTATAACAAAGAGTAATGAAAAGGAATTTATACTAATGGGCTGTAATTTTATACCTATTCCCAAACCAAGAGCCTTCAAAACATTTTATAGCTAAGTATAAGATACATGCTGCCATGGGGTGTTTTCAGACTGTAAAGTGGCTGGTAATTTAGCTAAAGCCTTTACAAGAAATAATATTTAGTGAAATGATAACAGGCACTTGGTGTATAAAAGAGACCTGGCTTTGCTTTGCCTGCTACCCTTTTTCCTGGGCCTGGCGTAGATGGAGAACGGTTTGGTTTTTGTAGGACTAAGAGGGCTTTCCAGGTTTTCTGAAGGATCACTCAGTTCAACCTGCATCTTTTGCAGAAGAAAAGGAAGAGGATCTAGAGAGTCAGAGAAATGCAGGTCAGAATACACCATGGAAGGCTTAACTCCTAATCCAGTCTCAAGTTTTTGGCTGTGTGATCTGACCCCTGTGGATTGCTATGAAGACAAACCCTAGGCTGCGTGGCTTCGAAGCTACCGAAATGTACTGCTCACCGTTGTGAAGGCTGGGAGTCCCAGATCAAGGAGCTGATGCATTCGGTGTTTGGTGAAGGCCTGCCCTTCTCATGGGAGGTCTTGTTCACCCTGTCTTCAAGCTCTCTTAGGCTTCTCTGATAAGGTTACTATTCCCACCGATGCTGATGAACCCACCACCTGCCCAAAGTCCTGCTTCTTAGTTGGGATTTTCAGTATATGAATTGGGGTGGGGGCACTGATATTCAGGTCACAGCACTGAGGGAGTAGGGTGCCGCTCTCTACCCTATTCCTGTGCAGACCATAAAACTGTAGACTTAGCCAGAATCTTTCATACGTGTGCACCGCATACTTTCAATAAGTTCACTACTACCATTATTATTATTATTATTATTATTGTAGTAGTAGTAGTAGTAGTAGTATTTTTACTTTTAGGTGGTCCTGGGACTTGAACTCAGGGCTTGGGCTCGGACCCTGAACTTTTTCCCTCAAAGCTAGTGCTCTTTCTCAAATAAAATAAAATAAAATTTAAAAAATAAATAAATAAATAAATAAATAAAAAAAAAAAAAAAAAAAAGCTAGTGCTCTACTACTTGGAGCCACAGCACTACTTCCTATTTTCTGGTGATTAATTTGAGATGAGTCTCATGGATTTCTCTGCCCAGGCTGGTTTTGAACTGTCGTCCTCAGATCTCAGCCTCCTGAGTACTTAGGTGTGAGCCACCAATGCCTGGCTACCACCTCTATTATATTCCTAGTTCTCTCCTCCTTCCTCTCCCTCTTTTCTAATTATAGATGTATATTTCTAATTATAGATGTGTATTTATATTCATAATGCCCATATAATTTAAGAGAAGTCTGAGGTGCAAAATGGCATTTTGAAATAAATCAGACACGTCAGGACCCTGATTTACATCCAGAGTTCCTGAATTCTCAGAGCTTTGTTTGGTTCTTGGACCAAATTTTATGTCTCTAAGCTCCTTGTTTCTCAAAGTGCACAAAGTTATAGAAGTCATCAGGGGACTATAAAGAAACTTTTCATGGAGAATTGGATACATGTATAAAGTAATGATCTCATTATAGAAAAATCTATAAATCTGGGCCAACTCCCCTTGGCCACTAATTACAGGTAGCTGAAGCCAGTGGCAAGGGCTGTTGGCACAATGTATACTTCATTGGCTGTGAACTTCAGTGTTGCAAGTAGCTGGGAGAGGGAGAGAGGGGCTTTGTTGCTGTGCTTTTTCTGCTTTCCATCTGGTTAAGATGCTTAATGGCGATACACATGGCTGGTAAGGCAGTGTTCAACTTAAGTTCTCAATGATCATTTTCAACCTGTAATTTGCTGATGCATCAAGAGGATTTGGGAGATTTCCTCCTCGAGTTACCCGATTGGCTGGTGTCGGCATCATTTTAATTTTAATTTTTGTAATGAATCCACAGCAGCTGGGAAGAGCAATACTAGGCAGCAATATGAGGACCTTGTGAAGGCAGACATAGTCCCTGGCCAGAGACTGCATGAATGCTTTACAGGGGGATTGATAGCAGTCACAGTCCTGGGAAATGCGGTCAGAATGGGCTACCCGTTGGGCATTGGGGGCTGTATCTTCAAGTTCAAGGTCATTTGATCAAGAGTGACTCCAAGGGGGGACCTGCCACAGAAAGAGCGTGCTTTTCCTCCCTCACTAACCTGATGCGCATTCCCATTCATTCACTGCTTTACTCTGCCTGGTACCTCAGTCCGTAGCAGCCCACATCCTCCTTCTTATGACCATGAGATGTGGCCATTGGCCACTCCCCTTTGCAGTTATTTTTCTTATAGACCTGGACGTCCTTTGGGAAGATCAGATTAGAAATGTAACCACCTCCACCCCTGAAAAAAAAAAAAAAACCAGCCAGGGTCCAGCTAAGCAGCGTCTGGAAGAAAACATGAACCAACTCCACCTCACACTCTCCATGTAGACTTCCCAGAACAGGTGGGTAATTGGGTAAGGACCCCATCTCTGCTTTCTGGTTAACTGGGGATTTCTTTCTTTCTTTTTTTATCTTTTACTTCTCAACAAGGAGAGTTTACAAACTCAGTGAATGAAAGGAGCCCATGAAAACCACCACCACAACAACTCTAGTCCATTCTAGTGCTTGAATTGATGGCGCAACAGCTGGAAAGAGCTATGCCATTCTGGTTTGGTTTGAGCTTCTGGGGCCCCGTGCATGAGGCTAGTCCCAAACGACAGCCTGCTATAATAATGGTCTTCAACAGATGCTACATGTTTGGAACACAAGCGACACATACAGAGTTATTTTGGCTCTCCAGTTGTGGAAAGACGGGGTTTGAATGCACAACTATCCAGCATGATCTGAGCATGGCCGTTTCCTGAGGTTGGCTGTCAAGGTGACACGTGACCACCATGATCTCAAAGAGAGAGTGCTTCCTCCCCCTTTGGCAGAAAGAAGTTACATTTAACCTATCTATCAGATAACACATTTATTTGTCCATCCTAATATGCCCTGGAAATAAAGAAAACCAGAGATTGAAATTGGCAAGGTGTCTTTGAAGTTTGTTTTGCAGCAATAGGGTAAGTTGATGATTTTTGATTGAGTTGCTGTGTGTGGTTTACGTTCTCTCAAAAAATGACTCTTTAATTTAATTGACAAACAATAAGTGTATGCATTGAGGAGTTCAGTGTGATGTTTTGATAGGTGTATGCCCAGGGACTGATGAAATCAAGCTGATTAGCATATGTATCTTCTCACATACCTATCTATCAAAAATGATTTGTGTTAGAATCTCTCTATCAAGCTTTAATTTAGGGCTGTATGATGTATAGTATTTGTGTATTATGTTTGTCCCTGTACATACTTGAACTTAAACAGGCACAGTAAGAGATAAATAATGATACTAATAGGACAATTAGAACAAAATGCTATAATGAAAATTATATGAATATGCTTTCCTCCTCCTCAACTAAAGGACATAATCGTATTTTTCACCTTTGACCTTTTATGTGTAGTACTGGAGTTTGAACTCAGGGCCTTGTGCTTGCTAGAGAGGTTTGCTTGAACCACTCCTCAACCCTTTTTACGTCAAGGCCATTTATTTACTTATTCAATAACTTATACAAAAATAATAAATTAATTATAAAAATGAGTAAAGAACTTAATAAAAATATTTTCCCAGGGCCTTCCTGGACCTCAATTCTCCTACCTTTGGACTCTCAAACAGCACATGCCACCATGCCCAACTCATTTGTTAAGATGGGATCTTGCTAATTTTTCCCCTGAGATCTGCTTGATCTTCATACCCTGTGTAGCTGGAATGAAAGGAGTGAACCATGTCTGGCTTGCATTTTCATTTAAAGGAAGTACTTTATAGCCTCTCTCTGGCATGTCTCAATTGCCAGCATCATAACTCTTGTACTGTGGAATCATTATGAAATAAGATTGGAGTTGCTTGAGCACTAACACTGTGGCACCCCAACAGTCAATTTGAGAATGGAGAGGGCTCTCAATTGAGGCTAAGTGAGCTCCTAACAGATAGTGCATACAATGTGGAGACATTGGACAAAAGGATGATTTGTGTCTAGGCTGGGATGGAGCAGGATGGCTCAAGATCTCATTGTGATGCTCAGAACGGCACACAATTAAACCTTGCAGATTGCTTCTTTCTGCATCTGCCTAAGAGTAACTGCAACAGTGGACATCAAAACCAATTCCTCTTCTTGCCTCCTAATGACATCTTCAGATAAGACACTTGTTCTAAATCTTCCTCTGGGGCCAATTGACTATCTGTTGAGTACAGTCTTGTGCCAAGATGTGCCTTCAGCAGGACAGTCCAGCTCAACTCAGGAGGAGCAGCCAGTACCTGTTTCATGTGTCCTAGACACTGCTTCAACACTTAAAGAACACTTCATGTTCGCTCACTCAGTCCTGCGGCGATCTTACATTCAGCCCTATCTCACCAAGGAAGAAGCGGGGGGCTTCGTGTAGGTCCTGTGGATGTGGGACAGGGATGCTGGGGTTGGGTGAGTGCCAGGATCTGTCTGCGTGCAGAGGCTAGGCTCTCTCCCTCCCTTCCTGGAGCTCTCTTCCTCCTCTGTTACAGAGCAGGTGATGTCTTTGGAAGGCAGCTATGCATACTGGGACTATAGGGGCTCAGCACATAGCTTGGCAATGCTCATGAAATGGGAGAATTGCTTGAGCAGTGTGTGCAATTATCCCATCACTCACCTGTGCTGAGCCAGGGGATGAGGTCAGTCTTCTCCAGCTTTGGAATTCAGGAGGCATTGGAAGAATGCACTCCCAGGTTCACAGTTACCTTCACCAGCGCAGAATCCCGCAGCTTCATTATTTCTCCCGAGACTTGCAATGTCTCGGCAAAGGGCCTATGTGTTGAAAACTTGGACAATGACCAGAAAGCCAAGAAAAGGAGCAAAACTAGTCCCACGTTCTCACGTGTGGGACTAATTAACTGTCATTCAGAGACAGAAGTAGAAGGACATCAGGTTCATAGATTGAGTACCTACTCCAAAGAATTCTTCAGATAGCTTTTTTTTTTTTTTGCCTATCCTGGGGCTTGAACGCAGGGCCTGGGTGCTGTCCCTGAACCTTTTTGTCCAAGGCTAGCACTCTACCACTTGAACCACAACTCCATTTCTCCCCCTCCCCTCTCTCCCACTCCCTCTCCCTCTCCCTCCCTCCCTCCCTCTCCCTCTCCCTCTCCCTCTCCCTCTCCCTCTCCCTCTCCCCCCCCCTCTCTGTTATTAATTAAAGACTTATGTCACAAACTTTCCTGCCTAGACTGGCTTTGAACCATGATCCTTAGACCTCAACCTCCTGAGTAGCTAGGATTACAGGTGTGAGCCACTTGCCTAGCTTCAGATAACTTTTGATGAATTTACAAGAAGTCCCCGCATCCCGGAGTAGAGAGGATGGGTACGGTCCATCACGGACACAATTCCATCCACGTTTCTAGAATCAGAGGGTAGCGTCAGAGGGAGATGAATAGTCGAAACTACACTGGGAGGAATTTTGAAGCTCACCTAATCTGTTCCCCTCAGTCATCCGAGGCAGGTTCATTGTATTTTCAGGGACCTTCCCCACCCCCGTCCTGGGAAGGACATTCTGCAAGCAAGCTCTCTTTTGATAGAGCTATTGCAGTGTTAACAGCTCTCACTGGCTGGAAGTTGAATCTCCTAATTCATCACCCGCCACTCCAAACATGAGTTGATGCATGCTGTTGGGGAAGAATGGATGCCCCTTACCTTCCTCCTAATGAGGCAGTCTGCTGATAGAGTTGGCTCAGAGTTTAGGAAAAAGAGACTGTAGGAAAACTGAGTGCGAATAAGCTAACCTAAAGAAAGATCAAAGATGACCTCGGCGGTGAGAAGTTGGGCTGGACTGAGCCTCAGTGGGGCAAGTAGGGGGCAGAGATAGGCTGAGAGATTGTAGCTGGGGCAGGGCTGCTTTGAGACAAGTTAGGGGAATTCTCTGACCCAGCGGGAGATTGAGGAAGGACTGGTAGGGTTTATTTACAAGCATGCAAACCTAGCCAGGCATGCTGCCGGCTTCTGCTTACAATCCTAGCAACTGGGGGGGGGGGGGGGCTTAGATCTGAGGATGGGAGTTCAAAGCCAGCTCAAGCAAGAAAGTCTGTGCCACTGTTATCTCCAATTAACCATAAAAAGTCAGAAGGAGGTATGTGGCTCAAATGGTAGAGCATCAGCCTTGAGTGGAAAAGTCTAAGGGATATCACCCAGGCCTTGCGTTCAAACCCCAGCACTGGCACACACACACACACACACACACACACACACACACACACACACACACACACACACACACACACACACACACACAGAATGTGCAAATCTATGTAGGGGAATTGTGTTTCCAAAGCTAGATGAATATATGACATACCAAAGGTGAGACCTACCGTAGCAAGAAGGAGGAATTCACTGGGAAAAGGGAGAACTTGTGGTAGAAGTTAGGGAGGGAACTCATCCTGGGCAGGGAGACTAGGTGAGCGGCACAGGCAGCAGCTCTAAGATGGGAAAGAGGCCCACTCTCAAGCAGGCTTGTCTTGGAGAAAATAGTCTCATCCGTCTTTGTGAAGCTACTATGCTGACCTTTAAGGCATCACTACATAAGAGTTTTTCATGCTGACAAGCTGAAAGAAAATGCAAATGTTGAAAGGAACTGAGTTAGTGGAAGGGAAGTGGCTTAAGTAGGTTGAAGGCAATCAAAGCTGTGAAACTCAGTGTGGGTGATTTGGAGGCATATTCCTTTTCTTTGTTAGAAGGAAGATTGTTCTAATCATGGTGTTGCTATCATTACTATTATTACTGCCACAAACTCAACATAATTAAACTGGGATCTGAGACGCTTTGCCAAGACCAGATTCTAGAATGGATATCATTGTGTTTACATGAAGAAATCTCACACAATTTCCTTAGAGCCAGAAAACAAAATCCAGGCAGGAAAGGAAGTGGGAAAGAGAAAGGAATGAGGACCACAGATTTCTTTTTGTATGTCCTGCCCCTTAATGGAGCCTCTGGGAATTGGATGGGTGCATGGATGGATGGATGCATGATGTATACATGGTGTATGTATTATGTATGTATAATGCATGCACAAATTGACAGATGTGTGATGTATGGGTGCATGCATGCATGAGTATATTTGCGCATGATGGAAGTATGATACATGGATTAATGTATGCATGTCCTATATGTATGCATGCATGTGTGGATGAATGGGTAGATGTATGTAGATAAATGGACAGATATATACATGCATAAATGGGTATATAGATGCATGCACACATGAACACACACATGCACACGTGTATGGTGAACATATGTGTTTGCATGCACAGCACATGGCTTGACATACCTACGAACAGACACATGTGATGCATGTATACATGCGTGTCTATAGAATGCATGGGTGGACATGTGCCTGCATATGTGCCTGCATGTGTATGGATACATGCATTCATGGATGGATATTTGAAGGAAGGAAGGGAAGGGATGGATGGACGGGTGGGTAAAAATAAATACAGAGATGACTGGGTATTTGTCTTAACAACTAGAAACTTGATTAAAAAGTTTACCTGCAAGAGTTAACCAAAACTAAAGGAGGACTGAGAAGGAGAATAGGGTGAGTGCCATCATTAACAATGCCTAGTGCATGCCTTCCAGGTCCTTAGCAGCCTCACACCTTTGCAAGTAAGTTCTCTGGGCCAGCGTTGGTTTAACCAGCTAACGCTCCTAGCACTTTTTGCTTTCCTTGCTGTCTGTCTGTCTGTGTGTCCCATTTGCTTTCTTCCTCCTCACCTAGGCCTCTCCCCGACTTCCCAGCTGATCTTTCTCTACCCAATCTGTAAATATTGGAGTTGTCCAGGCATTGTTCTGGGCTGGGCTCGGTTCTCATGTCTCTCTGTACTTTCTTTCTGGGTGACCTCACCCATCCCCATGAGTTTTTTTTTAGAGCTCTCTTTTATCCTGGTAACTCTGAAATTTATTATTCTCAGACACAGCTCTCTTTGGAACCCTCGATTGCTATATACAATTGCAGGCTCCTCAGCTCTACTTTGAAGTCTCTGAGGTGGTTGAGGCTTAATGAGTCCAAAAACAGAGGCAGTTCCCCTACTGCTCCATCTACACCTGCTCCAGGGCTCCCTCCCTGCCCTGTGTCAGTATCTGCCTAATTGTTCACACCAGAAACTCAAGGAGCATTCTCTCTTCTCCCCTTTATCAACTCACCACCATCCCATACACAAAACTCTATCCCCAACACCTGACTTTCCTAGTTCCCAAACTGATCCTGAATCCTCCTCTTTTCTCTGTCTCCACTGCTGTTCCCTCTCCATTCTGTACTCTTTCAGGATTCACTTTGGATCTGCATAGTTTCCCCTCCATTCTCTTGAAATAGGCTCCCAGGCCTGGGATGTAGCTCAATGGCAAAGTGCATGCCTAGCAAGTGCTACATCCTGGGTTCAATCCCCAGTTCCAACAAGAAAAGACAAAAACAAAATACAGCCAAAACAAAACCCAAGCAAAAGAAATGGGTTTTCTCTTCTTGCTTTCGCTGTTGCTTCCTATTTAGATCAGTTCTCACGGTAGACAGAATGCTATTTTAAATCAAACTAGCAAAGTGATGCACCTGCTTAGAAATTATTTCCTTGCTTCCCATTGCACTTCCAACAAAAATCCCACACCCTTAGTCTGACAAGAACCAATACAAGTCTGGTTCCCAGGAGCCTCTGCGGCTCATTTCAGCTCACCCTCTGTCTCATTCACCACACTCGGGCCACACTGGCATGGAAGGCCCCCAAGAAAGATTGGTTCTTTCTCTCACCAAAGCTTTGTTCATGTGGTTTCTGACCTAGAATAGTCTCCCCTTCTCACCACTTTTTTTTTTTTTTGTTGGTCATGGGGCTTGAACTCTGGACCCGAGGGCTGTCCCTCAGCTCTTCAGCTCAAGGCGAGCGCTCTACCACTTGAGCCACAGCGCCACTTCCGGTTTTCTGGTGGGTTATTGGAGATAAGAGTTTTACGGACTTTCTTGCTTGGGCTGACTTTGAACCGTGATCCTCAGATCTCAGCCTCCTGAGTAGCTAGGATTACAGGCGTGAGCCACCAGCGCGGGGCCCCTCACCACTTTTGAATGACTAATTCTATTCCTTTTCAGGGTTTACCCTGATAGCATTTCCTAGCAATCTCAATCTACATAAACTCCCATACATCATTGATCAGCAGTCTGTATTTTGATATGTGATCTCCTCTACTTTATGCTTTATCTATTTGTGTGTGTGTGTGCGCACACACACACATGTGCAAATAGTAGGACTTGTACTTAGGGTCTGACACATTTCTCTGCCCTGCCATCTCCTGAAGACCTGTAGTGTTAAAGGTAAACCTTGGAGCCTGTATTATTTTCTTTTTCTTTATTTCCAGTGACAGGAGCATAGAGGAAGCTGTCCAGGCAATGATGGATTTTTGTGTTTTTTCCTTTGAAGGACAAGGCCCAGCTAATGCAACACATCCTTCCTGAGAATAATGTATTTCTAGGCTCTGGCTTAAGGGTATGTGATTTCTGAAGGGTAAACATGGCCTTAAAGGGGGAAAATTGTTCTGCTTAACTATGCAGAGAATTCCCGGCAGCTCCTTTAATTTGGTTTTCTGAATAGGGCACATTTGCATTCACTGACTTGTGGCTTTTTAGAACAGCAAATGCATCTCTCTTCTCTATGTTTCATTAAATCACTAGGCCGACTCCAAACTGCACTAACATTCTCTAGTACCCCTGAGATTTGGAGGTACATTTACCTAGCTAGCTCATTTTTTCCTTCCTTCCTTCTTTTCTTCTTTCCTTCCTTCCTTCCTTCCTTCCTTCCTTCCTTCCTTCCTTCCTTCCTTCCTTCCTTCCTTCCTTCCTTCCTTCCTTCCTTCCTTCCTTCCTTCCTTTCTTCCTTCCCTTTCTTTCCTGCCTTTCTTTCCCTATCCCTTTTCATTTTCAATTCCCTTTCCAGTGATAAGGCTCATACAGGTAACCCTAGTTACTCAGAAGTAGAGATTAGGAGGATAAAGGTTTGAGGCCAACCAGGCAAAAAAAGTAGTGAGATCACATGTCAACAAATAAACCAGGCATGATGGGATGTGACTATGATTCCAGCTATAAAGGGCTGAAGGTTAGGAGGATCACTGTCTGAAGCTAGTCCTGGGGTAGGGCTGTGGCTCCAGTGATAGAGTGCCTGTCTAACAAGAGAGAGGACCAGAATACTGCAACACAACAAAACAAAACACAATCCTTTTCCTCCACGAGGATTGGATCTCAGAATTATATGTGTGTGTATGTTTGTGTGTCTGGGTGTGTGTGTGTGTGCGTGTGCGTGCATACTTGTGCAAAGGACATACATACATGCAGTGCAGGAGGGTTAGGAAAGCACAGCGAATCTTGCTTACCCCTCTCTCCTTTTTATCCTTTTATCCTTAGGATAAAATATCACTTTGGTCTTAGATAAAGTTAGAAAAGGGAAAGGGAGCGTTGTTTTTTATCTTTTATAATTAACTTTTTATTATTAACGTATCCCATGTGGCAAGCAGTATTTAGTGACACATGCCCTTAAGTGGCTGCTCCCCATCAGCCAATGGGGAGGTCAGGGCTTTGTTATTCTCTGGTCACAGTCCCCAGTATGTACCTCGTCCTTGGCTTGGAAGTGGGAGATGGGAGGCCCAGCCTAGCTGTCTGGGAGCTCACTTTTCAGAGTTCCCAAGGGTGAACCGAGGAGAGAAAGGTTTTCTGTACTCTGGTAGAGAAGCCAACACTCTTCTGTGGTTGGCCTGGTGCTGGTGGCTCAGACCTGTGATTCTAGCTATTCAGAAGACTCAATGGTCTGAGGGATTGCTGTTCGAAGCCAGCGTGGGCAGAAAAGCCCCTGAGACTATATCTTAAAAATAACCACCAAAAAAGCTGTTTGTGATCAGGAAACTCCCCGAGACTATTACCTCCAAGAAACTAACCCCCTCCCCGAAAAGGCTGAAGTAGAGCTATGACTCAGGCGGCAGAGCACTAGCCTTGAGCAAAAGAAGCTCAGGAACAGCACCCAGGCCCTGAGTTCAAGCCCCAGGACTGGTACCAAAATGAAAAACTGGCTGGAGACATAGCCCAAGTGGTAGAGCACCAAGCAAGCAAGCTCGAGGCCCTGTGTAATGTAGTTTGAACTGGATTTTGTCAGGCCTGTGGTGTGTGAGACACAGTGTAGAATAAACAGTCCTGGGAGACTCTTTTGCCACAGATATGAATAAGGAAGATATGCCTTCACCAAAACAGAGGTCTGGATACTGTTGCTGCTCCCGGGATCATACCCATTGATCATAGCAGGTCATTTATGCTAATGGTGACAGCACAAGAGACAGGCTTTCCAAAGAGATCAATCCTGAGATGTCAGGAGCTGCGGGGCTGAATTGCAGTTGTAGTGAGGGCGCTCCCAAACAACAGCAGCAGCAGCAACAACAAAACTATGAACACTGAAGCTTGCACGAGCTTCCTGGGTTGGCAATACTCTAGTTACTCAGTCACACATTGGTGTACCCCTAAAATCTGGGAAGCTTACAATTCCCAAACTCTGTCCCGTGTGTCTCTTCCTTTGGCTCATTCTGCCTTGTATCCTTTTGCTAGAATAAAGCAACGAGCAATTCTTTTCTGAGTTTTACAAGTCATTGTAGTGACTTTATTTGGAGTGCTTTATTTGGAGTTGGTATCAGGAGTCTTGGGGTAAACATGCACAGTCTAAGATGACCTTGTGCGCTTGACCTTGAATTGGCCTAACATGTTTGCATTTCTCAGCTTGGATTGCATTACATCATGCCATGGCCAGGGCAGCCTAAATAATGAATTTATTTCCTCACACTTCTGGAGGTCAGAGTGCCAGCATGGTTCAATTCTGGCTGCCTTCACGTCTAGCAGATGGTGGCCTTCACATCGTTTCCATCCACGAAGACTGAGTGCACTGTGGGTGTCTGGCTCTCTGGATCTGAGATGTCAGAGACTAGTGAAATTCCCATGGCCACTTTTGGGGCTAACATAGGCGGGTCATTATAGAAAGAAAAATCTTACCAACTGATCATAAAAAATAATGAATATCAATCCACCTCCCAGAATTAGCATCCTTTCATAAAGAAAGGTAATTTTGATACTAAAAATAGTAAAAAGGGAATAATCAAAAAATAAAGGAGAAACTCCTAAACTTTCTCAGTATTTTGCAAACTCTCCATACACACACACACACACACACACACACACACACATATATATATATATACATATATATGTAAAATGTGAATATATATATATATATATGTAAAATGTGAAATCAGAGACAGAACAAAATTATTGATGATTAAAAATAGGACAAAGCATTTAATTCAGAATCTCTTTGTAGAGAGAAACTCCAGGTTAAACAAGTTAAACATTAACTTACTGAAATGCGGTAAATAACAGCAGAATTCAGGAAAAATCCCAGAAACCTGGAAGGTGGTTTGGCCTTAGACTTGGCAAACAAGAAGCTTAGGATGTGTGAAATGTGTTTCAGTAAACGAGAATTTTAGAATGTGTTTGAAAGGTATTTTTTTTTTTTTGCAAATAGGAAGTTTGGGATGTGTTTTGGTAAACATCAATTAAATCCCTAATAAAGGAAAAATCCGGAATGTGGTCTTTGCTTCTGACTTATTGCTTTGTTTACTGGAAATTGCTATTTTGGATTATTGATGGTTTCTGTCATGTACACCCATGTGTGGCTCTGTCATGTATTCTGCCACCTGCGTGTGGCCTCTTTCCTTTATATGCCATGCTGTGAGAAAGCTTGATCACCATGCTTCGCTACCTGATGCATGGGTCATAGTTGCCATGTGGCTAATAAAGACTCCTTGCCCTTTATATCTGAGTAGGAGGCTGCATTTGCAGGAAGTATATTTTTAGGAGCTGGGATTCTACACGTGTCTGTGTGTGTGCGCGCGCGCGTGTGTGTTGGTATTGGGTTTGAATTCAGAGCTTAGGAGCTGTCCCTTGGCTATTTTGCTCAAGGCTGACACTCTACAACTTGAGCTACCACTCAGCTATCCTCCTTTCTTTCCTGACTTCCTCTTGCTACCTGGCAAAGGTGCTGTCTGCGCCTAAAGATTCTTCATTGTGTAATGCTCACTATTCATAACCACTATTGAACCCTGAACTTACCATCCTTGCATTAAAGATTGACATTAGTAGCTCAGAGGAAAATATTAAGTCAATACTTACACACATGGCTAAGTGCATGAAGGCATACGTTCACATGTACCTTGGAGATACCACAGAGAAATGGATTAAGACAAGTAGCTTTGCTGTAACTTAGCAGAGCAGGCAAGTGACAGACCCAGCAGCCAATCAGGAATATTCAGGAGAACTTGGCGACCAGCCTCCTTGCTCCTGACCCTTTCTCTCATCCTCTTTCCCACAGATTGTCCTCCTCAATCAGCAACTGAAACCAAAGGACCCCAGAGGAGCTCCTTGCAGCGTGAGTCTGTTGAGAGTCTGCAGTGAGGCTTTCTTGGTGTGCTGAAGAGGCAGCCACATGTGCTGCCAGCTGTCCTTGGTCCCATTCCATCCCAGCTGAGCCTGGGTAATCACAGCCATGTGCAGCAAATCCTTAGCTAATATGTCATGACCTGACGTAAGTCCAAGCAAAGACACTCTAAGCCTTTCTCAGGTCACCGTCAGAAGGTCTTGGCGAGCAGAAAGCCTTGTCGACCATGGCTGTTGTTTGGTGTAATATTGATTGAGAACTCTAGATTTGTGCTTCAAACATTGTGAGGTGTCTAACAAAATTGACCATTTTTAGCCATTTTAAGTGGATAGTTCAGTGGTATTAGACTCATTCTGAATGCTGCACAGCCATCGCCACAATTCACTTTCAGAGCACATTAAACACTACCTCCCCCCCTCCTCTCCCCATCTCTGGCTAGCACCACCTTACGTCTGTGCCGCCTGTGGACTTGCCCATTGGAGGCTCCACATGGAAGCAGGGTCATACAATACTGGACTGGCTTATTTCACTCACTGTGAGGTTTTCAATTTTTGTTCAGGTTGTAGCATGGATTAGAATTTCATTACTTACTAAGGCTGAATAATATTCCATTCTCTCTCTGCACAGACCACATTTGTTTACCTGCTCTTCTCCTGGGGGCCGTGTGGGTTGTTCTCACTTTTGGCCGAGGTGAATGATATGAGCATGGTGTGCAGGTGTCAGAGTCCTTGTGTTCAGCTCACGTGGGTATAAGCAGGATTGCTGGGCTCTGTGGGAATTCTGCTTAACTCTTGGAGGAGCTGACATACTGCTTTGCTTGGACACTTCTGCCAGTAGCACATAGGTTCCAGTCTCTTTTCATCCTCACCAACACTGATTTTCTGTTTGTTTGGTGTTATCATAGTCACCTAAATGAACATGAAAATGGTGGGATTTTTATCCTTCTCTTTTTGCCTCTTTATCTCAGGATTGGCAATGCAGGCAGGCGATTATAATTTGCGTTCTGATGTATGGGGGGAGGGGGTCTGGCATCTCAAGAGGCTTCCCTCAGGGGAAAATCAGCCTCTTGTAAGATAGAACTTCCTGGCATGGATATTCTTTCCTGGTTTGTGCTCTGTGGGATGTTTAGCAGCTTCCCTGGGATCCCATTGTCAATTGTGACAATCATAGGCACCTTCAGACTTGCCAACTGTGCGTTGGGGTACAGAACATCATCCCGAGTCATAAACTGGCTAGAGTCAGCTTGACACGCCACAGGGGATGTAGGCCCTATCTAAATTACTGAGAGCTGAGACTTTGGATCCTCAGTTCTAACTTGCTGCTCACCCTCTCAGATTAATAGTGTGTTATCCTCCAGCATCTAGAAGTTGAGCTCAGAGAGCTGCTTTATTGCTGTACCTCAGAGAACTGCAGTGTTTGAACTGTACCACTAGGGGGCATTGCTTATCAACAAAGGCTTAAGAGTGTGTGTGTGTGTGTGTGTGTGTGTGTGTGTGTGTGTGTGTGTGTGTGTGTGTTGCTTAAAGGGATGTGTTGAATGAACAATTACTGTTCAAAAGACGCAATTTCACATACCTGAAAATTGGCATCTCATCTAAAGCCACCTTACCACACTCTTGCAGACACCAAGAAAGACCTTTGCCTTCCCCTCCACACATGACTTTTAGGTTACAGTATGTCTTTCTGGAACATTTACTTCACTTTACAGATGATTATGAAGTCCATGACTAAATGTAACTAACTGGAAAAAAATATCCAGCCTAAACTCATCCATACCTGGCTGAGCCTACTGACTGTTCCTGGTTGTCTCACCAGAACTACACAGTCTGGATTCGGAATGATGGCGGCCCATAGATGCTCTGTGCCCACACTCATTCGTGGACTGAGCAACATCTGTTGCACTTAGAATCCATTCCCATACTTTGTGGGGTTCTCCTCAATATTGCAAGGGAAGAGAGGACCCTAATCTGCCTTTCCATCCTTTGTTAGAGCTAGGTAGGGTTCAAGATACAATGTAGACTGTGCCATTTGCACGCACAGCCATTGAGAAGTATGCAAAATCCACCTGCACCCAGGAGGAAGCAAGGTCAGTTAGAGGCAAATGTTTGTGGTGGCTCAACCTCAACCATGTCTCAGGGTCTGGCCCTCACTTTGGCGATTGGAGGCAATCATGTGGTTTCCTTAGTAATGGCAGTGTTCCAACTTAGGGATCACAGCTAGAGTAACCACTAATCTACAGGTGCACTCTTACTTCTAGCCACTCAGTGATCCCAGGCATGCCTGATTCTCTAGAACAAGCTACAGTTCTGCTTCCTGAACTGGACTCAGGTGGATGTACGTGTGCTCACATACCCATCTACACCCTTGTGTGGCTCAGCTATCCCTGTCACCCTTCCCACCCTGTTAATTTAAATTTGGCAATTGTTTGTTTATCATCTACTGAATGGCAAAAACCACGAAGGGATGCTAGGTGTTGACATCTGAAAAGCTCTTCTATTGATCTTGTCTGAGGAAAATAGACTCTACAGTTAGGGACTAACACCCACAGAATAGTATAAGGCCAGTTAATAAACAGTCGGTGAATTGTGTAGTGTTGAACACCATCACGGGAAGTAAGAAGAGATCTGGGCAATGGAGTTCTTTCATTCATACATGTCTCAAATAGACTTGAAGGAAAAGTCATCTCTAGGAGAAAGGCAGTGGTGGTCTAAGAGGGGACAGAGGGAGAGGGTGACATCTGTCAATATAAAACGACTGATGTCCTTTCTCTGCTTCTTCTAGTGGGGTCAATGATTTCACCTCAGAGATGCCAAAATGCTGTGAATGCTGATATCCAAAGCTCTATATGCATGTGTGTCTCTATCTATCTCTTCCAATAGAGGTACCTATTTTCTGAGTCTTCTCCATTTGCCCCTGAGGTCTAGTGTGATCCTAGAACTTGGCTTGAATGCAGAGTACCCATAGGCACTCTGGTCCTCTTGCTTCTTGCTAGAGGTACCTGAAGGAGATTGAAGGATATAGAGAAAGAGGTTACAGGTGTTCTTCTAGCTACTTCTGTTGCTAGCAGAGTGCATTCCTTTACTGAAGGCCATAGCTTCTAGCCCATATGCATCCACCTCCAAGAGAAGGGGCTTTAGTAGTGGCTTCAGCTCTGGTTTTAGGACTAGCAATCGCCAATCCTGAAGGCTTACAGTCTCCCTTGCTGTCTTCTCTGTGCTTTGCCCACACCATCATACATAAAACTTCAATAGTCTTTCTCTGATGCCCTTTTGTAATGTGCCATCTGTTTCCTTCCATGATCCTGACTGATAGAAAATACAAACTGTTGTATTCAAGTTTTCCTCACTATGAAGAACCTGTAACACTCCTCCATTGCTTGTGAAGGCCAACCCGGATTCTATTTCAATAACATGAAAAGTGTAATAAAAGGAAATGTACATTATGGGATGTGTGGATTTCGTGCTTCCGTCCCCAGCATCTATAATCACAATGTAGGTGTGTCGCTGGGTGTTGGACATGGGTACCTCCAGGAGAAGCAGCTATCTCTCTTGAAGCTAGGCCATTCCAGAACACACCCTTTGCCCCTTTCTTCCCTTTTAATTCCTTTTTTTCCCCAATTCTATACTCCATTTTTCTCTTTTAAAATACACAGAGAGAGAGAGGCCTGATTTTATGTGGAACGTGGACATATTTTTCCACAGTGAACCAATGGAAAATTTCTCAGCCATTGGAGCTCAACAGTTCACCGGACAGCTAACCCATCAGACGAAGGCCGTGACAGATGACTCATGGGGAGAACAGGAAGCCAGAGAGGGGAGAAGGGTAGATAAGGGACAAGTCTCAGAGTGGCTGTATGGTCTCATTCTGACTCAACACCTGCCTGGCTTTTGTACATTCTACCTCCTTCTGCCAAAGTAAAAGGTCAGAGAGTAAGTCTCCACTATCGTGAAGTAATAGCAATGCCTTTTGCAAATGGCGATGGTAGGCTAAAGTGACCTTTAAAGGTACTAATAATAGTGACATCACAATGAAAGGTACTAGCTCTTGAATAAGATATCGCAGCCAAGGATGGTGTTGAAGGATAGGCTGGGCATGAATGCAATGCACCCTTCCCCACCCCGTCTCTTCCTACTCATTTCACAGAGGCCCCATTCCTCGAAGGAACCTTTGGGACTCTGGCAGGGGAGTGGTTTTATGAGACATAGCCTATACTTCGGCTATGTCTCATGCACTATTTCTTTCCTGTAGCCTTTGCTAAAATAGTTGACTTCAAGGACCAGTTAAAATCTCACTCCTTCTTTTTTACTCTGAGTATGGTTGCAGCCCTTTATTAGACATTTATTCATAAGGCAGAATGAGAGAACCCCTACACTCTGTCTTGTCTTAAAAGCATTAAAATGTGTGTGTGTGTGTGTGTGTGTGTGTGTGTGTGTGTGTGTGTGTGAGAGAGAGAGAGAGAGAGAGAGAGAGAGAGAGAGTTAGTGATGCCAGGTACTAGTGACATCCTAGCTGCTCAGGGGGCCGAGATCTGAGAATCCTGGTTCAAAGCCAGCCTGGTCAGGAAAGTCCATGAGACTCTTATCTCCAAGTAACCACCAGAAAGCCAGAAGCAGAGCTGAGGTTCAAGTGATAGAGTGCTAACTTTGAGTATAAAAGCTAAGGGACAATGCCCAGGCTCAGAGTTTAAGCCCTAAGACCTGCTTGTGTGCACGCACGTGCATGTACACACACACACACACACACACACACACACACACACAGAAATACGCTCACGTGCACAGAAATGTATATGTGAGTTGAAAAGTTTCTCAAAAAATGGTTTGGCCTCAAACGCCTCAATTTCTAGTTGAAAAACTGACCCAGAATGAAATAGACTCAATCATGTAATTATAAAACTTGCACTTGAACCCAGGTCATCTCCTGTCTAATTTTGAAATCTTCCACTAGACTTCTGACAGCTTGGAAAACTGCCGGACCTTGAGCTGGTTTTAGCCACGAATCACCTCAGCGGGTGTGAGGAAACAGGGACAGCTCACAGAGGGCTGAGTCACACTAAGCCTATCACCCCTCTAAAGATTTCCAGAATGTTCTGGGAGCTCATAACTCTACCTTTGAAAAGATGGTAGAACAAAATAAGATACTGATTCACAGACTTGGATATGCACGTGAAGATACTTCCCTTTGGTATCTGGAGGGTGGATAGGGAAGATCTGTAATGTCAGTTCCCTATCCTCTAAACTCTCTAGCTATGAAGGGATCCAGTCTTCATATTGTGTCTGGACCTTTAAGGAAAGAGTCATTCATTCATTCTTGCACTGCTAATGCATGAGACTAGAGATGTCCTACTTATAGTGAGCATTTAGATCTACTATATGTACTTTTAGTTTGATGAGGAATACATTTCTCTCTACTCTTCAAAGTTCCCCATTAGCTAGATGCCAGTAGATCACGCCTGTATTCCTAGGAATACAGCTTCCTAGGAAGCTGAGATCTGAGGATCAAGGTTTGAAGCCAGCCTGGGAAGGAAAGTACATTAGACTTTAATCTCCAATTAATCACCAAAAAGCTAGATGTAGCTCAAGTGGTAGAGCACTAGCCTTGTGCAGAAATAGCTCATTGTCTGTGCTGAGGCCCTGAGTTCAAGCCCAGGACCAGAATGTGTGTGTGTGTGTGTGTGTGTGTGTGTGTGTGTGTGCCCATTCACAAAATTCTTACACACTTGGCTTTGACGTCTTGCCATTTCTCCTGAGATGTATCATTTTCTAATCATGGAAAAAATTCTTTAAGAAAAATGGCAGCTCCTTCTAGATCTCTAACTGCTTAGCACTTGAGTACTTTCTCCGGTTTGTTCAGAGCAGGTCAGCATATCACATACTTTAAGCACAGATAGCATTCTATACATTCAATAAATATCTATTCCTTGCTTACCCTATGCCAGGCCTGCAGAAACAGTGGAGGATACAGTCAGAATGAATATGTCAGAAGACAGCCTCTGCATACAAGAAACTTAGTATCTAGTGAAGGAGGTGAGTAAAGATTTCCATGTTCTTGTGATTTACAATGCTCTTGTAATGAGTTTCTTCAAAAATAATTAGTAGGGCTGGGAAGTTGGCTCAGTGGTAGAGTGCTTGCCTCACATGTATGAGGCCCTGGGTTCAATTCCTCAGTACCACATAAACAGAAAAAAGCTGGAAGTGGTGCTGTGGCTCAAGTGGTAGGGCATTAGCTTTGAGCTGAAGAGTTGAGGAACAGTGCCCAGACCCAGAGTTCAGCCCCCACGGCTGACAAAAAAAATAGTATAAGGGCAGAAACAGAGTAGGAGTTCATTGGGTTAAGTAAAGAAAGCAGTCCAGAAAGAGCACACTGAATATGTAACATT
This sequence comes from Dipodomys spectabilis, assembly GCF_019054845.1. Classification (NCBI taxonomy): domain Eukaryota; kingdom Metazoa; phylum Chordata; class Mammalia; order Rodentia; family Heteromyidae; genus Dipodomys; species Dipodomys spectabilis. Next base: position 20,029,574 of record NW_024870874.1, read on the forward strand.
TTGAAGATCTTCTTGAAGACCTAGGAAATCACAAGAGGTGTAGTGGGATGTGATTAGGGGCCCGGGTAAGAAGTCATATGAAGGTAAAAGTTCTAAGGATGAAGATGATCATTATTAGTATTTGTGGTCCCTCTACTAAGTAAAAGGAAATGTTCCCAGACACTCAGGCAGACAACAGCTAGCCTAGAATCTGGGTTTACAATATTAGGAAGTTCTGAGATAATCCTCAAGGAATTTTCCCAGGGGTAAAAGCAAACAGAACTTCAGGCATAAAGATATTTATCAAAGCAATATAGATCTGTGTGTGTGTGTGTGTGTGTGTGTGTGTGTGTGTGTGTGTGTGTGTGTGTTTGTACATACTTGAACTCAGGGCCTGGGCATTATCCCTCAGCTTTTACACTGAAAGCTGCTGTTCTATCACTTGAGCCATGTCTCCATTTTTGGCTTTTTTGCAGTTAACTGGTGATAGGAGTCTCACAAACTTTCCTTTTCTAGGCTGGCTTCCAACTGAGATACTCAAATCTCAACCTCTCAAGTAGCTAGGATTACAAACAAGAGCCACATCTGTCTGAAAGTCGAACTGTGTCAGTCCTGGGACTTGAACTTGGGGTTGGGTGCTGTCCCTGAGCGGAGCTTTTTTGGTCAAGGCTAGCATTCTGCCACATGAGCACAGCTCCACTTCTGACTTTTTGGTGGTTAACTAGAGATAAGAGTCTCATGGACTTTCCTGCCTGGGCTGGCTTCAAATGGTGATACTCAGATCTCAGACTCTTAATTTGCTAGGATTACAGATGCCTGGCTTAAAAGTCAACCTTTTACCTCTGTGTGTGTGCGCATACACACACACATGTGCACACATGTGGGCAAATTTCATCCTACTATTTATTTTATATTTTAAAATGTCTTACAATTTTATATAGTTAACACATTTTCTCTTAATTATACAAATATGCTCTAAATCTGATTTAGAGCAAAAAGCATTTTGATGACAATGACCATCCATGGACCGCCAGATTGCTGAGAGTTGTGAATCCCATTTGTAGACTATTTAACAGAACATTTAACATATACCAACTTCTTTCTGATTGGCGTAGGCCCAGCCATACTGGTGACTACATGGTTTGGATATCACCCCTAGAGAAGAGTCTGTGTCATCAGAAGCTTCATTTTGAGATGCGTATCCTCTTTAGAAGGTGTTGAGCAGAGAAGTCATGGGTTTTATTGTTGGCAGTGATTCTTGCCCACTGGGTGAGTTTTGGCAGAATATCTTTGTCTTTTCGAGTCTTATATATAAACACGAGAATAAAAATTCCCAACCCAGGACTTATCCAAAGTACTTATGAGAATGAATTAATGTAGGTCAAGTCACTCACCCTAAGGAACATGAGTTAGCCGTATGTTTTTGTACAGACACATGGAAGGTGCCATCGTGTACAAGACTGATAGCTAGTCTCATAGTCATGGGATCTGGAATTAGACTACAGACAAACATCGAATTCACCTAGTATCTGTGAAGTCTGTGTATCTTTCCATGCTTCCCAAAAGCTGGTGACTACTTCTCCAAAAATTACTGACTGCACTGTTGTTTTGCATGGTTCTCCTGAGTTGGGCCATTGCTAACCCAGTACATTCTTCATCTGACTGATGAAAGTTCCTTCAACTGAGGGAACTTTCCACTGGGACCCACCACCAGCATGCCTGCAGCATGGATGACTCTGTTTCTGACAGGACAGGTGTGACACCTAGAATATCCACGAAAGCGGAATTTTCCCGGGATTTTCCACGGAAGCTGCTTTCTTGGTTCTCTTTCAGCCAGAACAAGCTTTTTTTCTGGTGGGCATTTGATATTCACAAAATGATGTGATGTCTCAATGCATTAAAACTGAGACTGCTGGTGATATCTGATGATTGAGCTCAAATTCCCCATGGGAGCAAGACCTGTTGTTCACTTTTACAGAGTTATTCATTGTACATGCAATGGTAACTGTGCCATTGATTGCTGTGCCAGTGATCGAGTTTGTCTGTGGGAAAGAGCAAACATTTAAATATACACACATATGCATATTTATGTTCATTTAAAGAAATCTGAATGTGAAATTGAATGCCAGAGTAGAACATGGGTTTGCAAGCAGGTTTCATAGTGGATACAATATGGCAATCTTAAGTAGCCTGTAAAAAGGTGACGGTCTTCTTACCTTGTGTGGGGAAAGCTTATGCTATTCAGTAGATATTTCTGAATTTCAAAGAAGAGAGTTCTCTCATTCATTCATTCATTCGTTCATTCATTCATTCATTCATTCATTCTAGTCTTGGAGAGATGGAAGACCAGGGCTAGGAGTGGTGTTGTAACTGTACTCACGATCTATCGCTATAACTCACTACAATCACCACACGAAGTTTTCGTAACGACTTTCAGATGTTAATGAATTCCTTTCTTTGCATCATTTCACACGGAGCAGGTGCTGCCTGTATTTTCCCCAGACCCTCCAGATGTAGGGAAGCTGGCCGTGTGTACTCATTAATCCCCAATCTGGAGATAGGAGGGACTTGGTCTCTGAACTCGAGATATTTCTATCACAAAACTGCTTTTCAAAGAGCAGACATCTGACTCCATCTACATCTCAAACCAAACCAGATCTAGAATATTGGATTTCTAGCCTTTGCAGATTGGAATCTGGGAGTGGGGAAGGGGTTTGTCGTATGGAGGGGGAGGCGTTGAAGGTGTGTACTGACCATCCATCTGACACCGGAGGAAGAAGACAAAAGTGTAAACTCAGCCCAGAGCTGGGACAGTCTACAGTGCTGTCAGTGACATCCAGGCTCACCAACTCCTTTCTGGAAAGAGGGAGAGAACTTTATAATATATTCCAAAAAGTAGACAGTGTTTTTATCCATAACACGGAAAAGTATTTTTCTACTTTTATAGGAAAGGCAATGATCAGGTCCTGGGGGAAATGTGAGGCAGGAGGCCGGCATGGAAGGCTGGATTTTGGTAGTAGGAAAAGGATTTCAAATGCAAGGTGGCTTCTGCTAAGTGCCAAGTAAATGACTTAGGGGATAATGGCCTTAGAACTGAAAGAGAGGAAAGTGATCAATGCTCCTCAAACTACCCACTCCCACAGACCAACTTCCTGTGTGTGCGAATGGAGGAAGATATTTATTACAAACATGATAGAACTGTCAAAAATCCAAGAAATCAATTGCATGGATTGTGAAGCCACAATTCTAGTTGTTCAGGAAGAGTGTAAAACTTACCTTTTTTTTTTTAAATGAAGCTAGGAAATAACTCTCCACTGTTTCCTCCAAATGGCCACAGCCCTCAGTCCCCTGTGTCTTTCCCTTTCCTTTTAATCATGCTATCATTGTGAGGGTGGTTTTGTTGCTAATATTTATTCTAAGAGGTGTATATGAAGCCATGGGTCCTTAGATTAACTGAAGGATGGTTTTCTTTGTGTGTGTGTGTGTGTGTGTGTGTGTGTGTGTGTGTGTCCATGCATGTGTGTTTGTGTTTTGATACTGGGGTTTGGGTGCTGCTATTTCTTAGCTTTTTCACTCAGGGTTGGCTCTCTGCCACTTGAGCCATAGCTCGACTTCTGGCTTTTGGTGATTAATTGGAGATAAGAATTTCATGAACTTTTCCGCTGGTGCTGATTTTGAACCTTGCTCCTCAGATCTCAGCCTTTTGAGTTGCTGGGATTACAGAGGCGAGCTACCAGTGCATTTTTTGCATCTTCTGATGAGATTATTCTTTCTGCATTTTATTTAGTGAAACACTGAAATGGGAGGAGGGTGTAGAACAGTTCTAGAAAAGTCAGATCATGAACTCCACCAGGAACTTGCAATGACTTTGTCATACTGGCCCTTGTGAGTCTTGAACACCTTAGGCAGAGGAAAGTTGAAGAAACTCTCCCAGGAGCAAGGGAATTGCAATGAAGGAGGTGGGGTGGAGGTTGGGGGGCACCTGAGAACATAGGGGAGCAGGGTGACCTTGGCAGAGGCTTCTCTCTAGGATTGGGAGAAGTTGACCTGGGCTGGTAGATGGCATGAAATTCGAATGAACTGTTATTGTCTGAGTGCTTTTCTGGGGGGGGGGGGTTGGTGACCTAGGAAGGATGGTGAACTAGTGTAAGACTTGTAATGGGAGTGAAGAAGCCATCAAAGGGATAATGAGAGATTGGAATTGTGGGTACCAGGACTCAGCCCTGTGGGAATTGTCTGAAGGACAGGAGGAAGACTCCTTGGGACTTTTCCACTGAGGTCAGAGGCAGCTGAGAAATTTTTTTTTAACAATTTGCATACATGGATCATATTAGGGAGTTTCATATCCAACAAGCTTTGTCTCCTATGGGCTCGAAGGCTGCCCTTAGGATTTTAACTCCCTGGACTTCTGACATCCCACAAGTAAGCCGAGCATGTTTTTAGTGTGAAGTGCTGGATGCAGTCACTATGTCTGTGGGAAATGCCCATCATGCTGCAGGTGACTCTAGGTGACCTAAGGGGTTCGGGTGGACCACCATCCATTTCTGCCATGCATTTTCCCCCTTGCCTTTAAGGAAAAAGGTGCTTCTTTAATCACAGGCTGATCCTCTCTCTCTCTCTTTTCCCTTTGTATTATTGTTTAAGTAGTTGTCTGAAGGAGCTAACAAAGCAGTTTATGTATACCGTGCGTCTCAGTATCACCCCTTTCCTCATTCACCCATCTCTCTCCTTCCCACTCCTCCCCTTCTTCTGAATTTTGTAGGCTATACGTTGGATTCTTGACTGCACTTCCCTCCCCTGCTTCTCCTCTTCATTCATCTACCCTTTTCCCCTTGACCCCACCCCACTGATTTCCCATAGCTGGTCACTTTCTCTTTTGGTACCCTACATGTTTTCCCCCTTGTTCCACCATCAGTGTCTGCTGTGTATCTTTACAGGTAATTGGATGGGAATGGAGGCTCAGAGGTAGTTCCTGCCTTTCAGCAAGTCACCAAGCAAGGAATATTCAATTATGAGATTTCACTTGATTGGGAAATATATGTGGGGAGAGAAAAAGCCTTAGTTACCTTCTAGGGTTTTGCCAGGTAACTCATAAACCTGAGGACTGGGATGTTTCTTGTACCCAAACACATAGCACCAGTTTATTTTCTGTAAGGCTGGAAACCAGGAGGTAAAGTGTTGGCGTGCAGAACTGCACCACTGGCAACTTGCCAGTGACTGTCATTGGGCACTGTCTCCATGGATAGAGAGTAGGTAAAAGACAAAGTAAAAAATATTAATCTAACAGATTCTCTTCAGCAGACCTTTTTTACTCTCACGAGAGTAGCAAAAGAACCCAAATGATCACAGAAACTATAGGCTCAGGCTTGAGTAAGTCATCCCTCACCTGAAATTATGAAATTGCCTATTCTTGACACACACAGTCATCACCACAGCAACTGCTGTCACGTCACGATGCAGACAAGAGTAGGAACACAAAGAAAAATGGCACGAGAGGATGAACGGCGATTCCGTTTCCATGCAAACAGCCGAAGTCAGAAATACGAAAAGAAGAAAATCTCTTGGAAAGTAGAATTCCCCAGGAATTGATTTCCCCCACCTCAGAGAGCATTTCTTTCTGCACAGATCTTTTTAAGTTGATTGACTGATTGCTTATTATTATTTTAGTATAGAAAATGACTAGCCTGCTAGCGTCCAGAATAATAAGAATCCTAAGTGTGTAAGGAGCTCAAGGGTCACCTTGCTGAGCCTCTGGTTTCTAGACAGAAATGACGGGTAGCAATGGCATCCTCCCAGAATCCACGGGAAAGATGATTCCCAGCTTGCATGTTTTAACCCCTCCAATACAACAGCCCCTTCTATCCATCCAGTGTCTCTGTGCTGAATTTTAAGTCCATGCTTTGTATTCTGGGCTCGCTGGCTTGTTGAGAACAGCTGGGCATGGAGAAGGCTGTAGTCCATAGCTCTCACATCTGTCTGTCCTGATTCTCTGCATCCCTGCCCCTTCTGAACCAAAGGCTTCATGAAATTACCAGGGAGATGGAGAGTAGGGACGAGGGTCTGATTATGGGAGAAGACTGCAAGTTGTTGCCTCTATGTGACAGAGCTCAAAAGAAAATCACTCTTGCTAAATGTCTTTAAGCTAGATTGTGGGTGTGGTAGATGGTTCAGGTATGGCTTGTCCCTCAGAAGTTCCTGTGCTGGAAGCTGGTCCTCAGAGTGACAGGGTTGAGGGGCTGGGAGGGAATCAGGCCCCGGGAGCTCCACCCTTATGAATGGATTAATGCTGCCTCTGGGGAGTCGGTCAGATCTAGACAGATCTTGAGAGTGGTTGTTACAAAGCCTGGCCACCATTTGTGTCTGTCCCTTCTACATGTGGGCAGTTCCTTTTCTGCTTTTCCACCACACTGTAACTCATTCAAGGGCCTCTCTCCGGGATGCTACGCTATGCTGTTTAGATCCTCCAGGCTCCAGGATCGTGAGCCAGATCAACCTCTTTATGTATACATACCAAGCCTTGGCTATGTTGCTATCACAACACAAAATGGACAAAGACAGCTAGAAGGGCCCAGTGTGGACTTTCCAGACCCAGCCTTCTAGGGAATGGTAGAACAGTGAAATGGAAGGAACCGCGTGGAGCAGAGCTGCTTCTCTACTCTGGACCTAACCCTGAGAGAGAAAAGCACTTCTCAGGCTGAAGTCTGCTGATGTGAAGCTTCCGGTGCCTTTGCCACGCCCTCACTGGTGGTGTGGCAGATGGTTCTCGCGCTCACCAGACAGGAGACTCCATGTCAATGTCCTTTCTCAGGATGGAGGCTTGGGCATTATAAGAGGCAGGAGGAACAGCATTCACATAGTTGACACTCTCATGGACAGACTCCGATTTTAAAGAACTTCTGACCCCCCCTCGCCCCAATTCAGGGGTCACGTAAAGCCCCACAAATTGTTTAACCTTCTTGCTTTCTGCTCACGCTCTTTCCTGTCTCAGGACAGCGTGTTGCTTCTTCATCCATCATCTTAAATCTTCTAGAAACTTACCTGATGATTTTCCTATTTGTACTGATGCATGCTGAAATAGAAACTCACTTTCCTCAATTAGCCTTTTCCAGAAAGCTCAGCTGGATAAGGACTACTGTGGGAATGAATTGTCTTTTGAAAGGAAGCAGGGATGACGGAGGAGGGAGAGGAGGGCGGGGAGGAGGGAAGCCACTTGGAGTGTGTCCTGCTGCTGGTTCTCGCTGTAGCAGCTGGAGCTCGGCCTCTCTGGGCATTCTCTGAGGAATCTTACAGAAGGTCTCTGAGATTTCTCTCCCCTAAATGGCAGCTGAGGCATTTATTCTTTAACTGCTGCCAGCCGCTAGCTGCAGATGACCCACAGAGCTTCAGTACCTCTCACTTGTTCTTCCAAATGGGCTGGGACCCTGTGGCTTCAGTAGGCTTGATGCAGGGAGTCCTATGGGAGTGTCTGAGGTGGGAACTCTGGCATCAGGGTGCCACATGGTGGTGGCTGAAATCAGAAGTGAGCTCAGGGCGTAGACCTGATGTGGGGCCGTGAAGCTCAACCCAGCTCATCAATGTACACCAAGGGCTTTGGAGGCTGTGAGGTGGTACACATAGGCAAATCGCCATCATTATTAGACAAAGTGATGGGAGGGCTACTTGGACACTGTCTCCTCTCCTTACTGTTCCCATGTCTAAGAAAGAACCCAATTTTAACCTACAAGGTGCCAACACTCTGTGCCGAGTTCTGCTGACTTTTGTTATTTCATTTATCCTATGTCAGATTGCTTTGAACATGCTTGTTTCGTCTTCTGGCATTGCTGTAGGGAGGAGAAAGTGGGAGAATTCTTATGAAGAGCAAGTTAGCAATATTTATCGAAATGAGAAGGGCATTTTACCTTTCGGGCCAATAGTACCACTTCCTAGAATTTATTCTCCTGATTAGCTGAACACACACAAAATACTTAAGTATGAAATTATTTATTGCAGTGTTGTTTGTAATACTGGAAGACTGGAAAGAGCATACATATTTACAATAAGACATTGGCTAGATGGGCCATGATATACCCAGTGCAGTGGAATCCCACATGGCTGTAATAACCACAACACAAATCCAAGCTTTGAAAAAATTAAATCCCCCAACAACAAATCCTCAAAGAAATAACTGCCCAATAAATAAGTAGGCTAAAGACTTAAAGAGAAACTTCTCTGAAGAGGAAAGAAGGATGGCCAATAAACACATGAAGAAATGCTCAACCTCCCTAGCCATAAAAGAAATGCAAATCAAAACAACATTGAGATTCCACCTCACCCCAGTTAGAATGACTATAATCAAGAACTCTAATAACAACAGATGCTGGAGGGATGTGGCCATAAGGGAACCTTACTTCATTATCGGTGGGAGTGTAAACTTGTTCAGTCACATTGGAAAGCAGTATGGAGGTTCCTCAAAAGACTCCACATAGAGCTCCCCTATGACCAGCAATCCCACTTTTGGTCATTTACCCAAATGATCACAAACAAGGTCATACTAAAGCTACCAGCACAACTATGTTTATTGCAGCATTATTCACCATAGCTAAGATATGGAACCAACCCAGATGCCCCTCAGTAGATGAATGGATCAAGAAAATGTGGTATATATATACACAATGGAATTCTATGCCTCCATCAGAAAGAATGATATCCCCCCATTTGTTAGGAAATGGAAAGACTTGGAAAAATTATAATAAGTGAAGTAAGCCAGGCCCAAAGAAACTTAATGAAAACTAGAAAACAGACCTAGGAGATAAGAGGGTGACCTGCTTCACCAGATGATGACCTAAAACTACAAAAAGAGCTCTTAGGAAACTCACAGCTGCCCCATGACCTGCTTGCCCTGCTGTTATTAGGAACTTTTGAACAAGTAACCAGTAAGTGCTCTAATCTGATGCATTAATTATGCAGAGAGGATCAGGGGAGAGATGAATAACATTATCATAGTTTATTATTATGGTTTATTTATCTAGAGCAATAGTCCCTCCTTACCCACAGAGAATGCGGCCTAGACTCCCAGTGAGTGCTTGACATCATGTAATTCTATATTTACTTTGTTTTCTCCTATACATGCACTCCTATGACTAAGTTCAAATTAGGCACAGCAAGAGATAAACAACACTAACTATAAACTAGCACAAGTATAACAATATGCTGTCATAGAAGTTGTGTGTAGATGATATCTCTTTTTCTCTCAAAAAATAACTCAGTGCTCTTCTCAGTCTTTCTTGGGGTTGTATGAGATGACCCAATGCCTGCAGCCCCAAGTAGTTTAAGTAGTCACGGTGTGAATCATCTCACATTACTAGGGCTTTGTGTGTTCATCTCAGACTATGTAAGGCTGATAATAGCATGGGGCTATTATCACATGGGTCATTACCACATCTGGATGTGGTCTAAATGAAATCTAGAAGAAGAGACACTGCCCCATCTTGTGTATTTCGCTTAAAAAACAGATATTTCCCCCCCCAGAAGCCACTTGTCATTGGTTAGAAGAGGATCACATGACTGATCCCGAAGTGACCACGGATGACAAAAACAAGAGGCTGTGACTGGTTTAGAACCACCATCAAATGAGTAGGGCAGCCATGGTTGGGTGGAATGGAGTGCGGGAGTCACTCTCAGGCTTTAACTGTTTCCACTCACACAGTCAAGATGCTCCGCTTTTATCACAGATTTTTGTAGTCACCGCTGCAGCCCAGGCTTTGTCTATGATACTTTGTAAACTCCTCTAGACCAGGATGCATAAACCCTCCCCTCATCTATCATCCCCCGTCCATTTAAGTTCAATGCTTTTGTCTTGCTTTTAGTTTTAGATTCGGAGTGGTTTTTTCTTTGTTTGTTTTTATCACACTTCAGAATCAGTATGTTACTCATGCCCTTTCGATTGCTCTCCCCACTCCTTCCCCACCACAGACATCAATTAGTTCCTGTTGTCTTGATTGTTCTATTCCGTCTTCTCCACCTGCCTAAGCCCCTCATTTCTTTAAATACTCACCCCAAGAATACCTTCTTCAAACTTCAACCAACACCGGTCTTTCTCCTCATCAAGTCCTATTTTTGATACAGTCAATGCCACAGCTGTGATTCTTAACATATGCTAAGATGCTCTCCCCAAATGTATGGCAGAGTAGAGAGTCTATAGTGTATAGACAGTATGGAGTAGGCATTATACCTAATTTCAGTCCTGGAGCTCCATGTGCACGACAATTGGCATACTTTATTGATTTTTTTTTGTCCATTAGCAAACAACTACAGGGTCCCACTTCTCATGGTCACATTTAGCACAGACGGCATCTGACACTTTAACAGAACTAGAAAAGTATATACTTATTATGCAAATGTGCACACTCATATGAGACCTAGAAAAAAAACAACCCTTGAGTAAATTGAGAGAGTAGGAATGGAATTTTGTATCTGGACATTTCCAGCCCACTCCTAACATCTCAAGTCCGTGGATCTGTTTAGAAGGTCATCTTTTTTTTGGAATTACATTCAGACTACATGCAGAAGGTTGAGAAATAACAATCCTTACACCACAGAGTTCCAGCTACCATATATTCTTATGGAGGCCCTAATCTTCAGAAATTAAAAAACGAGACTGGGCCCTCATTTAGTTTTTCTTTTAAAATGAAGACATGCTCACAGGGACAGTCATGTCCACATGATCCTTTTTCTTTGTGATTAGTGATGTGCCTTTGCTGACCAGTCACTCTTCACTAGACCCGAAGACAAGCACCATTGAACAGAGAGCGGGCAGAAGTGGCCCCTTGAGAAATCAGAGCGTCACTATGTGCTTTGTGAAGCAGGACCTGTAAGACCCTCTGGACACTGGTCTGCTCATGTTGTGTGGGAACATGTGATGGAATTAACACTTGATACTGTGTCTGGCTTTATTGCGGAGGTCTGTAATGAGTCAGGATAATTAAGCACCATTTGCCTGGTTAGTTAGTTCAGGTGTCTAAATCTGTCACAATAAAGTATGTGCTGTTAAACATGTTTGGATTAGAACCTTCTGGAGCCAATGCCAACGCAGACAGCTATATTAATCACATGGGAGGTTATCTTATTTGAGATTTTTCTATGCACCTCTGAGTTACAGTGTTTCATCCATCAAGGGCTTGCTGAAGACATCTGTAAACTTTGATTTATTGCACTGTTCCTGGCACAGAATTAAATAGCATTATACTCAAATATATTGGCTTAATTGACAGGTAGAGATTTAATCCCATTAATTATCTACCCTGCTTGAAAACTTCCATTAACCCTTTGCTGAATTGGCAGGACTCAGAAGAGGTATCTTAGCACTTCTTTGGGGCCCAAGGTAGATCCATCATTGTCCTTCTCTGAAAAGTATACTCCCATCCACCCCACATCACGAGTGTCCAAGGGTACCCATACAATAAGTGCATTGGAGGAGTGGTCCCCTTGTTCACTCCTTTCAGCTTGCCATAGTCTTTGACATCAGGAGGTTTGCAGTCAGAATCTGCCTTGGCTTTGGTTTTAGATGTGGGCATTTAATGATAATAGCATGTCATTCATTTATCCATTCAATTCATTTTCACTGAGCACTTACTATGTTTGAGAACTTCACTTGGCAAGGAAAAAACCCAAAACTGTGTGTGTGTACAGTTGAGAATCTCAGTCATTCCCCAACATTGATGAGCCATAAAGAACTATGCACATATATAGGACACTCATCAATGATTATCTGTCACTGTAATTGTGTACATTAACAAGTTACCCACATCAGAAGACATGGTACCATTCAAATTTCTCCTTCTAGAACCAATACTGCACAGGAAGATGCTGATGTAGAAATTTCCACCATTGTATACAAAGATGTGGGAGACATTTCAGGGTGGTGCAGATTCCTTTGAAGCTTTTCCACTCGGTTCTCACAAAATAGCCATAGTCCTTGCCTCTACCTGGCTGGACCCCACCAATGGGGTCATCTGACCAGCTTTTCCATCCCTCAGGTTAACAAACCTTCTCTCTGTTTCTGGACACAGACAAAGGGTGACTCCTCTGCTGTCCAGGATCACAGGATATGGTGGAGACACAACAGTGAGACATCAATGATGGCTACCACAGGGTCCACCGGAGCTCAGAGTTGCGTAGACACAGGGAAGGATTCCCAAAGAGGCACTGGATATCTGGAGTTTTAACAAGTGGTGAACAGTTACGCAGGAAAAGAAGGGCATGTGAGGAAGGACATTTTTGGACAAAGTGAGTAACCTGGCCAAAGCCAAAGGAGATCAGCAATAAGGAGCCACACGTAGTTGGGATTGTTAAATGAAAGGCAGTGAGTAGACAAAGCTGGAGCTGGTCAAAGGCCATGCACAGAGGCTCTCGCAGGCCAGACTGAGCATTTCGAACATGGTCTTACTATTCCAAGTAGAGTAATATAAAAATGGGGTTTTCAGATAGGCCCATCCAATCCAGACATAGAGACATACTCTTATAATCTCAGCCACTCCGGAGGTGGGCAGGAGAATCATGAGTTTGAGGTCAGCCTGGGCTACACAGTGAGATCCTGTCTTAAAACAAAGCTAAGCAACGCCAAACCAAAACAAAGCTGCAAAAAGTACAAAGAAACCCCCATAACACTGTTATCCAGATTCGACAATTGTTAACATGGTTGTTGGTTTTGCTCCATTTGTTCATGTACCTACTTGTGTTTGCACATGTGCCAACCTACGCTCGCGTGCACACACACACACACATACACACACACATGCAAGCAGGCACACTTGATCAGGGAAATATTTGGAGTAATTTGCAGTAGTTTATGCCTTTATTCATGTGCATAAATATTCCAGTATTTACTTCCTAAGAGCAAGAACAAAAGCTTTCTTTTACATAACAACGATAACATCAAAAATCAGGAAATGTGACATTGATACAACACTGTCTTCTAATCTGATTTTGCTAATTAGGCTAGTATTCACAATATTTTAAAGAACCATGCCTTTTAAAGTTCTTTTAAAACTAAATCTGATTTTATGCATATATGTTTCAACTAGAAGTTACTACTAGGACAAAGATTAAACTTTGTGCTAATAGGCTTTTTAGTGTTATAACAAAAGTAGAAGTGCAGAATTTAATCATTCTTGTAGAATTTGTAGATTGCTGGGTCCACATTTGAGAAGCTTTGCTAGCAACAGGAAGAGTAGACCAACTTATTGGTCACACTAATCAGAAAAGTTGAATGCAAAAATGCCTCATGGAGGTAGAAACCATCCATACTAAATACAGAACTCAAGGGAAATCTTTCCAGTACCAACTGGCTAGATAATAAGGTAAAAATCATGCCTATGCTGTCTTTCATCAGGAACCATGATCAGAAAGAAAGAGACATAACTGGGGAAGGAGGTGGTACATAAGTTCCATGGTTGGTGGAAGAGCAGCTCCCTGACACTAGAGAACAATTTTAGAAGGAATTTGACCTTCTCAGTAGTATATAGTAGTGAGGGCCTCTACCACAAAAGAATAAAGCAAAGAGAGAAGCAGCTGAGCTATGAAAGTAACAGATAAGATGATAAGGGAGAGAATAAAGAAGGGATTGAACAGGAATGAAAAGGCAAAAGAATTTTTGTTGTTGTGGTTGGTCATGGAGCTTGATCTCTGGGCCTGGACGCTGTCTCTGAACTCCTTTTTTCAAGGATAGCACTCTACAACTTTGAGCCACAGCTCCACTTCTGGTTTTCTGGTGATTACTTGGAGATAAGAGTCTCATGGACTTTCTTGTCTGGACTGGCTTTGAACCACAGTCCCCAGATCTCAGCCTCCTGAGTAGCTAGGATTACAAGCATGAGCTACCAGTGCCCAGCTTGCAAAAGAATTTTTAAAGCTGAGCTTTGCAGGAAGCAAGGGATAGATTTGGAACTGTGAAAAGTAGGCCCAGAACAATGGATAGAAGTTGACAAAAAAACAATGATTATAATAGTTCTTACCTTTTAATCACATTCTTTTCCTATTATACCTATACATAAATAACAACAACAAAAAAACCCCTTACTACATCCAAAGTCTAATGGAAGGCAGCCAAAGCTTTACTATATTGGTAAATTCATAGGCTTAAGCAATTTTTTTTGGAAAAATAAAAGAATACTAAGAATAAAATAAGGCTTCAGGAGATAGGAAAAAATGAAATAACAGTGGTAACAGTAGAAATCATTTTTGAAAAACAGTAGAAACTTAGCATAATTCACTATTTATCATTTAAAATTTAAAAAGATAACGACACATACCACATGTCTAGATAAGAAGACAGAACACTGTAAAAAATGTTAATTCTCCTCGAATGAGTGTGTTCATTTTTCAAAACGCAATCAATATTCTGATGGGACTATTTTTTTTAATTTGGAACTTGGCACTCTAATTATAAGTTAATCCTGAGAACAGGTGAGGATAGCTAAGATCATTTTGAAAACATTCTAATAATATTAAAATCATCAGAACAGTCTAGATTCAGAAGAAAAGTTATTTTGAGAGCAGATTGGCATCACCATAAAAAGAACCTAAGGTATCATGCATGATTCAGCCTGATGGAAATACTAATTGTCATCCACCTACTCACCTCCGCTCTAGGTGGTTTTGCCTTTTTCACGCACAGTCTGATCAAACTACAGAAATAGAGGTTGAGACAAAATTGCTCTAAAATTGCCTTTCTCCTCCCTCCACCCCAACAAAATCCTAAAGCAAAGTAATCTGTGAATTTTGTTGAATGTTGTTACTTATCTCAAAAAATAGTCAAAAAATTTTGACCTTAAAAAGCATTTAAGGTCAAGTATTAGTCTGTAATATATTCAGGCCATAAGTTTTTCTCGGGTTCATGCTTAGATGCTGGGAAGGTCATGTTCAACTTTTGACTTTGTTGGTTAAGGACAAACACCCCTATCATTTATTTATAAACAGTTTCTAAACTAACTGTGATAATGATTATAAATTAGGGTCAGGTTAATGCTTCGGATCTAAAAATGAAACTGATTGGCTCTCTAGGACATCTGAAAGGAGGAATGGGAGTTCTGATGATGAGAAAGGTAGCCCAGGATGACAGCTGACCAGGACTGGTTAGTCCCAAGATACCTGAGGTGGAAAAGGGCATACAAAGATTCCCCCCAACCAACAAAACACTACACAGATGGTGGGAAGAATAGGAGGAGGAAGGCAGCAGCCACAAATTGGTGTCAGGACAACCAGGCCTTGGTTAAGGGAACAAGCTCTGGAGTCAAAAAGGCCATGAATGAAATCCCACACAGACCCCTTTTCTAGCAGTATTCCTTGGACACTGGCTCTCAATTTCCTCATCTCAAGCTTAGGGATGCATGGATCTAATTTGCAGACAGTATTACTTGCCATGAGAGACAGTGGTCACTCTAAGTCTAAGGTTTTCACGACAGGGTATAGAAAAAAAATGAGATAGGAAGTGAGTTGTAGTAGTAGATGGAAAAAGATGAAAAATTGCATGGTACATAATGTCAAAAACAGCTGCCAATACTGATGCTAGTTAAAAACACACAGTTAAGAACCCGCAGAAGGGAAAATTCACAGAGATTTGGTGTATAGAAAATAACGCAAGCTGGGTGCTGGTGGCTCATGCCTGTAATCTTAGCTACTCAGGAGGCTGAGATCTGATGATCTCAGTTCAAAGCCAGCCCAGGCAGGAAAGTCTGTGAAACTCTTATCTCAAATTAACCACCAGAAAACTGGAAGTGGCACTGTGGTTCAAGTGGTAGATCGTTAGCCTTGAGCTGAAGAGCTGAGGGACAGCGCTCAGACCCAGAGTTCAATCCCATGACTGATTAAAAACAAAAAAAAAGCAAGAAAGCAAGTGGATGGTCTTTAGAGGTGTTTGCATTTCACCTTTGGGAGAAAGAAAAGATACTGATGTCAAAACACCCAGCCTTTGAGAAGCTGATTTGAATTCTATTCCTGGCAGGTATAGTTGGGCACACCTGTAATATCAGTACTTGGGTGACTGAGACAGGAGGATTATGAGTTTGAGGCCATACTGGTCTACATAGCCCAGACTATCAGAAAGAACAGGGAGAGGAGGAAGAAGGGGAGGTGGGAGGAGAAAGAAGAGGGAGAAAAAGAAAGAAGAGGAGGAGGGGAGGGGGGGGAAAGAAGAGGAGAAGAGGAGAGGAAGAGGGAGGAAGGAAGAGAAAGGAGGAGTAAAGGAGGAAGAAGAGGAGAAGTTGGAGGGGGAATAAAAAGAAGGGGAAGGAGAAAGAGGAGAAGAAGAAAGAAGAGGAGGAGGAGAAGAGGAGGAGAAGGAGGAGGAGGAGGAGGAGGAGGAGGAGGAGGAGGAGGAGGAGGAGGAGGAGGAGGAGGAGGAGGAGGAGGAGGAGAGGAGGAGGAGGAGGAGAAGAAGAAAGGAAGGAAAAGGAGGAGGAGGAGGAGGAGGAGGAGGAGGAGGAGGAGGAGGAGGAGGAGGAGGAGGAGGAGGAGGAGAGGAGGAGGAGGAGGAGGAGGAGGAGGAGGAGAGAAGGAGAAGGAGAAGAAGAAAGAAGGAAAGGAGGAGGAGGAGGAGGAGGAGGAGGAGGAGGAGGAGGAGGAGGAGGAGGAGGAGGAGGAGGAGGAGGAGGAGGAGGAGGAGGAGGAGGAGGAGGAGAGGAGGAGGAGGAGGAGGAGGAGGAGGAGGAGGAGGAGGAGGAGGAGGAGGAGGAGGAGGAGGAGGAGGAGGAGGAGGAGGAGGAGGAGGAGGAGGAGGAGGAGGAGGAGGAGGAGGAGGAGGAGGA
This sequence comes from Dipodomys spectabilis, assembly GCF_019054845.1. NCBI lineage: Eukaryota > Metazoa > Chordata > Mammalia > Rodentia > Heteromyidae > Dipodomys > Dipodomys spectabilis. The sequence continues at coordinate 20,046,334 of NW_024870874.1, forward strand.
GGAGGAGGAGAGGAGGAGGAGGAGGAGGAGGAGGAGGAGGAGGAGGATGAGGAGGAGGAGGAGGGGGGGAGGAGAAGAGGAAGGAGGAAGGAGGAGGAGGAGGAGGAGGAGGAGGAGGAGGAGGAGGAGGAGGAGGAGGAGGAGGAGGAGGAGGAGGAGGAGGAGGAGGAGGGGGAGGAGAAGAAGAAAGAAGGAAAGGAGGAGGAGGAGGAGGTGGGAGGAGGAGGTGGAGGAGGAGGAGGAGGGAGGAGGAGGAGGAGGAGGAGGAGGAGGAGGAGGAGGAGGAGGAGGAGGAGAAGGAGAAGGAGAAGAAGAA